>NC_135480.1:56776039-57096872 GCF_052094955.1 Ictidomys tridecemlineatus | reverse complement strand
GGCTCAGAAGGCTCTAGAAAGAGTGAGTGGAGAAGGGCAACACCACCCTCACCAGCAGAAGACCAACAAGATGACTGACTGTATCATGGTATGTCATACTGTGTTCTAACAAATATAAGTGCCACAAAATTGGTGAGTCAGAGAGAAGGCTCTCAGAGAAGATGGGAGCTTGGTGACTGAAGTAGCTATCAGTGGAGGAAATACTAAACATTGATCATGGGTGGGATGGAGTCTGACAGAAAGTGAACAGTATGGTACTCATTGTCAAGTGGTGGAGGCATCTGTACCTTGGGTGAGGTCAAAGAGACCAAAACACATCTATAACCAAGAAAGGATATTAGCCAACTATCAGGTTCTTCCATGACCTTTGCAAGACCTGAGTGTGGTTGAGATCTTGGCTGATCTAAGCCCTAATGGAAGGGGAAGAGACAGGCTGGTGAGGAAATGGCACTACCCTTTCTCCCAGGTACCAGCACCTGCAGATCAACAAGAAGATGACCAATGAGGTAGCCATCTTACAGCATTTGCCTGAGCGGCTGCGAGCAGAAGTGGCTGTGTCCGTACACCTGTCTACTCTGAGCCGGGTACAGATCTTCCAGAACTGTGAGGCCAGCTTGCTGGAGGAACTTGTGCTAAAGCTGCAACCGCAGACCTACTCACCAGGCGAATATGTATGCCGCAAGGGGGACATTGGCAGAGAGATGTACATCATCCGCGAGGGTCAACTGGCTGTCGTGGCAGATGATGGTGTCACACAGTATGCTGTGCTTGGTGCAGGGCTCTACTTTGGGGAGATCAGTATCATCAACATCAAAGGTGGGTACCCCAGCATTTTTTCCAGGAACAGAGTTGGGAAAAGAATGGGATAGCAGAACTCTGTCCTGGAGCAAGATGGTACTTCAGGGCACATTTAGATGAAGGCAACTTCACCCCTTCCTGAGTCACTACAGGGCTCAGAAGAGAAGCTGGACACTGAGAAGAAACTGAGCCTAGGTCAATTGGCAGGGTGGGTCCTTAGAAGGGAGAGTAAGCATACTTTATGGGTACTGACTGAGGCACCAACAGACCATTGGAAAATGATGGAGGTGATAGTAATAATGATGTTTATCTCATACTTGCTACATCCCCTGCTCTAAGTGTTTATCATGCATCAATTCAAATTCTCACACAGCTGTATAAGGTAGGAACTGATCTTCTCTCATTTTGAAGATAAGGAAATTGAAGCTTAGAGAAGTTTGGTAATTTGCCCATCTCTCTATTCTTGCTCCTCCTTCTGGTTAGATTGCTCTCCTCCCACTCAATTTCCTATTTCCCCTAATTACCTCCTACCCAGTTCAGGCATTTCTTCCTCCAGGCTTCCTTAAATTCTCTGCCTTACAGCTTGACAAGGGCTCTTTGCCTGTCTTCCCATAGTACCTAGTGCATATGTCTACACTGCACCAACCATACTGTTATATAACTATCCCATTAAATGTCTTTCTCCTCTAGATCATGAATTTTTGAGGCATGTCACTGATACCCAACCAGCACAGAGTCTGGTCCCCAGTACGTTATTGAATGAATTGGAGGGGGGAATCCTAGTTCAGGAGTGAAATGGTACCTTCCCACATCCCTGCTAACTATCCTCCCTTCTGTCCACCCACGGGCCACAGGGAACATGTCTGGAAACCGTCGCACAGCCAACATTAAGAGCCTCGGTTATTCAGACCTATTCTGTCTCAGCAAGGAGGACCTCCGAGAGGTGTTGAGTGAGTATCCACAAGCCCAGGCTGTCATGGAGGAGAAGGGCCGTGAGATCCTGCTGAAACTGAATAAGTTGGATGTAAATGCTGAGGCAGCTGAGATTGCCCTACAGGAAGCCACAGAGTCCCGGCTGAGAAACCTTGATCAACAGCTTGATGATCTACAGACCAAGTTTGCTCGCCTACTGGCTGAGCTGGAATCCAGTGCACTCAAGATTGCTTACCGTATTGAACGGCTGGAGTGGCAGACCAGAGAGTGGCCAATGCCTGAGGACTTGACTGAGGCTGATGATGAAGGCGAGCCTGGGGAAGGAACTTCCAAGGACAGAGGGGGAAGGACCAGCCAGGAGAGACCCTCAGGACCAGAATGATTCCATCTCTGTCCCCTGGAAACCCACCTTCCAAGTGAATTCAGAATTGTAGGAAAGTCTGCCTGCAAAAACAGCCATCTTATTTGCTAGTTCACAGAGACAGGAGTGAATTGATTTGTAGATGCCCAGCTAGAGATGTAGGGTATAACACACATTCATCCCCCAACTCAGCAGCATATGCATGCACTGGCCCAACATTCTATATTCCATAGAATATGCTCTAGAGTTCCCATTCTCAGAGCACACAATGCTTTTTCATAAGCATAGATATAAGTTATATCACATCACATAAGCACATTCAGTCACGTACCCCCGAACATATGCTGACAGTCATACACCAACAGACACAGAGATACCACATACAGATGTGTACATTGCTTGTGAAAACATAAAAGTGCACTCAGAGCCTTGGTGTTCCAAGATGTCCTTTGAATGCTCCCCATATGGGTGGTTAGCAAATGTACCCTGCAAATTGCACTTCAATAAAGTATTTGCCTCCTCATAAGCATTTATGGGACTAAAAGTAAAAGGCAAAGCCAGTGATGGGCCAGGAGAAATTCTGTCTGAATTCTGAGTCACAGGGGTGAGGAGCACAGGTGTGTTCAAAAAAGTTGGAGTACTAAAAGAATGGAGAGTACTGAGGTAAAGAAAAGTCATCTTATACATGACATCGCTAACAGGTGTGCACATACTTTCATAGATATATTCATATCATATGCTGGTTTTGCATTCCACACCATAGTGTATGTCCTCAACTCTGAGCTCTAAGGGGTTTGATCTAGTTTAGTGAACCAGACCATATAACTCTGTTTTTTCCTTCTTCTGGACCAATCTTTGAATCTGGAGCCAGGTCTTCCCTGTGTTCAGGACTATTTCCAAGGGGGAAATAGTTCCCAGTACCTGTCCCTGGCTGTTCCCTATCCAACCAGTTATTGGAGCTGGCCTTGGTGCCGGCAGAAATCCAACCCTCCTACATTGCATGGTATTCATAAATATAGGATAGAGAGTAGAGACTAGGTGGAGTGGAACATCATTGGGAAAATTAGAGATGAGTGTGTTGGGAGTTTTGGAGTAACTTGGTGTGCTTGGAAGAAGGGCTGCTGGTTTGGGGCTGGAAAGGCATTGAGTCTACAGAGAAGTCTGATATCAGCTCTGAATCACATTCACCCTGGCTTACCACTTCAGCTCCTCCAGGATAGGCCAGTCTTCAGGTCTGAGCTATGCCAGGAGATATATTAAAATGAATCTGGGGCTTGACTTATAGGTATAACTGAGCAGTAAATTTCTACTATCATGAGAGATTATTAGGGTCATTGTACTTCAAATCATTTAAAAATATGCAGGTATTTTATGATTTTCTTCACAAAATACTAAAATTCATAAGTCTGGCCCTAGGTCTGTCTTGTTTATCTCTGTATTCCCAAGGCCCAAACCATGCCTGGCATATAAGTACACAAATATTTGCCAGTCAAAGTGAAGAGAATTGACGCACATAGAGTCCAAAATTAGAAGAAGGTGTGTGTCAGTTTCTTAGGAGGTTTTAATGTTTTTCCATATTTTTTATTGGTGCATTATAGTTGAACGTATTGATGGGATTTTTGTTACATATTTGTACATGCACAAAATATAATAATATAATTTGGCCAATATCACTCTCCAGCACTTCCCCCTCCTCCCTTTACTTCTACCCCCGGTCCCTTTCCTCTACTGATCTCCTTTTGATTTTCTTGAGATCCTTGACCCTGTTTTAGTCAGCTTTTTCACTGCTGTGACCAGAAAACCTTACAAGAACAATTTTAAGGAGGAAAAGTTTATGTGGGGGCTCAAGGTTTCCGAGGTCTCAGTCCATAGATGGCTGGCTCCATTGCTGTAGGCCTGAGATGAAGCAGAACATCATGGCAGAAGAGTGTGGTGGAGGAAATCAGGTTAGGACATGACCACCAAGAAGCAGAGAAAGAGCTCTACTCAACAAGGACAAAATATATATCCCAAAGGCACACCCCCAGCAACATCTCCTCCAGTCACACCCTACCTACCTATTGTTTCTACCTAGTTAATCCCTATCAGGGGCGGGGGGATGAATGCGCTGATTACATTAAGATTCTTGTAACCCAAATCATTTTTCCTCTAAACTTTCTTATATCATTTCACACGTGAGCTTTTGTCTAAACCATAACCCTCACCCGGCCCGCATCTATCTTTTCTTTTTTTCTTCTCTAGTTTCCATATATGAGAGAAAACATAACCTTTGACCTTCTTTCAAGAGGGTTTTCTACCATCTCTGTCCTCAACTCATATTGAAGTGGAATGGGTGGGTATGTAGTAAAGACCATATTGGTGGTACCAGATGCATTAGGGAACTCAGAGTAAGCTTTTTGTCGACACAATACAATGTGCAGGCTCTATTAGAACAAGTGATCACTCCCACCCTATAGAATCCTGGTGTGTAGTAGAGTAGGGGTGATGACTGACTACCTGGCATAATTTGGATGCGAAAGCAAAATTCTTCCAGAGCCAGGTATGTATTTTGCTCTGCCTCTGCTATTTCAGATGAGGGGATCAGTTTTTTGTTTCTTTTTTATTATTATTATTATTTTAAAAAAGAATTTTTTTAGTTATACATGGACACAATATCTTTATTTGATTTATTCATTTTTCATGTGATGCTGAGTATCAGACCCAGTGCCTCACATGTACAAGGCAAGTGCTCTGCCACTGAGCCACAACCCCAGCCCTCTTTTTTTATTATTCTTTTTCTTTTTCTTTTTTGGTACCCAAGATTGAACCCAGGGTGCTTAACCACTGAGCCACATCCCCAGTCTTTTTGATTTTTTTATTCTGAGACAGAGTCTCACCAAGTTGCTGAAACTGAACTAGTGATCCTCCTCCCTCAGCCTCTCAAGTTGCTGGGATTACAGATATGCACTACCACATCTGTCAAGATCAGATTCTCCATAGTGGAATCACTATGCCTAAGACATCTTAAATGTCAGCAATTCCATACTAGAGTCATCCAATCAAGGAATAGTTTCCATCACCTTGTTAAAGACAATATTTTGGGAATCAAGCTGGATAAAGTAAGTTCAGGGTGGGCCGAAGTGAACAAAATCTTATGTTCCTGAAATAACAAAATAATAAATATTTTCTGGTCTAAAGAATATTAATGTGTATCATACACTAGGCTAAGTACTTATATATGTAGCAAGAAATTTTTATTGAAATAGTCATTTTGGGCTTTGAACATTTTATACCTCCACCTATCAAAGAAATTACCTAAATCTTTATATCCCTAAACTTAAAAAGTTTTTTTTTTTTTTTTTGGTATGGGAAGGTCCAAGACAGAAATTGTCAGAAACTCTGTCTTAGACTATTTTATGACTAGGGATCCTAGGTTTTGACAAACAATTCACTTAGAGGTAAATTGTTGACAGTCTGAAAGGGGTTAGAGTTGAAGAAATGGAAGCTTCTGGGCCTAAATAGGGAAATTTGCCAAGACTAAGAAAAGAAATGGGGGTCAGGCATGGTGGTACATACCTGTAATCCCACTATTCTGAAGACTGAGGCAGAAAGATCCAAGTTTGAGTCCAGCCTCCGTAAATTTGGGACTCTGTCTCAAAATAAAAATTTAAACAACTAGTGATATAGCTCAATGGTAGAGAACTCCTACATTCATTTTCCAATACTTCAAAAGAAGAAGAAGGAAAAGATGGAGAAGAGGAGAAAAGAAATGGGATTCTTAAAGATAATATTAGGCTTTTTTCTGTTGTAACATATTACACAAATTTAACACCACCCATTTATTATCTTGCTATTCTGAGTCAGAAAATCAGGCTTTGCTAAGAGTCTCCCAAGACCGAAATTAAGGTGTCAGCTGAGTTGAGCCCTTAACTGGAGGCTCTATGGAACAATCTGCTTTAAGCTCATTCAGACTGTTGGCAGAATTCAGAACCTTTTGATTGTGTCCTTGATACAAGTCCCCTTCATCTTCAAGACAACAAAGGCATATTAAATCTTTCTCATTTTTTTCACTTCTCCTTTTAGTACAAGAGAAAGATCTTTAGGGTTCATCTGATTAGTTTAGGTCTATCTGAATAAGCCAAGGTAATCTCCCCATTTTAAGGCCAGCTGATTATTAACCTCAATTACATCTGCAAATTCCCTTTTGCCATATTCACAAGAATAACACCAGAAGGCAAAGGTAATAGAGCCAAAATTGTGTATCACAGAGTCTCTGGGGAGAAAAGCAGCCTGGAATCCACTTCCACAGAGGAATCAGAATAGAGAACACTTAGAGTTAAGACTTTGGAAATTGGAGAATGGTCATTATGGCAGAGTAGACATTAATAACTGGAATCTCAGAGCATGTGCCCTAAGGGTGCGCAGGCTTGAACAAGACCCATACCAGCATAATCAGCAGGTTCTGAAGACCAAAGGCCTGTTCCAGGCCTGTCTAACATAAAACACCCAGAGATGTTTACAAGCCCCTAACTAGGGAAAGAGAGAACAGAAAGAATACCACAAAACACCTCTGAGATCAAATCCCCCATAAGGTAGGTGGTTAAAAGCTTAAATGCAAATTGCCTGATTTAGAGAATCAAGGAAATGTATATTTTTATAACTGTCATTGAATCATTCTAAACTGCTGTACATACATTATCTTATTTTGTCATTATAACAATATTAGGAAATTTAAGTTATTATTATGTTCATTTTTCCTGATCAGGAAACTGAAGCCCACAAAGCAACTAAAAATATTAGATTTGATTTGTTGAGGAGTTACTTATGCTAGGTCCTAGGCCAATTAATTGTTTCAATTAATCCTTAAAACGATATGAGAAAGAGGCCACTATCATCTCATTTTGAAGCTCTGGAACTAGCTTTCCTACTCTCACAGGGCTCCTAAGTCACATGGAATGAAATCCAGGTTTGTCATACTTTTTCTCATGGGGAGATAAGAAAGGGACTTTCTGAACTAGGCAAGCTCCTTGCTTCCTGGGGAACGAAGGTTATAGGCCGTAACTGTGGTAACAAGGGAGAAGGATCCAGTTGTGAAAAGGAAAGCTTGTGAATCCCTAGCAAGTCTGCCCAATGTGCTGAAGTGTGATATCAGGACTGCAGCCAAAAACAAGGGACCACCTGCTGCTGTGGGGAAGGGATGCCAATAGCCAGGCCTGCACACATGCAGCTGTGAGAAGAGACAGGAGTTTTGGAGTCGCTGCTAAATTTCTAAAGGGCTGTCAAGACTGCTCAAGGGCCCTCCTGCTGAGAACAAACTGGTTTTTTTGTTTGTTTGTTTGTTTTGTTTTGTTTAGTTCTTCTGCCTCCCACAGGACCTCAGGACTCACCCACTTCGCTCATTACTGTGGGATACCTCAGCAGGGCTAAGATATTGGAGGTACACCCCTCTTCAGTGTTCCCAGTTAGCTTCTCCCTAAAGCTTCTTTAGCCCAACCCATCCCACCTTTTTCTTTTTTAGTGTTTGGCTGCTAACCCCAGAAGACAGATGAAAATAAAAGTATCAACCTTGGGAGGAAATCAGATTCATAGGGACAGAGGCCATTCAACTGGAGAAAGATCTAGAGCAAGCACTAGGAGCCAGGAGCAGGAGGCAAGGTGGGTGGATTCTAGCTTGAGACTAGAATCAAAGATGGATGTTCAAGTTGGATTAGAGCTGGGAACAAAGTCATGGCCCAAGACAGGACAAGTGTTAAGCTGGCCTTAAAGTACAAAATATAAGAAAGAGCATGTATTTGGATCAATCAGAGTTAGGTTTTGGTTCTGAAACATCACTATCTGAGGAACTCTCTCTCAGTCTCTTCTATAAAACCTATCAGGATCATTTGTAGGAAATGCTATAGAATTAAAATGTAAATGAGATAATGAATGTAAACTGCCTGCCAGTTTCTGGAAGATAGTGATTTCTTAATGATGAATAGCAGCTATGATGTTATTCGTGTCCCTCTGATAGTGGTTTTACTTTGAGGGTTCTGGGGCATGGTTGTCCAGCTGTGCTTGGGCTAAACCTCCACTGGCTTCTGGGTTGTGCTGACAATGCCAGGTCTGGCCAGCAGAGGGAGCAAGGAACTCCTTCCCATCCCTCCTTACAACTCCCTCCCAGGCCTCAGGATTGCATTGCTTTTGAAAAGCTGAGAGAATTACCCAGGGAGAAATGAAATCTTTGGGACAAGGAATGATGTTAGGGAATTGTGATCTCAATTGGTCTGTGAAAACCCTTCTTCCTACATTTTACACAAGGACTAAAGTATATCAGTGGTGATAAGAAGAGACATTACTGAGGAGATTGTGCCCAAATCAGAGTCTAAAGCAGCTCTGTTGAAGGTAGTACCACTGATGGCTGGGAACATTCAGGACTGAAATGAATGAAAATTCCCTGTACTTTTCACCCCTAAATTACACAGATCCTTTCCTGTCATTGCTTTTCCATTTTCAGTACCTTAGCCTGCTGACCTCAGTCTTTCCCTTCATCAACAGGTCCTATAGGGCCCTGGAGATTAATAACTTGGGGGCATTTATGGAAACCCTTTCTGAATGACCTTCCTTTGGCTCTTCCATCCCTCAAGTGAAGCCCTGACTTGGCAGATCCAGACCTCTCTTAGCCTACCTATGAAGGCCTGTGTGTAAAGCAAAGTATAATCATCTAGCTAGAGTCAGCCTCTGGGGATGTGCCTCTGCTCTCTCCCAGCACAAGCCCTGGGAATGTAGAAGTCCAGTCCTGCCCCTGGTTTCTTTCTTTTACCCAACATCCCTTCCTGCTCTGGTTCCAGCCACCTGCTTTCTCAGCCTGCTCCCTCCTTGTTTATTCCAAGAGAAGAGCCTCCTGTGTGGGCAGGGGTTGCGTAGGCAGAGTCAGCACAGAAGCACGTCTGCACATCATAGAAATGCAGTGAAGAGAGGGCCTTGAAAGGTGTGGAAGAGGCACCTAATCAGACACAGAGAGAGGAGCTAAGCAAAGGGGGAAGGAGCAAGCAGGCACCCCAAGGACTGAACTATGACTCCTAGCACTGGATCCAAGCTTCCTGGGTATTAGAACCAGGGTGCCGGAGGAAGAGCACATTACATGACTCTGGATCATGAACACTGGGTTTCCTAGACCTACAAGCTAGTTAGAAATAGCAGCACCTAATAAAGCAAGTTATCTCTCTGTGTGTTAGGAACTATATTCTCCTTTCTTTGGCTGTTTCTCCTGAACACTTACTGAAGCATTAAGTGTTCCCCTCTTATCTTAGTTGTACTACAGAATACTGGAAGAAAGATCATGTGCCCATATTGGAGCACAGATGGCTGAAATTTCCCCAAAGGAAAGAGAAATTGTTCTAGATATAAAATTGAAGATAGGTGGTCCAAAATCCCCCTCCAAAGAGCAAAGCAAAACAAAAGAAAACAAAAAATAGCAGATAACCTAGGCAGGTCAAAGCTTGAGTTAAAGACAGCTTCACTCAGGACTGACCCTGAGCCTACTTCAGAACGTCTTGCAATTGTTTCCTGTGACTATCTATATTGACTTTGCATTTCCCTCCTTGCTCAGATCTAAACACTTTCTGTTTCCTGGAGCTGAGCAATCTCATTCTCTCCATATGCTGGATTACTCTTGGCATAGATGAAATTTCCTGATTTTGAGATATGAGTATCTACCCTCTTAACACTACATTTTTATCCCCTCTCTTCCCTCTTCTGCTCATGGTATTTCCCCCTTCTCCACTATAGCTATTTCTCCTTCTCCTTCTCCTTCTCCTTGTCCTTCTTCTTCTTCTTCGTCATCCTTGTAAATCATCTTCATGAAATCAATCTAACTCACCATCTCCTGACTCTCACATCCCATTACCCACTAGCATTTATAGAATATGAGCAAGGTCCAAAGATGATGAATAATATTGAACAAACAAGAAAACTGAAGTTCAAGTTTCCTGAAGTCAAGCATGAACAGTCAGTGGAGCTAGAATCTGAGTGTGAGATAAAAAGACAGAAAACAAGTAATGAGAGGTGTGGGGAGGACTTTTGATAAACTATTAAAGAAAGGAGCACGTATTAGTCTGCTCAGGCTGCCATAACAAAATACCACAAACTGGGTAGCTTATACACCAGAATTACATTTTCTCACTAGAAGAGCTAGAAGTCCTAAGTCAAGGTACTTGAAGATTCAGTTTCTGATGAGAGCTTTCTTCCTGTTTTGTAGACAATTGCCTTCTCACTGTGTCCTCACGTGATCTTTCCTCTGTGTATAGTGGAGAGGGAGACAAAGAGGGAGAGAGATTGATCTCTGGTCTCCTCTTCTTTTTATAAGGACACCAGTTCTATTGGATTAGGAACCCACTCTTATGACCTCATTTAATCTTGATTACCTCATTCAAGGCTCTATCTCCAAATACAGTCACAAAGGCAGGAAACAGAGCCCTGAAATAATAAGCAAAAAAACAATTACAAGACATGTTATTGTAGGAATTACCATATTAAAAGATACAGGGTGTTACATACGCACACAGAGAAGGCACCTAATCCAGACTTGTGGGACTAAGAAAAGCTTGTCAGATAAATTTTGTTCCCTATAACTTCTTTTCCAAAAGCCTAAAACTCTTATATTCTCAACTTCTTTGAGCACTCCCTACACCTATACTAAAACGAACAGTCCCTAAGAATGGTATATCTTAGGGGATATACCATCCCCTGCAGAAAGGAATGACTTCTCATCTCTCAACATTATCTATCAGATTTGGGGTCCTACATGCACCGTGTTGCTTCCTCATTCTCAATAATCCTTGAAACTCGTAACTTTTCTTCCTCATTGCTGACAACTGCCAATCTTCTGGAACTCACCTATTTCTCACTTTAAGCCTTGTCACGTCCTGCATAGTCTCTCTCTTCTCCATGTCCAGCAGAGATTTCATGGCCCATGACTTCATTCTTGTTCCTTTATTTTTACATCCTACAACTGTGTTAAAATTCTAATTGTGAGTGCTAGGGTTGTGGCTCAGTGGCAGAGCACTTACCTCGCACATTTGAGGCACTGGGTTCAATCCTCAACACCACATAAAAAATATGTAAATAAAATAAAGATATTGGGTCCATATACAACTAAAAAAATTTTAAAGATATTTAAAAATCCCAATTTTGAATAAAGCAAACCATCAATATTCGTTATATTTGCATCCAACTAGCTGATTTCTGCTAGAGAAATTGATACACTGGAAATTTATGGTCATCAACCCTCCAGTGCGCCCCAATATTTTCCTATTGTCTTACTACTTTCCTCTTGTCTCCCTTTTCCTTCTCCCATTATATGGTTTTCTTGGCTCCTAAAATTTTAAACACACATCAGTCATGGATAGCCTAATCTTCAACTTCAAAGAGATAACAGAACTATAAGACAGCAGCTCCCTGCCAAATTTATAAATCTACTGTGTTAGTTAAAATGCTGGTTAGGTTGCTATGACAATAGAGAAAAAAATTACAGAGACATAAGATTGTATGGGTTTTTTTTTCTTTTTCATGCGTAAAAACCAAGAATGATAAAATGATTTGAGAATAAAAAAGACCCAGGGTCCTTCCTTCCTGTCATTCTGCCATCCCTAGTGAGTTACCCTTCCTGCCTTCCTATCCCCAGTCAGCCTGCAAACAAGAGCAGTAAGGAAAAGAGGGTCTGTGGCTCTCCTTTAAGACCCTGACCTGGATGTTTCACTTTTCACTTCCACCTACAACCACTGTCCTAGTCATAAAGCTGCAAAAACAAAAACGAAAATAGAGCAGTGATGTGGTTGGCTGTGACTTAGTTTCATCTATAACTATCCTCTTCTACTAATTTCCTCTTACAAATGAGATTGATTCTCCATCATCTCCACTTCTACTCTGGATTCTATACATCCTTTCCCTCTCAGCAACCTGGCATTATTAATTAGCCATTCTTTGGAAGATTCCTTGGAAAACTGGGAATGGAACCACCATTTGACCCAGCTATCCCTCTCCTCAGTCTATACCCAAAGAACTTAAAAACAGCATACTACAGGGACACAGCCACATCAATGTTGATAGCAGCACAATTCACAATAGCTAAACTGTGGAACCAACCTAGATGACCCTCAGTAGATGAATGGATTTTTAAAATGTGGCATATATACACAATGGAATATTTCATCAATAAAGAGAGAATAAAATCATGGCATTTGCAGGTCAATGGATGGTGTTGGAGAAAATAATGCTAAGTGAGGTGAGCCAATCTCCAAAAAACAAATGCCGAATATTTTCTCTGATATAAGGTGACTGCGCCATATTGGGGTAAGGAGGGGGAGTATGGGAGGAATAGACAACTCTAGATAGGGAAGAGGGGTGGAAGGGGAAGGGAGGGAGTGGGGTTAGCAATGATGGTGGAAGTGATAGACATTATCCAAAGTACATGTATGAAGACCTGAATTGGTGTGAACATACTTTATATACAATCAGAGATATGAAAAAATGTGCTGTATATGTATAATAAGAATTGTAATATATTCTGCTGTCATGTATTTAAAAAATAAAATCAATTAAATATTTTTAAAAATTAGCCATTCTCTGTGTTGCCATTCTCTACATATCTATCAATCTTCAGACTTTTATATATATTGGAGTAATTCCATCTGAGAACAAGTTATAGTTCTCTCACCTTAAAACTCTTTACTTTCACATCCATCTCTAGTTCTGCCCCCTTTCAATTTCTTAATAATCATACTTGCGGGGCTGGAGCTGTAGCTCAATGGTAAAGTACTTGCCTCACATGTGTGAGGCACTGGGTTTGATCCTCAGCATCACCTAAAAATAAATAAAGATACTGTGTGTTCATCTACAAGTTAAAAAAATTTAAAAAAATAATCATACTTGCCTAATGTTACTCATCCCACCTCCTCCTTTCATTCAGTTTTTAGTATACCCTCCTATCTTCTGCCTCAGTGACTTCACCAAAATGGCTCTTTTCAAGGTTGCCAAGGATCTCCAAGTCACTAAATTCATAGTACACTTCTCAATCCTTGTTTGTTTGTTTGTTTGTTTTAATCCAAGAGAAGCATTTGAACAAGATCAGCACTTTCTCCCTAGATCACTTCTTCTTTAGCTTTATGATGCTTCGTTCTTTTGTTTTCTTCCTATCTTCTCTGTCATGGTCTCTCTCTACCCAGCCTGGTCTGGATAGTCTTTCCCTATCCAGCAGGCTGGTCTTTATCCAAGCTTTGTTAAATGGTCTTCTTCAAGGCTGAATATAGTAGCACATGCCTGCAATTCCAGCTACTTGGGAGACTGAAGCAGGAGGATTACAAGTATGAGGCCAGCCTCAGCAATGTACTGAGACCCTGTCTCAAAATGGACTGGGTAAAGTGGCAAAGTGCCCCTGGATTCAGTAATCCCCAGTACCAAAAATAAATTTAAAGAGTCATCTTCAGATTTCTGTATAGCCTCAATGACTTTAGTTCGAACCACCATCATTTCTCACCAGAATTACTATCATAGAATCCTATTAGTCTCACTCGTTAGGTTGCCTTCCACACTGCTGCCACTGCAATCTTTCCAAATCTTTCTTTCTAAATCTCAACAAATTCCCAATGTTTCATTTCTTTCTTGCTTGGTTTATAAGGGTCTACACTTGCTGCTTCCTGAGATGGAAGGTATATCCTTTTTCTATTGCTGCTGTAGCAAGTTACCATGAATTTCATGGTTTAAACAATACCTACTCATTAGTTCACATACTCGTTGGCTAGAAGTCTACAGTGAAGCTGGGTTCTCTGTTCAGCATATCACAAGGTATTATCTAGACTAAATTTTCTTCTAGAGATTTGGAGGAGGACTGAAGTGTCTGTTCCTTTGCTAGCTGTTGGCTTGGGGCTACTGTCAATGAGAAGCCACTCTCAGGCACTTATCCCACATCCTTCCCATCCTCCAGTTAGCAACTTCCTCCTGCATTCCTCCAAGTGAGCTCTTCTATCTTCAAGCCATTGATAGGGTGATGAATCCTTGTTCTACAAATCTCTCTGATTTTTGCTGCTGTGAGCAGCCAGAGAGAAAGTCCTTCAAGAGGACTTAGTGTGATGTGGTTAGGACTAGTTGGACAATTTTCCTAACTTGAGGTCAACTGATTAGTAAAATGAATTACATCTGAAAAATCCCTTTGGCACATAGCATAATCATGGAAGTAGTACCTCATTATATTCAAAGGTCCACACATGTTCAAGAGAAGATTCTACAAGGGTAATCATTTTGCAAGTCATCCCGTGATTCTATTTGTCCCAGGAAAGGAAGCCATGGAAAACATTTTCCTGAGGAATTGCTGCTTGAAAACTGAGATCCCATGGATGAGGAAAGAAGGAAGAAAGAAGCTTCCAGAGAGCATTGCAAAAGGCATGTAACTGGGGGATGGATAACAATAAAAGTGTGTGTGGGGGGGCTAAATGAACACCAGTGTGTCTACAGAGGAAAGAAAAAAAAATACAGTGCCTTGAAAGAAGTAAGATAGAGAAGTAAGCAGGAGTCAGGCCATGAGGGTTTCACAGATCCTGTTAAAGGGTTTTATCTGTCCCAAAAGGAAAGGTCAGAGAGCAGCATAATTAATTGGCATTCTGAACACAGCACTATAGCTATAAGGTAGAAGGTGGATGCAAGGAGGCACCAGAAAAATGCAGTGGCCCACTTAGGAAACTAGGAGAGTGGTGCAAGGTAATGTCTATGGATGTATAAGCAGGCAGAATCAAAGAACGCTCAGTAGCTAAAATCAGCAGCACTTCATGATTGATTTAATACAGGAGTGATGTAGTTATGTTCCCCAGGAAGCAAACTCTAAAACAGAGATTCCTGTAAAGGATGTTTACTAAGGAGTGCTCTTGGAGTGCAAGAGAGAGAATTAAAATAGGATTGGGCAAAGGGAGAAGCTGAGCAATAATTCAGTCCCAACAAAGGCCTCAGTCAACCCCATGAGGAGCTCTGGGGCTGTGAACACATTTCAGAGTTGTCCTTTATTGGAGTAGGAGGACTGAACCCTTCTATCCCTGCACTGAGCAGCCAATGAAAACAGGAAGCCTCAGAAAGGGTACATGACCTTGGATGAGCTGGCTTTCTTCTGTTCAGACAACTCCTGATAGGAGGTTGACAGTTGAGGGCCATCTTTCAGAAGCACTCTCAGCAGCTGGAGAATAAATCCATCATTTTTGGAGAGGAGTCTAGGTTTTGCACATAGCCTTCATTATAAGGGTGGAGGAGCATAAAGGAAGAAGGCATTTAGAATAATTCCTAAATTTCTGATTTATGTGTCTTGATGGATGCATTTATGACATGTATTGCAATCACTGGTTTACTTGGAAAAATCTCCATTAGAGTGGGAGCTACTCAGAGACAGAATATATGCAAGACAATGCACAGTGGTCCTATATCTGGCACAAGGTTTGTTGAATAAGTGAAAGCAATCTAATTCTGTTTCCATTCCTCTCTCCCTACATTTCCTTTGTCCTCATCCAATGTGGGAAAAGTTCAGCAGGTTATCTGTGGCTCCACCTGTGCTGGAGTTGAACAAATAGCAAATCAAGCTCTTCTGGTCCAGAGCTCTCAGAAGAGCAAGGCAGGCAGTGCCAGGAGAAAGGGAAGTGGGGGTAGGTGATGACCCCCCCACACACACACACACCCCAGTTTTAAGCCCTCCTCCAATTCCTCAGTCCCTATAAACAAGGACAGGACTAAGTCCTCTCCAAAAGATTAATTAGATAAATACTCTAAATTTCCCATAAACCCAGACCCCATCCGCACTCTAACCTGCTCGTCTAAGGAAGCCTCCATCTCTTGCAACCAATTCTGGGAGGCAGAAAATAGAATTTCCAATCATACTGGAATTTTTTGGAATGAAAAACAATGGATAGGGAACGGGACTCACACAGTAAAGGAGGCAAATCCTGCCCAATGAAGCTGAACCCCTTCAGTCTTGCAGGGGCACCCTTCAGCTTCCTGTTCTACATCCAGTGGCCCCCCGCTCGTGGGAACCTGACACTCTACACAGGCGGCTCCACCTGCGCTGAGAGCAAACAGGGAGCGTCAGCGTGTCGGTTGGGGGTGGACGCTGCCTGGAGACCAAAGAGACAGCCAGGCCTCCTCTCTTTTGCCTGGGTCCAGGGTGGGTGGTTAAAACACTACCCAATCCTATATATCCTAGGCATTTTTTCACCTCCATCTACCGCCGACCTCCACACCCTAGTAAGACTCTTTCTTTGGGCAGCCCTTTCCCCTGCCAGGACTTCCCGGTGGAGAAACAACGCCCTCCCCCATCCCTCCCAGTTTCTGAGGGTTCGTTGGAACCCTTGAGTAAAAAAGCCTGGTGTTTGATATCAGATAGAGATGGGGTGGTTCCATAAAGCACTTGCAGAAGCTACCCCAGCCCCAACTCACAGTTAGTTGGGAGCTGCAAGGAACTAAGAAACTACCGTAGTGTAGTGTGACGGTTACTGCAGCCACTGCGGCACAGTACCATAATCGCCGTGCCAAGCAAGCTAAGGCACCTGCGCTGCAGTGGGTGACCCCTGAAGGCAAACCCACCTTTCCATCGCCACCCCCGTGTTCCCTGACCCACCAGAGAAAGATGCTGGCCCGGCAAAAACTGCACACTGCCGCCTCTTGCCCTCCCTCTCCCGCAGTCTCCCTCCGCCCCGCCAATACTAGCGCGCGCCAGCATACACACACACACACACACACACACACATCACACACGAATTCCTCAGAATTCATGGGGGCGTTGGTAAAGCGAGGTGGGCAGGAAAGACATCTCTAAGAGAAGACCAGAGATCTAGGGAGGGGGCGAGCCTGGAGGACAGTCACGCTGGAGGACGCGTAACTCCCGAGCGAGCGAGGGAGGAAGGCGGAGAGTCACCTGGTGGGAGAGGCAGACCAGAGCCTGGGAGGCACCAGAGCCTAGGCGGGGCGAGCCCAGGAACTAAGGACCAGGGGCCAGGGCTGAGGGCGGAGACCAGGCGGGGCAGGGGGTGGGGTAGGCGGGAGTCTGAGCCAGAATCTCGGCATGAGCAGGTGGAGCCTTGGCGGGAACCCGCCTGGAGGAGCAGAGTGAGGTAGCGGGCTCAGCTGGGGCCATGGAGCTGCTTAAGCTAAACCGGAGTGTGCAGGGACCCGGACCCGGGCCGGGGGCTTCACTGTGCCGCCCAGGTGGCCCCCTCCTCAACAGCAGCAGTGCGGGCAACCTCAGCTGCGAGCCCCCTCGCATCCGCGGAGCCGGGACAAGAGGTGGGTGCCTCCCTAAGCCCCCACCACATGCTCCTTTTCACTGCACCCCGTAATACTAATAGAGCCTCCCCCGCGACTTCTACACTGCAGCGACAACCCCCCCCCCCGCAGCGGCCCCCTCATAGAACTATCTCAGCCCCCAAAGAGCTTCCCCCTCACACATTTGGTCCCTACAGCTCTTAAAACCACATCACAGCTTCACATCACCTGGTCAGAACCCTTCACATTCCGGCCCCTGGTTACACCAGAGCTCTTGGTAACCCCCAAACAACAGCACCACACAGCACACATAGTTAAGGGACAAGAACCTCCCCTTACCAGCCTTTCTAGATCTTTTTCTGTCCCCCTTTTACATCCAGCTCACAGAACCACAATAGGAAAGGGAAGGAAGAAAGGAAGGCAAAAAGAAGGAGCTGGTTGAGGGAGGGAGCACAGTGGGAGGTCTGAATGGGAAGTTAGTTGTAATCTGCTGTGTATCCCACCCCAACACCAGTCTTCCCAAATAAGATTTTCAAATCTGAATTAGACTGGACACTGGGGGATGCGCCTTAGAGCTGCCTGACTGCATTATTTTGCTCATCCTCAAACCCCTCTGCCTCCCAAGTTGAAGTTCTCAAAGGCTTTGTGCTTCCCAGCTCTGTGCTTGCTTGCCCTCTCCCTTCCTCCCTCCTCTCATAATGTCTCCCAGCCACTTTCAAATCCTCTCTCCACTCTGCCCTTCTTTAAGTCTCACCCTGCTAGACAGGCTGCCCCTTGCATCACCCCCTCCCTTTGTGTTACTATCACCTCTTGCCATCCATCCATCTTTAAAGTGCTTCCAAACATCCAGTCCTCAGAGTGACTTTTACTCCTCCTATCAGCTAGCATCTCATTGTCTTGATGAACATCTTAAAATACATTTTCTTCCCTTTCTGAACCCTTCCTGTCCTGACTGTTCTCTGAACACCTTCTATCCTAGTCCCTAGGTTAGGTGCTGTGGACACAGGGATGAACTAGACCCAGTGTACACATTCATCAGTCCATAGTCAAGTGCAGAGAAAGACCAATGGAAAAATCACAGTCAGTAAGGAAGAAAAGGGCTGGACTCGGGGACCCAAAGGAGATAGGTTTGAGAACTTCACAGAGGATGATCCCTGGGAGCTGGTTCTTGAAATTAGAGTTCAGTAAAAAGAAAATGAATGGGATTCTTAAAAAAAAAAAAAAAAAAAAAAAAAAAAAAAGGAGCAATGATAAAGCAGAATAAAGTTTTTCTAAAATCAAGAAGGGAAATAAATTGTAACCCAAGTATTATTTATCACACAAAATAATTCATGCCTTTTTTTCCCCACTGGTTACACACTGTCACTTAGATTCTTTCATTCAGCAAATATTTATTGAACCAGAGATTGTGCTAGGCAGCAGGGATATGAGTTGAACAAAACTGGCATAATTCCTACTTCATGGAGCTCAGAATTTTGTGGTGAAGAGAGATAAGTAAATAGAGAATGGCAACCTCAAGTGGAAGAGACAAGGAATACAATGGGGACACACAGGAGGAGCCACTCTGGCCTAGCCTAACCATGGGATTGAAGTTGGCTTCCTGAGGAGGTTCTATGTAAAAATGAAAATGAAAAAGATGAGAGCAAGCCAGCTAAGAAGAGGCAGAAGATGCAAAAAGCATCTCAAGTAGCGGGGTAGGATGTGTAAAAAGCCCCAAGTTTAAAACCGTGGCACTTCTGTTCAATGTCATATAGTTTCTGAGTGGCTGCATCATGTATCATTAAAGATAAATAATAAACACTCAGGCTGGGGACCAGCCTAGAGAAATTACAGATAGCCTTAGGGGCCTGGCTAAAAAGTGTGGATTTTTATCCTGAGGACATTGGGAGCTACTTAAAGATTCATCAGTAGTGCCAGGACTAGTTGTGTAGTGTAAAGAATGGACTGGAGGATGAGGTAAAATGCAAAGGGATACTCTCGAAAGATATTATATTACACATGTCTGTGTGAAAGATGATGCTAGATTAGACTGAGGTCTTGATGGTGGTCATAGAGAGTAGTAGATGGATTTGAGACCTCCTTGGAATCAACTGAGTAGAAGTGGAGAAGGTAGAAGGAGTCAAGGGATGACATCCAGTTTTCTGGCTTGGATTGCTGAGTCAATGTTGGTACTATGTAATGAGAAAGATATATATCAAAGGAGCAGGTTTGGAATAGGTAATTATAAACTCAATTTGAAACCCACTAAATTGAAATGCTGGTGGTACATCCAAGTGGGCTTACCAAATCAACTGTTGAATCCAGGGCTCTGGAACTTACCAGCAGAAGATCAGTATTTTAAAGCCAGACAGCTGGACTAGTCTTGCACAAATACAATCCTATAATCCCAGCTACTCAGGAGGCTGAAGCAGGAGGATGATGTGTTTGAAGCCAACCCCAGCAACTAGCAAAACCCTACCTCAAAGTAAAAATGGGCTGGAGATGTAGCTGAGTAGTCAGGCACCCCTGGGTTCAATCCTTAGTAATAAATAAATAAATATCAGAAAAATGAAAGTCCATGAAGGAGATTCAGACAGAACTGTCAGAGAGAGGAGCTATGTCCTTCTAGAAGCAAAAAAAAAAAAGAGACAGTTTTAATCAGGGTGTGATAAATGAGGCCCAGAGTAGCTAATACAAGTCATATGAGAACAAAACAGTTAGAAGAGCATCCTTTGGATTCAGTAACAAGAAATCCTTAGGAAGACTTGTAGGTATTAAGGTCTGACTACATTAAGTTTAAGATTGGGCCAGTGGGAATGGTGTTGAGAAAAATGAACAAAAACTCCCAAGAACTTCACAGGAGGGGGAGAAAGAGAAATAATAGGGTAGTACCAGAAATAGGACTGGGTTAAGAAAGAATTATTTATTGGTTGGTTGGTTGGTTTTGGTATATGCCTGTGTGTATGTATAGTAGTAGTATTAGTAGTGGTAGAAATAAGGGCATTTAAAACAATTTATATTTGAGGCAGGATTTTTTCTATGTTGCCCAGGCTGGTCTCAAATGATCTGCCCACCTAACTAGCCTCTCACATTGCTAGGACTACAGGTGTATGTCACTTATAGGATATTTAAGATTTTTTGATGGAAGAGGGCCAAGAAAGAAGATTGAAGGTTCTGATAAGAAAGAAGATAGTCTATAGAGCAAGGATCCCTGAAAAATCAAGATATAAAGTGATTCAGAGCACAGAGGCAATAATAGACCTCACTTAAACAGATATTGTTGCTCACACACATTGAAATGTTACCCAGGTAGTTAGATATTACACACATAGACTCATTCAGATATTACCCACACAGATTCAGATGTTATCCAGGCTCACTCCTATGTTACCAATAGAAATTTGCAAATTTTGTTCTGTTTTTTTCCTTTTTTTTTTTTTTTTTTTTTTTGGTATCAGGGATTGAACTCAGGGCGCTTGACCACTGAGTAACATCTCTGGCCCTTTTTCATGTTTTATTTAGAGACATGGTCTCCCTAAGTTGCCCATGGCCTCACTAACTGAGTTGCTGAGGCTGGATTTGAACTTGTGATCCTCCTGCTTCAGCCTCCTGAGCCACTGGGATTATAGAGATGCACCACCATACCTGGCACCCACTTTATTCTTATATAAACTTGCAGACTTGCGTATCACTTATGTCCACTCAGGTGCTACCCACGACAGATGTTACCTACATTCACTGTTTCCCACAGTCACTTAGATGTTACCCATCCACCAAACTCTACTCACTTTCATTTTATTATTATCCACACACAATTACATATTGCCCATGCTTGTTTAAGTAACCCTTCTCCAGATATTACCCATAAAGTTACAGTTATTACTCTTATATGCCCAGATATTATCAGAAAAATAAACTAAATATTACCTGTATTTACTCATGAGCTCAATAATTTCACTCAAATAAGATTAATAGCTGGGTATGGTGTCACTTGCCTGTAATTCCAGCAAGTCAGGAGACTAAGTCCTCAGTTTGAGGTCCCCTGGACAACTTGACCCTGTCTCAAAGTACAATTTTTAAAAGAGGTTTGGTATGTAACTCAGTGGTAGAGCTTGCCTAGCATATGCAAGATCTAGGACCTATCCCCAGTCTCTCCCTCTCTCTCTCTCTCTCTCTCTCTCTCTCTCTCTCTCTCTCTCTCTCACACACACACACACACACACACACACACACACACACATACACACAAATACTTAATTGAGTTTAATTTCTCATGTTAACATGTTAACATATTCCACATGTTTGGATATTACTTTTTAATCTCTCATCATCATCACTTGGCTATTCCTCCATTAACATACTTATCTATGAATGTAACCTATGCTTCTTGAAGGTGTTATCTACAAAATACAATGTTGTTTACAGAGACTTGGTTATTATCCTTGTTTGTTCAAATATCACAACACTTAATTAGTTATTCCCTGAATTTAAATTAACCCATGCTCAATATGATATTGTCTTACAGATACGCAAATGTTACCTTTCCTCAAATATCACCCAGGGAAATAAGGTTTACTTTCACCCTCCCACATGTTATCTCAAAGACTAAAGTCTTACTCAGTGCTTACTCTATTACCTACATATCCTTTCAAGTATATTCTGCTCCATGGTTCGTATCCACTGACACTTAGATGTCTCCCATTAACCCAACTAATATCCATCGTCATTCAGATGCTTTTCATGCTTACCGCAGAGACACTGATATTACATTGATGTCCATATGCATGGATGACCAGTCCTTCCAGGATAGAGGCATCAGTAGCTTTAGTGTTCTGTGGAGTACTTTCTTAGAAAATCCTGGTTTTTATTTTATGTTACATTATCTGGAATTTTGTGCTCAGACTTCTCTGCCAATGTCTGGACAGAACAAATGCAAATCTTCCAGACCCCAGAAGAACTGAACTGCCCCAGTCTTCTGAGTGCACTGGTCTGGTTTCTACTTTCCTCTCATTACCAAGAAGCTTATGCCTAAGAATAAACTATGAAGGCATTCATATCTGTTTCCCAGAAGCTGCTACCACCCTTCCTTTCACCCCAAGTTAGCTCTGGGTTCACTGTGGCCACTCATCTACTATGACATGTGCACACACACACACACATACACACCTTAATTTTTTAGTTTTGTGAGTGACTCTTAAAATTAATAGACTATTTTTAGTTTTGAGTTCACAGAAAAATTGAGCAGAAAATAGAAACTTCCTATAAACTCTTCCTGCTACTCCCACATACAACAGTCATTGAGTTTATATTATTAACATCTTACGTTAGAGTAGCATATTCATCACAACTGATCAGCCAATACCGATACATACAACTAAGCACTGCATTTCACATTAGACTTCATTTTTGTGTTATACAGTTCTATGTGTTTAAGAAATGTATAATGATGCATATCTACTGTTATAATATCATACAGAATACTTTCACTGCCTACAAAATCTCTTGTGTTTCACCTAGTCATCCCTCACTTTCCAAGCCCTGTCTCTAAGATTACTTTTAATTAGAATTTTTCATGTCCACTATTTGTTCAACAGCAAAGATCTAGAAATACAGCAATGGCTTGGAATAAGATAACAGCTAGAAATGCCCAGTAAAACAGCAAAGTATTGTACAATTTCTGGCCAATTTTACTGGGACTTTGGCTTCTAGCTTCCAGGAATCCTCGGACAGATTAGGTTCATAAGGTGAAGCTTTCTGGTCTACTATAATTAACCAAGCTCAAGGACATAGACATGGGACACATCAGCTGGATTAAAGAATGAGAAATATGCTTTTCACATTTCAGAGTGCTCTACCAACTTGAGATATAATAATTGCATTGAGAATTAGTTGAAGAGAGATCTAGAGGAGGATGTGAAGAGGTGATGGAACTAGACAGGTAGGCAGGATAGAGATGGAGAGTCAGTGGACTTGGAAGAGACACAGAGAGTGCAAGAGAGACCACTAGCTCTTTTATGTTTTCTGGGTCCAAGAACTTCTTTGACAAAATCCCCTTTCCAACGGTTCATTGTTTCTTCCTGCATGCACGTGCACGCGCGCGCACACACACACCCACACACAATTTGTCCATAATCCTTCCTTAGAGGAAAAGTAATGCATCCAAAATCACAGCCTGTCATTGACCCCAAACACCCTCCATCATGTGTCTTCATGACAAAGGTAGAAAAGGGAGGGCATACTGGAGCACCTAACAGAAGTGAAGGATGGATAAAGAGGAGGAAGACATGTGCTTTTTTGTCCTGAGAGATAGGTTCATTAACAAGCATGTATTGACTACCTTCTACATGCCAAGCATTTTGCTGACTGCAAGCGATATCCTAGAAAAAGAGATGAACATTATCCCTGCCCTCAAGAAGTCCATAGTCAAGTGAGGAAGACAGAAAAGTAAATATAGTAATAGAGTAAGAAATGTCATGATAGAATATAGAGAAAGGGAGAAAGAAGCATTGGAATTGATATTTGGGAGAAGTAATAGAGTAAGAAATGTCATGATAGAATATAGAGAAAGGGAGAAAGAAGCATTGGAATTGATATTTGGGAGAAGGAGGCAGTATTATGAATGACAGAGCAGTGAAGGAGCCAGAGGAAGACAAGCATTTTAGGGATCCAGAGACGTAGCCTCTATTCTGATTCAGCTCCTTACAACTATGTGTTCCTAAGCAAGTAATGTGACTGCTGAGTTCAGTTTGGAGATTTCTTAAAAATAACACTTACATGATGCCTACAACAACTTCTGAATTGGTTGATGATATTTATAAGAAAATGATTCCATTGGGAGCTCAGAAAAGAGACAGCCAATGTATGTGGCTGGAGAAGATGTATGTAGCTGGGAAGGTCTGTCCCCTGACATCTCTCCCTTCAAGCTCCAGTCTCCCTCATGCTGAGGCCATAGGTATAGGTTATTCCATCTACTTCAGTTCAAATTCAGTTTTGTGTAGGTCTGCATGGCTGTGATATGGAGATCCAAAGATGAATCCACCTCCCAAAAGGCAATGACACAAATGCATAGTTCCATTCTCCTGTCTCCTCTGAGTCACCCAGCAATGTGAGGGATCTCTCCTGTGAGCTCCCATAGCACTTTGTTCGTCCTTCAGCCTCACTCTTCATCATACTACATGGCAATTATCTGTTTAAGTATTTGAGTTTCTGTTTCCACTATGAACTTTCAGAGGGCAGGGAGTTTGCCATATTCTTTCCTTTGTCCCCAGTACTTGACACAAAGGAAATCCTCTGCAAATACTTATTGAGTGAGAATGAATGTATGGAGATGACTGAAATATAAGGCAGAAAGTAGAAAGGGCTCCACTAGATGCATAAAGAGCATGGCTGGGTCAGAAGAAGGGGAGATTAGTACCTGTCCAGAAGGGCCTTATAGAGGAAGTGGCAGTCAATCTGAGACTTGACATGGGGTGAGTAGGCATTAACCAGATACAGAAAATAAGTTTGTGATAGGGGCAGCAGTAGGGGGTTGGTGAAAGACTGAGAAGCCAACTTGAGCAGGGAAGGAGTCACGAGTGCATAAGATGCATTCAAGAAACTGAGTCATCCAGTTTAGCTTCAGTGGGTACAGTGCAAGGAGGAGGTGGGAAGTGGGAGGTTCAGTTTGGAGCATCCTGATGACATGCTAAAGGGTGGCAGACAGTACAGAGTAGTGAAGGATCTTTTGTTTTGGAAGGGCTGTTTGTTTTAGAGAATAAGGACTTGATCTGATCTGGCTCAAAAGATAATGGGTGGTCAACAATGTCAAATAATACAGATAGGTCAAATAGTATAGATTAAGAAGGAACCTTTAGATTTGGTAGTTAAAATATTAGAGATCTTGAGAAGAAATGATGGGGGACAGAGCCTTGTATAGCAATGGATTGGGTGGCTGGGGAGACACAATAAAATCCTTTCAAGCAGTTTGCCTGCAAAAGAAGGGAAGCATTTGGAAACAACCCTTGAGAAGATACAGACTTTCTTAAGGAAGAGTAGAGTTATGCCAACTTAACTAAGCCTTAAGGGGTTAGAAAGGTAAAGGATTTAAGTTCACCTCTTACTAAGGGGATGGGGAGAGTTATGTTCTTAGGATGTAGGGATCTGGCTGGGTGGTGAGGTTGGGGATAAGTTGGGTTGGGGGCTCTAGCTGAGTGGAGCCAGAACCCCTGATGCTATCTCTCCCTTTTCTGCCCAGAACTGGAGCTGGCCATTAGAGTCACCCTTTATGCAGTGATCTTTCTGATGAGTGTTGGAGGAAATGTGCTCATCATTGTGGTCCTGGGATTGAGCCGCCGCCTGAGAACTGTCACCAATGCCTTCTTGCTCTCACTAGCAGTCAGTGACCTCCTGCTAGCTGTGGCTTGCATGCCCTTCACACTCCTGCCCAATCTAATGGGCACATTCATTTTTGGCACAGTCATCTGCAAGGCGGTTTCATATCTCATGGGTGAGTGAGACAACTACCCTAACCCTTGATCCTCTCCTTGACAAAGGTAGGGGTCTTCCCTAATTGGGGGAGAGGGTGAGGAAATAACACTGGTGTGTGTGTGGTGCAAACTTCCGAGGCCATTCCTTCTTTTTCCCTTGCCTAGGAGTGTCTGTGAGTGTGTCCACGCTAAGCCTTGTGGCCATCGCCCTGGAGCGGTACAGCGCCATCTGCCGACCACTCCAGGCACGTGTGTGGCAAACACGCTCCCATGCAGTTCGTGTGATCTTAGCCACGTGGCTGCTGTCCGGCCTGCTCATGGTACCCTACCCTGTGTACACTTCTGTGCAGCCAGTTGGACCTCGAGTGCTACAGTGTGTGCATCGTTGGCCCAGTGCACGGGTGCGCCAGACCTGGTGAGGGTGCCCAAACGCTTTCTTAGAGTACCTTCATCAGATGCTTATGACCATTCTCCATAACAGTCCTCCAGTTGCTTCAAGAATCGTGCCAATTCCCATTCTGCACCTACCACCCTGGAATTCTAATTTTGGGCCCCTCCCCAGTTATCTTGCCCTTCTCAGCAGCATACCCAAACCCTACTCCTTCATCATCTACCTGGCCACAGCCCTAGAGATACCAACCTTGGCTCTTCTGTGATAACAACTGATAGAAACCCATGTATTTGGACTGTGTTCTGTTTCTAGGTCGGTGCTGCTGCTCCTGCTCTTGTTCTTCGTCCCAGGTGTGGTTATGGCAGTGGCCTATGGGCTTATCTCCCGCGAGCTTTACTTAGGACTTCGCTTTGATGGAGACAGTGACAATGAGAGCCAAAACCGTGTCCGAAGCCAAGGAGGGCTGCCCGGTGGGGCTGGACCTGGTGAGCAAGATCCTAGAGAGGTGGGACTTTGGAAAGGGTGGAGCCTATAGTAGGTGGGGCTATAAGGTGCCAGGTTAAATGGAGGGCCTGGGCAAGTGGAGATTGGGTTGGAGGTTAGTATGACTCTGCATTACACTCTGACAGTTTACCCTCTGTGCCCAGGTCCTGTCCACCAGAATGGGCGTTGCCGAAATGAGTCTGGCTTGACTGGTGAAGACAGCGATGGCTGCTACGTGCAACTTCCACGTTCCCGTCCCGCACTAGAGCTGACCACACTGACCGCGCCTACTGCTGGGTCAGGACCTGGCCCCCGGCCCACCCAGGCCAAGCTGCTGGCCAAGAAGCGCGTGGTGCGAATGTTGCTGGTGATCGTTGTGCTTTTTTTTCTGTGTTGGTTGCCAGTGTACAGCGCCAACACATGGCGTGCCTTTGATGGCCCAGGTGCACACCGGGCACTCTCCGGGGCCCCCATCTCTTTCATCCACTTACTAAGCTATGCTTCGGCCTGTGTCAACCCCCTAGTCTACTGCTTCATGCACCGTCGCTTTCGCCAGGCCTGCTTGGACACATGTGCCCGCTGTTGCCCGAGGCCTCCTCGAGCTCGCCCCAAGCCTCTTCCAGATGAAGACCCTCCTACCCCTTCCATAGCTTCCCTGTCCAGGCTGAGCTACACCACCATCAGCACCCTGGGGCCTGGCTGAGGGGTGGCAGTAGTGTGGGCTGAGGCAGAACAAACAAGCCCTTAAGCACAAGATCCCATCCACATGCACAATAAATACAAACCAAAACTGACACCCAACAGCATGGACTAGCCCCTATACAGGAAAAGGTAAAGGAAGCAGGAAACAAGCTTATACAGAAAATGAGGCATACTTCTATTATAGATGGAGCCTATCCCCAGAGATCTGGCACTGACCATGGACAGCATCCCTAGCAGGGAAATATCCCTAGTCAGTGGGAACTTTGACAAGACCTGCCCTGCCCTTTGCACACATATACATTAACAGCACTGATTCTTTAGGGGCTATGGAGCCTGGCATAGGAGTGACTCTGTATGTTCTAGGCTGTCCCCAGTTTGACCTCAAAAACCTTTCCTCTACTAGCACTGAAAATACCAACAGGCCTAATCTCATATCTCCCTGATCAATAGGCTGTTTATCACTGAAAACTACTTCATCTCTTTCCAGTTAAGGACTGTGGACCTGCCTTCTCCTCCTTCACTAGACTTCTTTTTAAAAAATAATAATAAACTTGGTTTCCTCCTAGACTTCCTTTCTGGACTTTTTCAGAGGCAGGTGAGAAGGTGTGGGATTTTGTGAAGTCCTCCCTGTCAACTCCCTTCCATAGCTTCCCAATCTTTTGCACCTCCTTGTGCCCAAAAGTCCTTGATTTGAGGCTAGATGGGACAGGGTTTACTCTCTTTGAGTGTCACAGTAGCTGGGAGTAGATGTAGGAGGCAGAATATCCATGACATGTCCTGATTCCATTGTTAAGGTACTATAAGCATGGATGCTTATTAAAATTCTGATGAAAAGATAAAAGAGGAAGCATTGCATAATAAAACTCAGCATATTCAAGGAGTGTCTGAAACACCAGGGATCAGACCATGACAGGTGTATAGAAGTTAAGAGTAGGGCCTTTTTTAATGGTACATTTTCTATCCTCCAGCATCAGAGCCTGGCCAAAATCTACCTAATGAAAGCACCCTGACTGGCTATAGCAAAGAGGCCTAAGGGCAGAGGCTTGGCTGGGTTGGGGGCTGAGGGGACTGTACCCGAATAGGAGTCTGAGAACCCAGACTCTGATTTGACTGTAAAACTGATCAAGCCCCAGAGAGAGGCAGAGACCAGCGACATCACCTCTATACACACACAGGAACAGAAGACTTCACTAAGGGACATACCTGGATAATCAAGGGATAGTGTTATGAGAGGAGTTCCTTGACATGTCAGTAGTAAAAGGGTGTTGTGGTTTTGGATATGTGGTATCCCCTAAAAGCTCATGTGTGAGACAATGCAAAAACATTTCAGAGGTGAATGTTTGGATTATGAGAGTTCCAACCTAATCAGTGAATTAATCCACTGATGGATTAACTGGGTGGTAACTATAGGGAGGTAGGATCTAACTGGAAGAGGTAGGTCACGGGGAGTGTGCCTTTGGGACTTATATTTTGTCCCTGGTGTGCTGAGATCACTTTCACTGCTTCCTTGTTGACATGTGCTGAGCTGCTTTCCTCCACCACGCTCTTCTGCCATGATATTCTGCCTCATCTCAGTCCCAGAGCTATTGAGTCATCCGTCTGTGGACTGAGACAACAAGCTGAAAATAAACTTTTCTTCCACTACATTGTTCTTGTCAGATCTTTTAATCATAGCAATTTAAAAAAAAAAAAAAACCTGACTAAAACAGAGGAAACAGACCTAGAGGAAAGAAAGCAGCTCAAGACAATAAATTAGAGCAAGATAGCAATGACGATAGTGACACTGAGCTAGAGATGGGGAAAGAGCCACAGCCATGAGGGACACATCCATGCTTTGTAGGAGGTAAAGTATACACAATTTCGGTGCCTTTTTTAAAAAAAGGAAAAAGAAAAATAACAGATACCAAATTGCTAAGACCCTGCCCAGGGCCTCAGAAGGGGCCTGTGTTAAGTGAGGAGCCTGAAACCTAAACCTTCGTAGCCAATATACATCCGAAGTCCACCCAGTAACTACTCTGGAGAGGAGCTGGATGGAGAGGACAGTGAAAAAGGAGAGTGGGTCTTCTGTTTACCAGGGCTGGGATTGCTCCCATCCATCCTTCCACAGGGCTCTGGGCTGCAAGAGGCAGGAGGAAGGGAAAAAAGGAGGGAGAAGGCGTTGCAAGCTGTCAACCTAAGACAGTGCTGGTTAAAAATAGAATCCCAGCTGGTCTGAGGAGCTGAAGGGAGATACTGAGCCGTAGTCTCTCATGCCAACTTTTCTCTGCAGCAGGAATAGGCTTGCCTCTAGTTTCCCCAGCATACCTGACTCTTCCTTATAAAGGGATATTGACAGCTACCCCGACGTTAGCCCCTTCCTCTGGACTTTGTTAACTTGGACTTTTGGTGACCACCAGAGGCAGCGGGAGCTGTGTGGGGAAGGGCTGGGTCCAGCCAGTTTAAAGTGGAATGTGGTTCAGGCCTGACCGAGAACCCAGCACACAGGCATAGTGTGACAAAGTCAGCCCTTTGGTGTGTGAATAACATCTCCATCAGCCTGCTCCATGCCATGTTCTGTCACCAGATGTGGAATCTTGGGCTTCTCCCCCATTTAATTTTCCATTTCTTGAAGCCTGATAAAGTATATCAGGTCTAGATTTCATACCACTGTCCCCATGAACTCCTGCCCAGTCACTCTAGAAAAGCATATATGTTTTCACAGTACTTGCTGTTTTCCCTCTTCTATTGTAGTTATTCATGTCTCTGTCTGATTTCTCCTATTAGGCTGGGAACAGGATAATGTAGTGGAAAGATGATTGATCCAGGTGATGGAGGGGGAGGTGGTGAAATCTAATGCTATGGTACTATGTGACAGGCACTTTATAGACACTAATTCATTTCACTCTTAGAACACACCTCCAGAACATTACTCCTCTTTTGAGAGGTGAAAAAAGTGAAGCTGAAAACGCTTAAAGGAGTTATATGAGGTCCTGTAGCCAGAATAGAGCCAAGAACTGAGCTTGGGTATCTGAATACAAAAACGTTTTCCATTATATTGTGTTGCTTTCTTTCAATCCTGGAAGACCTAGATTCCAGTCCCTACTTACCTTTTAAAAGTTGTATGAATTAGTGCATTAGTTATCTCAGTGACTTTTAATTGGAGCTATAAGATAGGAATAGTGACATTAACTTCACACTGCCATTTTGGAAATTCTAACAATGTTCACAAGGTGTTTATCACTGCACTAGGCACATAGCAAAAGAAAAGTTGACTTGAGGTTGCTTCAAGACCCAGAAGAAGAAACAATACAAAAAAACAAAGCCCTCAGTAAATAGTTAGAACTATAGTTTGGTCTTGAATTCCCCCCCAAAAGGCCCATTTGTTGAAGTCTAAGTTCCCAACTTGGTGAAAGAGAGAGGAGGCGGAAACTGTAAGTGGTGGGGATTAGAAGGAGGACTTTGGGCCCTTGGATCTTCAGGGCATTCAAAGGCATGTCATTGAAGGGGACATTGGGATAACTGGCCTCTGCTTTTCTCTCTTTTCACTTCCCAGGCATCATGAACTGAGGAGCTTTGCCATGCCACACCTCTTCACCATGATGTGCTGCCTTTCCACAAGCCAAAAGCAATGGAGTAATTTGATCATGAACCTCTAAAATTCATGAAAATTTTTTTAATTAATCAATTTATTTATTTTACAGTAGAATGAATTTTGACATATTGTATACAAATGGAGCACAACTTCTCATTCCTCTGGCTGTATATGTTGCAGAGTTACTCTAGTAGTGTAATCCTACATGTTTACAGGGTAATATTGTCTGTCTCATTCTACCATCCTTCCCATCCCCACAATCCCATCCCTCCCCTCACTCCCCTCTACACAAACCAAAGTTCCTCGTTCTTTCCTATCCCCCCAACCAACTATGCATCAGCATCTGCTTATCAGAGAAAACATTCAGCTTTTGGTTTTGGAGGATTGACTTATTTCAATTAGCATAATATTCTCCAGTTCCATCCATTTACCTGCAAATGCCATAATTTAATTCTTCTTTAAGGCTGAGTAATATTCCATCCATTGTGTATGTGTTACACATTTTCTTTATCCATTCATCGGTTGAAGGGCATCTAGGTTGGTTCCATTGTTTAGCTAATATAAATTGAGCTGCTATAAATATCCATGTGGCTGCATCACTGTAGTATGCTGATTTTAAGTCCTTTGGGTATAAACCAAGGGGTGGGATAGCTGGGTCAACTGGTGGTTCCATACCAAGTTTTCTGAGGAATCTCCATCCTGCTTTCCATAGTGGATGCACCAATTTGCTGTTCCACCAGCAAAGTATGAGTGTACCTTTTCCCCCACATCCCTGCCAACACTTACTATTGCTTATATTCTGGATAATTGCCATTCTGACTTCAGTGAAATGAAATCTTAGAGTAGTTTTGATTTGCATTTCTCTAATTGCTAGAGATGATGAACATTTCTTTATATGTTTTTTGATCGGTTGTATTTCTTCTTCTGTGAAGTGTCTGTTCAGTTCCTTAGCCAATTTATTGATTGGGTTATTTGGTGTTTTTTTGTGTGTATGTTAAGTTTTTTGAGTTCATTTTATATCCTGGAGATTAGTGCTCTGTCTAGTGTGTGTGGTCAAGACTTTTTCTCATTCTGCAGGCTCTCTCCTCACATTAGTGATTGATTCCTTTGCTGAGAAGAAGTTTTTTGGTTTGAATCCATCCCATTCATTAATTCTTGATTTTACTTCTGGTACTTTAGAAGTCTTGTTCAGGAAATCAGATCCTAAGCCAACAAATTCATAAAATCTTTAAAACTATGAGCCAAAAATAAAACGTGCTCTTTATAAGTTGATTATCTCAGGCATTTTATTACAAAAATAGAAAGCTGGATAACATAAACAGTCATGAATAACTGAAAGGGACAGAACCCTGTGTCTGAGATGAGGTTTGGGGCCTGCTATAAGATAATTTTATAAAGTCAAGTCAGGATTTGAATCCAGGTCTGCCTGAACCCAAAGCTCATGATCTTCCCACTCCATATCCTGGCTCTGATTTCCTAGAGGCATCATTCAGGGATAAAGAAGAATGTGTTTGGGAGAGATTCAAATCACTCAGAACTCTTCCCAGGGCTCAAAGTGGAGATCAAATATTAAGTCTATAGCTCTGTAGGTTTGGATCACTATTGCTATAGGAAAGCCCTCATAGATCATCCTCCCCAAAACACAAGAGGGTAACAGCTCTGAAAATCTCACTCCCTCACATTTTCCAAGAAATCAGTTTTGTGGTTAAATCTCAGAAACTCCAAATAATATGGGGATAAGCCAGAGAAAAGTTGGTGTCACAGTGAACATGCATGGGGTGGACATTAGGCCAGATGCTGGTTCTTCTTACACACATATCCAGCCAGAGTCTTAAATGACCACACACTCTGACTAGTTATGTCTGAATAGAGAGGAGGAAGCAAAGGATAATTTGTAGACTGTTGAACTTCAAGTTATCTCTGGGAGAGGACACATGGAAGGGAAGAAAAGAAAGGGTGAGGAAGAAAATAAGTCTCATGTAGAGTCTGAGCTTTGTTGTTAAGACCCAATACCTAGAAACGGGACCCTCTGAAAACCACATTCTTTATTACAGATTCTAAACATTGTTCTTTGGCTGCTTCCTGCTCTCTGAGCTTCAGTCACTGCTTCGCAAACTCAAGAAGCATTCTTGTTTTATCACTAACAACATGCTCAAAGATTAGCACCTTCCTCTGGATAGGGTCCAGACTTTGGGAAATGGAATTTTAGTCCATCCATGGAGCCAATTCTTGAGGGTAGGAGACAGTTAACCAATTAGACCCACTGAAATAACAGTTGGTCTTAATCAAACAGTTTTGGGCATCAGAACCCAAGGTAGGCATATAAGTAGTGATAGATAAGACTCTTGCATGTACATTTAAATGATAAGGCTGGTTTGAGTGATAAGTCTGCCCAATATCCCAAGGTGAGACATGCAGACTTTGAGAAACATGGGAGAGGCAGAAACCCAGGTCACTCCTTATTGGAATAGAGGATCCCAAGTACATTTCAAGAAATAGGATATAACACTAAATGTGGGCAAGAAGGAGAGGTGTAAAGGCCCTACCTAGACAGAGGCAGAGCCTTCCAGATAGAACCTAGCTTGTGGGTGGTGGGGAGGATGAAGGAGTATTCTTCTCTTGCCTCAAACCACAGATGACTCTCCAGTCTTTCCAAATTTAGCAGTATTGGCCCTCCTTGGAAAATGGGGTACCACTTCAGGGCTTTTGAAAGCCAGCCCCCAGCATGCCTTCAGAGTGGATCTTCAATTCAACTCAGAAAAGGCAAAATCAAGAGAAGTAGGATGATTGAGGCAGGGAAACCGACTTTGAGCATAGGATTTTTAGTTACTATAGCCAGAGAAGTGGAGAGTCCTCACATATTTTGGGAAACAGCTACACCCACCAACTTGAAATGATAAGTCAACAGAAATAGACAGAAAACATGGGGATCTAGCCAGAGGACACCAATATGCAGCTGTGGTGTAGGGAGCTTACTTACACTGATGACCTGGCATGTACATGGACCACCAGAAGGATCTGCTGTTCAATCTCCTCCAATGTCATTCACTAACTATGGAAAGACCAGCTCTGACTGGTTACTTTTTCCCTGCTAAGCCTCAGTTTCCTTCATCTGTCATTGCATCTCGCCTGTGGTTATTTCTTGACTTTCTATGTGGTTGTGAGGGTTACATGAAATGGAGTACTTGTTTCCCTTGGAAAATACACAAGCTCAGTAAGGTTGTTAGAGGCCATAGTAGTAAGAAGATTCTAGCACTTTCCCCTTTATGTAATTCAAAGTAAAAATGATACTGAAACATTATATCCATGTAATAAATTCCAATAGGCTTTTACATTCGCAATGAGTATGTCATTCTCTTTTTCATGTCAAACATTATTTCAAGTTTATTAGTCATATATGCACATAAAGAGTCAACTTGTTCTACAACATAAGACAAATAGCAGTCCCAGTCCCCTGCCTTGCTTTGCTTTATTTTTCTGAACCCCCTACCCAAAATCAAATCTTATATGCATTTTTTAAAGTATTTATCTGCGAATATTACTGCTTAGTTTCTCTGTTTGGCAGTGGCATCTATTGACTACCCACCGAGGAGGATAAAGGCTTAACCCCCATTTCTATCACCGGCCTACCACCTATACACATTCCTACTCCCACTCTCCTCCCAATATAACTATATTATAACTTTTGCTGTTATAGTAACCAAACTTCAAGATGACCCCCACTGACTGTCTCTTACCTCCTCGTACACGTCTCTCTGGATAGTGCCTTCCCACTTTAGGTTGAGCTGACCTGTATAACCAGCAAAACCCCAAAATTTTTAATAAAGACAGGATTCAGCTTATACTTGCATGACTTAGCCTCACTCACCTAATTTTAATCCCAACCCTATCTCCAATCTTTAACACTTTCATATTTTGTTTACATTAAATTTTAAAATTAATTTTTATTTTAAAAAATATCTATTAGGGATGAGAGTATAGCTCAGGGGTAGAATATATGCTTAGAATGTGCTAGGCCCTGGGTTCAGTTCCCAGCACCACAAAAATAAATTTATTTATTTATTTATTAAAATTCCTTATCTTGACTGCTGAGTTTTTGAATGTCTATCCAATTGTATTTCCAAGGCAAGCCTCTCATTCATTTTTTTTTTTTAGTCCTGGTCCTAACAAATTCTAGAAGATTCCTGAGAAAGTATGCATGAAAGGTAAATTTTTGATATTTTCTATGCCTGAATATGTCTAATTTTATCCTCAAACTGGATTTATACTTTGACTCGGTATAAATTCTTAATTGGAATTTTTTCCCCAATGTCTTGAAAGTGTTGTTTTGGTCCAAAGTTTTGACTTCTGATCCTTTGCTTTGCTTAATGACCAGAATACCCTTATTGTTGACTTTGAAATTTTGTTGGTTGTTCAGGTTAGCCCTATTCAAACTGGAATGGGTAGTTTAACAGTGGAAGACTAAAAGCTTAGTAGTAGTTCTGAGCAGCAGAAGGAGCTTGTCAACTTGGAGTTTTATTATGGGAATGATCAGGTTAAGCTGTATTTAGGGAACTCCAGATGCCAGGGCCCTCAGGTCTTTCTTGAACTGGTTAGATCTCCCATAGAAAACATTTTCAGTTCCTGTGTAGAGAAATTAAGGCTTTGTTCTGGCATTTGGGAAGCCTGTGGGAGAAGCAGCCTAGGGCATGAGGGTAGCTAATACATTTAGCATACACACACACACACACACACACACACACACACACACACACACAAACACACACACACACACACTTGGGCTTCCATTTGGCTTATATGGTGTCCCTGCTTTCAACTGTGCCTGAACCACCCTAGGTTTTACCTTCTCGAGGCAGGAAACCACTAGTACTCTGTTGAGAAAATCGGGGGTGGATTCTAGAAATCTGCCTTCTTCTCAACAGCTTTCAGCCAATCCTCTTTTATTTTTCCCCTTTACCAAAGTTATATTTCCAGAATACTTTGAACCACCAATTTCTGGGACTTTTGAGGGTTCTATCATTTAATTGTAGCAGTTCTTTACTTACCCTGTAGCATTAGAATTCTGATTATATGGGTCTACTAAGGCAATAAATATTGTGCCCCCCTGTCTTTAAGTTTCTAAAATTTTGTCATCCCGTGTTTGCCATTTCTGAGGATTTATTATTGAAAGAAAGAAAGAAAGAGAGAGAGAGAGAGAGAGAGAGAGAGAGGGAGGAAGAATCCCAGGGATGGAGATGTATCTAAGTGGTAAAGCACTTGCCTAACATATACTAGGCCCTTGGTTCCAAAACACACACACACACACACACACACACACACACACACACACACACGAATACCTTTAAACCCAGCTAGGAGACAGGGCAATCCTCAGCATGATGCCAGAGGAGGAACAAAGCTAGAAGATGGGACACAGTACACATTTCAGTCTAGTACAGATGAAGAAATCCCATTCCCCCAATTCCTTTCACTTTCACCCATGTTACAACACATGCTCTAAGAGCAGGTAAAATTCCTTTACGGTTGGTTTTAATGGGAAAAGAAAATAAATTTATGCCTGTGTTCAAAGAGCAATCTTTACTGGAAAGTACCCTAGGCCTCTGCTTAGTTTTTATCTTGAATTATAAAGCACTAGGTGGGCTTCTTTGGGAGTTATATTTAAGCTTTTAAGGGAGAAAACAGTGTGGGTGCTTGCAAGGATACAATTTCACTATCAGCAAAGTCAGTATATTCCTCAAATAAACCTTTTAATTACAACCATTATAATTTAACCATTGTAAAAATTATAAGTAGAGTTATTTTACAGAGAGAACACCGGTGAAGAGAAACCTCCCACAGAAGGGTGCTAGTTCTTGCCTGCTTTGTCAGACTTTCTCCTTGAAAGCTGACTTTCAAGGTCAGGGCTTGAAAGCCACCAGCCCGAACCAGTTCAGGAGGAGATGCAAAGATGCCAAGTGTGCCTAAGGGAGGGGGTTCAGAGCAACACATGAAACTCCAGGTTTCTGTGGGTACTGACCTATAGGTCACCATTCCTAGGTGAGCCCCAGGGAAAACTAGGTCTGTCCCTTCTCAAATGTTCTCACTTCTCTGGTGCCACAGCCCTGCCCTCACCTCGCTGTTCTCTGGGAGCTCCTGAGAGCTTAGAGCTTCCAACATCTGACAGTGAGAACCCAAAGCAAGAACACAGGCTGAAGCCAGGAAGGCTGAAAGGACAGGGAGAGAGCCTGACACAAAAGAGTCAACAAAGCTTTCTGAACTGGGAGGTAGTGGGAGAGGGGAGGAGAACGTGCAAAGAAGAAGGGTTGGGCTGGGAGGAGGGTGGGGGGCAAGGGAATGGAACAAAGAAAGGAACGGAACCAGGATGACAGGGCCAGTCAGTTTGGAATCAATAGAAAGGGGAGGAACAAGGGACAAAGAAAGAGAAAGAAGAAAATTAAATATAGGAATAGAAATTGTGTGGGGAGAAGAAAGGACATAGGATAGCAAGGAGGAGACCTCATCAAGGACAGGAAAGATTACTGTTGCTGTGGAAGTAGCTAACCTGGTTAAGCCTTGATTCTGATTTTTTTTTTTTTTTTTTTATGACCAGGCAGAGCTCTCATTTAGCAGGACCAGGCAGATGCTGGATGGGTCACATTGCCCGGGCTTGGAAAATGCAAAGAACAGTAATTGTGCTACCTCTTAGTCAATACTCAAGTCTTCCAAAAAGCTTTCCTTTTTCTCATCTGGTCGCTGCAACACCTGTAAAGTGATAAGATAGTTGTGTCATCCTCATTTCATGGGAGAATTTAAAGCTCAAATAAACTGACCTGTCCAGAGTTACAGATCAAGTAAATAACTGAGTAGAAACAACACCTTGACCAGTACTGACCAGTGTGGAATAAAAACAATTATAGCAGGATGACTAAGTAACGATAGATTACACAGTGATGACGACTTGCCGAACCTACAAAAATGTCCTCAGAGTCAAAACTTATTCCCTCCTCATTCATTAATCTCAGGGTGGCAGGTGCTCTCCTTACCTTATCTCAGGTCTCCAGGTCTCTCTACAGAAACTTTGAAAGTCTTCAGTGTGGAGCCTTATGTCAGGCATGTTATTACTGAAAATAGTCATCAATTTAGAAATTGGGAGTCATGAAGAAATCACTTGCTGTTTGAATAGTACCAAATATGTTGAGGTGACGATATTGCTTCTCTGTTCTTCTGGAGTGAGGGAGGGTCACAGCTGTCTTATCTCTTAGACTGCCTTGCCAGCCCTCCCTCACTGTTTTAGAATGTGTTGAAACTTTGTTTCAGAATGGTTTGCAGGACCCATATAACTTAGGTAGCCATTTAACCTACTGATGATGCTGAACCCGAGGAAGATTCTGAGACTTTGGATTGGTGGGGAGGAGCCAGCAACCTGAAGGTCTAGGAAAATAATTTTCAGTTGGAATCCCCCCAGGAGGGGAATTTTCTAGGGCAGGAATGGTATTGGCTCATTCAGGAAATGGAGATCCAGTGAGGCCAGAGAACAATGAGCAGGGTAACGACTGGAGAGAAAGGAAGGCAAATGTTCCACCATGGGTCCTGTAGACTAGGACATAGAATCTGTCCAGGGGAGTACTGCTGGAGGAGATAGGAACCTTCCAAGTACCCAACTTAATACTGCAGAACAACAGAGGAGGTGAAACTGAGGACGCCCAAGCTAACGAGGCTGAGCTTCCTAAACCAAGAAGTCAAAAAGAGATGAGGGATAGTTAGAGGGGAACACAATGACTACGAATTGGCAGCATAGATAGTCAGTGAGTTAAAGAAATGTATTAAGATTCACAACATCTTCTCAAACTTAGAAAGAGAAGCTGGGGTGTTGAGAAGATTTGTGTGATTACAACCCAAATCAAAGTTGCAGCCTGTCTTATGTGGCCTCCCTTCAGAAGGCTCCTCTGAGGAGGAACTATACCTTCCCATGGTCCACTCTACAGAAAAAATGGAAAACCATTGGTAGCAGTACATGGAAGTTCATTATTCACTAGCCCAGGACTGTCTTCTAAAAATATGTAACTAGGATACACACACACACTCACATTGTTGAATAGATTGTCTGATGGTTGGTATGGTTGCAACAGAGAATAAAACCTAAAGGCAAAAAACAATGGAATGTAATGCAACACTGTAAGTTTTGGAATCTTGAGAAATTTCTATACAACCTTATCCTTTATTGGGTTGCTTAAAAGAAAATAATGATGCAAAACTATTAAATTATGTTTTCAAATAATTTAGTGTAAAATTATTTTCCCCTCTGTCTGGGTTTCTGTTCTGTTGCCACCTTAGACAAAGACCTATCTATCATCTCTTACCCTCAATAACTAATTTAGTTCTCTCCTTCCACTCTTACAAACTGTTTCCCAAAGCAGCAGCCAATGTGAATCTTCTAAGAAGTTTTTAGAACTTCTAAAGTCTGAAAACCAAGACTTCCTTTTATCAGTAATGGTGGACCAGGTTAGTCAGATCAACCTTCCTGCTAAAAACAACTTAAAGAAAGAAAAACAGGACAAAATACAAAAAAAAAAATTCAATTAAGAGATGTCAAAAAATAAGGAATTATCATGTCAGAAAGTTCAGGGAAATTTTGAAGGATTAAGAAGGCAACAGAGCCACTATTGCCATGAAGACTCTTGCATATTCCCCAAACGCCAGTCTTTGTTTTGACAGCATACAGAAATCGAAGCAAGGGCTGGTAGAGTAGGTAGCTTAATAGGAGGCTGTGTTAAACACTAAGGGTCCCCACCTGGAGTGTGGGGGAAGAAACTTGTGACTTTGTTCCAACACAGAGAATGTGACAAAGTGATGGGATGTCACTCCCAAGTTGGTTATGTTTTAAAAGATGAGGTCTTGTTAGTAGACTCAGACTCTCTCTGTTGCTGGCTTCGAAGAAATAAGCTGTTATCAACTAAGTTAGGGAAACCCACACATCAAGGAATTCAGGCAGCTTCTAGCAAGAAATTAAAGCCACACATTCAAGAAACCATGAATCTCAGCAAAAAGAAAAGAAATATACACCTAGAACATCACAGAGAAACTATAGAAAATCAAAGAAAAAAAGTTTAAAAGCTGCTAGAGGATAGATTACATTTAAAGAAAAGAACATGGTATATAGGAGATACTCAGTATTTGTTAAATGAATAAACAATCACACTACATTTGGAGTTATTTAGCTCTATGATCTCTGTCACTTGACCTCTTCGAAACTCAGACTCTTAACCTATAAAATGCAAATAAAAAACTTTTTTAATAAAGACAATTATGAGAACTGAATTTGTATTGCATTATATATAAAACTCCTAGCATAATATAATATCCTAGTGTATATTGTGTGCTCCTGTTCTAGGCATATTCTGTTCCAAATTTGGGTTTCTAATCTATTCCATGGAAATTCACTCTATAGCTTAGGTCTGTAGTCCAGGCATTCTTCATGGCTCCAAACATGTATCTTGAAATATTTTTACATCTAAAACACATTTTCTTGTTTCCATCACAAAGGACTGGGAGCCAGGCATGCTCCCAGCAGGTAGGTGCATGCTATAATCCCAGTGGCTCTAAAGGCTGAGGCCCAAGGATGATGAGTTCAAAGTCAGCCTCAGCAACATAGCAAGGCCCTAAGCAACTCAGCGAAACCCTGTCTCTAAATAAAATAGAAAAAAGGGATGGAGATGTGGCTCAGTGGTTAAGCACCCCAGGTTCAATCCCTGATACCAAAAAATAAATAAATAAAGGAATGGGAGCTTCAATAAAAGTAGTTTTTTTTTGCAATAACACCTGTTCAGCCACAGGAAAAAAAGCAAATGGAACAAACGTCTAAATTAAAGTGTGTCTAATAATTCCCTGACCTAAAAATGTGCTCGGCAATATTTTCAAAATTTCCATCATTGTAAGAATTACCTGGGGCATTTATTATTATTATACACTTCTCAGTTCTTTTCTCCTGGACAATCTGATTATTTAGATTTAGGGCAAAACTTGGGAGTCTGACTTTTAACAAACACTCAGATAACTCTTACTTCATGGAATATTGGGAAAATGGGTAGGAGATAAGGGTTACCACACTGGCCATACCCAATAATTAATCTGAGTGAGCAAATATTTCCCACTACCAGAAAGAAGGAGAGATTGCAGGCTAGATCTTTGAAGGTGGATGTACAATGTTCTGAACTCACTTCACTCACTTTAATTCACTCACTTTTAGAAGATATAGGTATACACGAAATATTTTAAGGCAAGAATATATGCTTGCATTGAAAGGGCAAAATAGTTTTTGATTGTGGGGAATCTGAGATGTTTGTGAAGGAAGTGCCCTCTGAGTTGAACTACTCTATAGAGCTCTAGCAAGTAAACATTAAAAGAAAATGGAATTTCAAGACAGGAAAATAGTTTTGAGCAAATGAAGAAAGGCAGAAAATATCAGCTTCAATTGAGTAAAAGCAAGGAAATTGAGCTATTTCTTCCTTCCCTGCAGGAAAAGTGTTGTGCTAAGAAAATTATAAGATATAAAAGGAAAGGTAAAAATGAGTGGATGGTTTGAAAACCCAGTGCAGAGATTTGATCACATTAGGGGAGATAATGGATGAGAAAAGGGAGTGGAACCTGAAAAATCTGCTGAGATTAGGACCCCCTGAGACAGAGAAAGCCCCTGATTTGTTCCTGTCTCAGAACAATCAGTCATCTCACTTTTAAGAATCACTTTCTGATGCCATAACAGACCAGAAAATCCTGAGGTATTAGCCCTAAAATGCCCAAATCTTTGATAATCCACTTCAGTGAGATTTTTAACACTTTCTGGGTGTTCTGACCCTTGCCTAAGGACCCAGCATTTTTCATTCATTCAGATGTCCTATTTGTTCCTACATCAGTAAAAAGACAATGTCTCTTTTTCATCAGTAATTTCTTCTACCCAAAATGTTTTCCCTTTCTCTTCATTTGATCAACTTATTATATTCTTTTTCTCAGGTCTCTGTTAGAATATTTGTTTTACTAAAAGAAGCCTTTCCTGCTTCCTTAAGTTGTCTTCCATCCATTATTTCTTATATTCCTTTTAGTTTTCTTTCCAACACAGACAAGTATTTAAGATTGCATACTTATTTGTTTTTGTGCTCCTTCCTTTCACACAGTAAATCCTGTGACCCTGTGGCCCTTGCCAGTCTTTAATTGGTACCTAACCAAGTCACCCTCTCATCATTAATGCTTGTTTTAAAAAGAGAGGCAAGAAGAATCATAACCTTAATAATCATTAGCTGGAGGCCTTGGCATACCTTTTGTCCCAAGATTTTGCATTTTTTTCCCCTGTCCTCTCCTAGAATGTATGCCTGGGTTCAAATCCATTTGCCAATCAATATTTACTTTGTTCCAAAGGATCAATTATCTATACTGCTCAAATCTCAATGTCCTTTTCCTATAAAACTGAGATGATAACAATTCCCTACCTTATGAGATTGTTGAAATGATTATGAGAGAATCCATGTAAAATATCGAATAGAATGTCTGGAAAATACTGATTGACACTATTATTGTTAATAACTGATAACCTCTAAGATTCAAGCTATTGGGCCTTTTTCACAATAAAGTCCTCATTTTGTTTATATAGAAAAAGGTTCTTATAAATCAATAAGAAAGGGGTTGGGGTTGTGGCTCAGTGGTTGAGCACTCGCCTAGCACATGGAAGGCATTGGGTTCACTCCTCACCACCACATAAAAATAAATAAATAAATAAAATAAAGGCATTGTGTCCAACTACGACTAAAAAAAAATTTAAAAATCAATAAGAAAATATAAGCACAACAGAAAAGTGGGCCAGGATATTAAATACGAAACTTCACAGAAAGAAAGAGGCTTATAATTTTTAAATACGTATTATCAAAGTAAAGAGGAGGGAAAGGGGCAGGTTCTCAGATATTCCTGTGACTTCTTTTTCACTGTTTCTCCCTTTTGTGTTAGGGAAAGAGAAAAGCAAGTGTCCCCTTGCTTGACTCTGAGCTCCCTCCTGAGTGGTTACTCTTTCACTGACTAACACAGACTGTCATGATGGTCTCTGTAAGGCAAGCATCCAAATTCAGGCACTCCAGGAACACATATTTGGTTCTTTTGAGGTCAAATATTTCCTTAACTCTTATACCCCTTAATATCCCCCCACCAGAAATTTATTTCTAGGAATTTCCAGTGACACATCATGAGCATTCTCCATGAGCTCCCTTGACCACCTCCTGCTATTGTTTTCTTTGTTCCTTCCTTGGGGGTCCTTTCACTGCCTACCCTAAGATACTGCTACCAGGATTTCACTACTCTGAAGCCATGACATTCCCCCTAAGTGTGAAGAGAACACTTTCACCCTTGCACAGAAGCCCACTCTGTGCCACAGAGATTCAAGATAAGTCAAGTGGTATAATTCTTGAATGGAGATTCTGAAAAGGACTCCTCTAGGGAGACTTGATTGGTAAAGGCCTTTCCTATCCTGGAAGTGGTCCCAGAACCTGACCCTGGGACAGTATTGGGGCTTACCATCCTCATTCCATCTCCCCCGTTCTCTATGCATTCCTTTCTTTAAGATGTTCCCTTCTTTAATGTGTGATCCAGGAGGATCTGTATCTCCTGGAAGGTTGCTAGAAATAAGGATCTCAGACCCACCACAGACCTTCAAAATCAGAACCTGTGCTTTCACAGGACCCTCAGGTAATTCTTATACACATGAAAGTTTGAGAAATACTGATATACAGGACAGAAATTGGGGGGTTTCCTGCTGTATTTATTCACATTTAAGTTAATTTTTAGTACCCAAAACTCCATCTCCCCACTTTTCACATATGTTCTTCATTGTGTAAGCATCCTTGGATACTGAGCCAGCCAATCTGTATGGTTTGCTACAGTAGTGCTACAGGATTCCATTTAAGCAGCCTCACATCAGTTCATTGTAGATAATTCTTTTATATATACGCAATATTATATAGGCTTACAAACACACACGTATATGATAAATGGCAGATTTTGAAGGACTATTAACATCATCTGCACCCATAACTCCAGAATACCCTATTTTGCAGATAAGTTTCAAGACATTTCAATATATTGTGAAGGAGAAAATTATTGTAATGCACCTACTTTGTTAGAAAATGCACATAAACACTCACCATGCTTAGAAATAAAGAGCACAACTCAGAGGATCTTTGGCAGGCTTCCTGGAACATTCGTCTCAAAATGCAGAGAACTGCCTTATAAGTTTTTTAGATTCATTGCATCTTCTGTCGTCTTTGATCATTCCATGGTTTTGACAGCCAGATAAGCCAACCCTTTTTTTTTTTTTTCTTTTCTTTTCTGACAAACAAGCCCTATCCCTAGAACTTTTTGTCTGATGAATACTATGAAATATTCAGTATTTGAAGCCACTATTAGAAGAGCCTCCTTTTAAAAAAAAGTGAAATCCTATTAATATTTTCCAGGTTGACTGCTGTGGTTGATCAGTTCCTCAGAGCCTGCAGGGCTTTTTCTGTTTGGGAAAACCCAAAGACAGAAATTTTTAAATCCCTGTAAAACAGTGGCAGGTTTACTGGAGGTTGGGAAAGAGAGTCTGCCCTTTTTTGGAGCTAACTTGCCTGGTCATTATGTTAAAAGGGTGGCCTTTGAAAGAATGTAATCATAAAGCAACTTTATTTCCTTTGCTACTCCCTCTGATTAAAGGCTAATTTCTTCCTTGTCCCTTAATGAAACCTCAGGTGAGTTCTCATAGCTTTTCTAAATACTCAGAAGAATAAGCCCTCCAGTCATTTTTAGTCATAAAGCAGTCTCATTTCAGTAGTTAAAATGTCCACTCCCATGTAACAGTCAAAGCTCTGAACTTTACTTAAGACAAATATTTCTCCTTTCTCTCCTTCCCAGCCCAGACTGATTCCGTCTGGAAAACTGCAGTGAAGGGATGGTAGGGTGGGGTGGGGGGCAGCAGGGCACAGGCTCACCTGGCTTCTTTTCCCATTAAGCCATTGTATGGATCCTGTGGATCCTGCAGGGTTTGGGTGGAGGTAGGAGATAGGCAGAGTGATCGGAAAAAAAAGACCTTCCTTCTAGGGCACTGGAGTGCTTGGTGATCCAGAGGAGTCCTTTTCAGAATCTCCATTCAAGAATTATACCACTTGACTTATCTTGAATCTCTGTGGCACAGAGTGGGCTTCTGTGCAAGGGTGAAGGTGTTCTCTTCACGCTTAGGGGGAATGTCATGGCTTTTTTATGGTGTTTTGATGTTTTATGGTCTTGGTGGGCATGCAGTATGGGTTTCATCTCTATGGGGCACTGATGTGGGTCCTCCAAATTGGTTCCACTCAAGTCACTGGCCTATAACACCTGCCTTTCTTCCAGCTCCACTGCCTTCAGCATTTGATTCTCACCCGTATGCTCTAGACTTCAACCTAGACAGAGAACCCATTTCTTCTAACCAGAAACCCACTTGGGTGGGGGCTCCTTGAAAACAACCTTCATGTTCATTTTTTCCTTTCCCTAGCTGGTCCACAAAAGGTATAAGTTCTGCTTTTAGTGGTTTAGATGCTCCTCTTCACTTGACAAACAGACTCCAGCCACTATCTTTTGCCTGTGATCTTCTCTGACACACTCAAATACCAGACACACTGGCCCTTTCAGTTCTAAGGGGCACTGTTTTCCAGCTGATGTCTCAAAGCCTGGTATCGCACAACCCTTGAGATGCAGAGGAGCTGCCCCCAACCCCACCCCAGGGTGAGACGGTAGGAGGGAAAACGCCACTGTGCCTCAACCATTTTCCCAAAGTCTCTTTGTAAGTCCTTCAACAAATTAATCCTAGAGGGGTGGAGAGGTGGGCGTTAATAAAAGATTCCTAAAACCTTTTGGTCCTGCACAGGTGGCCTAGTGCCCCTCCTTGAAGTAAGGGGACTTGATCAAGCCTACTCTTTTTTCCTTTGCTTCTAGACTTCAATCATATTCAAGCCAGAGCCCATTTTAACACCATGCCATGCTCTCTAGAGCACAGTAACATTTCATTTTAAAGAGCAGAGAGGAGAAGGAAGCACCTCTGCCATTTTTAAGCACTATTCTAAATGTGAATTATAGTCTGCCTTCTGTAATTCTCCCTGTATGTTTGTGTGAGAATTCCTTTTTTTCCTTTCCTTTACCGGTGAGAAATGAAAATGGGCAATTTATGACCTTGGGTCAAAAATAATTTTTATATAGGGGCTGCACAGAAGTTGAAAGTAGTTAAAGAAGAAAATGCCTTTAGATTTGCAGGTATTTTCTTTCCACATTGGAAGCTGAAGTGAGGAAGATTTTAAACAAATTCAAGTTTTGAAAAATCACTCAGGATTTCAGCTGACATGGTGGCTCAAGCCTGTAATCCCAGCAATTTGGGAGGTTGAGGCAGGAGGATGACAAGTTTGAAGCCAGCTTCAGCAACTAAGGGAGGCCCTTTGCAATTTAGTGAGACCCCATCACTATCTCAAAATACAAAAATAATAATAAAAGGCCGAGGGATGTTGCTTATTGATTAAGTGCCCCTGGGTTCAATCCCCAATACCAAAAACAAACAACAAAAAATAACATTGGGATTTCAGAAACATGGAAGGAGAGTTGTTTTTGTTTCTTTCCATTGTGTGTGGCCTAACTGGGGATTTTGTTGATACTGGGTCGGGTTCCTGGCCAGGTTGAATGAAACCTGTGGGGCTGTTTGGAGAACTATAAACATAATCCTGGAGTAATAAGGTAGGGCCTGGGGATGACTGTATTACAAGCAGGCACAATAGGACCATATCTCTCTGGTATAGAAGATGACATCAGCATCTCAACCATAATGATAATCTTTTGTAAGGAAACATTTGAGCTTCAACAAAAAATGCACTGTCAATAGCCCCCCACACCCCGCCATCTGAATCTGATTCTGTAGGAGCTGTCTTATAATTCTAAATTACAGATAATAGCAATGCAAAACACCATTCCCTTGACCTCTCCCCACAAAAGACAGTTTTGTTTCCATTTACACATGCATCTTTGCTATTTTTTCTAATATTAATGTTTGTCTACTCATTTTGTGTTCTGGTTGTGGTTTTAGCTGATTCATAGGTAATGATCCTGAGTGGTAACAAAGACTGAGAATTTAGTTTTGTGATATGACCACTTGGTGATCTCTAGAAATGGATTAATAATTTATGGAGGTCTATTCTCTGTTGCAAAGAACAATAGAGAATCTGGAATATTCATCTTTTTTGTCTGTCTACTTTTTTTGAGCCCAAATCAGTGAAGAATCTCATGCTCGCAGATTCTTGATTGATTTGGGCTCAGGATTCCCTGCATGAAAGAGCACAGATCCCTCAAACATGGACTGGTGAGGTTTTGAGTTACTCTATTTACCCCTAAGCCATGACTGCAATTTTAAGTTGAAACTGTAAGTTCTCTTCATCTGTCTCTGTTATGCTGATGTGTCTGTAATTTAGAAAGGCCTTTACCTCTCATTGTGTTTGTAAAATTTTTCTCTCCCTAGAGGGTATTGACAAATTCAATAATAAAATCTTGTGTTGAAGGAGCTGTTTTCTGATTTTCTAATGGAGATAATAAACACTTACACTAAGAGAATATTCCGAAAATACCCAGAAAAAAAAACAGTAGAATTTAACTTCTAATACTTGAAATGTTCTTCATCAAAAATTATTTCTACAGAAATTAAGGCAGCATAACATGTCAAAATGTATTCTACTGTCATGTATAACTAATAAGAACAAATAAAAATATATAAAATAAAATTAAATGAAAAAGAAAGAAACTAAGGCAGCCAGATGCAGTGGCACATACCTATAATCCCAGTGGCTCAGGAGGCTGAGGCTGGAGGATCCCAAGTTGAAAGCCAGCCTTAGCAACTTAGAGAAACCCTGTCTCAAAATAAAGTAAAAAGGGTTGGGATGTTGCTCGGTGGTTAAGTGCCCCTTTCCTGGGTTCAATCCCTGGTACCACCAAAAACAAAAGAGAGGGGGGTGGCACAAAGAAAAGAAAAAAGAAATTAAAGCAATATTTTAAGTTCAAAAATTTAGGTTAATCTTTGGAAAGGGAGTCTAGTTTAATATTTAGGCTAAAAAAAACCATTTTCTCTGACTTATTAGTGTCAAGTATAATAGTAACAATGTTCTACTTGGATGTGTTTTTTCTAAACTTTTACAATTTTACTGGCAATAAGCTAATATTACTCCTAATGTTTAAGATTATAAAAACTATATGGTGATTAACTAAATCAAATAATTATTCCTACAATTTTTTTATTTTAACAGTGCTTTTGTACTATGTCCACTTAAAGATAATACCCAAGAATTTTAGATCACTTAAAACCCTATTAATGAATTGAAATTGAGTTAATTAATGGGTAATCATTTGGGTACCAAGATCATTCCTAAGAAGATAAGATTACTGCAGTACTGATTATCAAGCATAATTTTAAGCTTTTGTGAAGTTTTCAATTTTTTTAGGTGTAGATAGACATAACACAATGCCTTTATTTTTATGTGGTGCTGAGAATTGAACCCAGGTCCTGCCCATGCCAGGCAAGTGCTCTACAATCACAGCCCCTTCAATTCTTATATGCTACAGAGAGGCTATATCTTTGGGTCTGCTAAAGAATGTATTCTTTTTTCCACTTTGTTAAATGAAAGTAAAAGGGATATATGTCATTATTGATAGTTGTGTTATATATATATATATATATATATATATATATATATATATTTATGAACTATTGGTCTATTAAAAAGCTGGTGTATGATACATAGTTCACAGTTGTCCACTGACCCCCCCCCCTTCAGTTTTCTCTGTGAAACAGAATAAGTTACTTTGGTTAAAAGTTATAATTTGTGGTAGGAATGATAGTAGGAAGAATTTGACATTATTACTTTATGTGCATATATGATTACATGGCCTTTGGAACTTATCACTTACAACCAGACCAACAAGAAGTTATACTCCATTTATGTATGATGTCTCAAAATGCATTCTACTATCAGGCATAGAACAAATAAAAAATTTTTAAGTTATAATTTATGTTAGTCATTGAGATCATATTTGAGGGCAAAAGTTTCAAAGAAACACACCTGTGTGTATGCTTCTGTTTTTCAAGGGAAGAGAGCAGTTTTGTCCTAAAGCAACAGTTCTCAGGATTTTATGTTTGTTTCCTTTTCTCTCCAAACTCTTTGCATTCCTTGAGTATATCAAAGACTTTAAATTGTGTTGTGTGTGTTGTGTTTGGGGATTAGAGCAGTAGAAAATAACTGTCAATGTTTACCATATTGGAAGTTGAAAATGGGAAACATTTAAAATTTTATTTACTGAATCATTTTAAGATGGCAATGACAGATATATCACAAATTAAAAACTTCTTAATATTATGAAATTAGTTCTGACATTGCAGATAGTATAAGAATTGGTCCTAAAAGAAAGTGTAAAATTAAGTGTAAATTTGTTCCAGAATATAAAAGAACATGATGAAGGACAAAACTTAGAAATATTTTTACATGGTAAAATATACACAATATAAAATTTACCATCCTAACTTTTTTGCGGGGAGCAGGGTACCTGAGATTGAACCCAAGGGCACTTAACCAACTGAGCCACTTCCCAGCCCTTTTTATTTTTTGAAACATGGTCCTGCTACGTCACATAGAGCTTCAATAAGTTGCTGAGGCTGGCTTCAGACCTGTGATCCTCCTGCCTCAGCCTCCTGAGCCTCTGGTATTACAGGCATGCACCACCATGCTCCGCCCTTAATTATTTTTGAGTGTGTGGTTCAATGACATTAACCTTTGGGTTGTTGTGCAGCCATCACCATCATCCTTCCTCAGGACTTTTCTGTCATCCCAAATTAAAGCTGTACCAAGAAACAATAACTACTGATACCTGCCCTAGTCCCTGCTAACTACTATTCTACTGTCTGTAAGTAAGTTTTATTTTTGTAATACCTGAGTCTGAAAAGCTATGATATGTGTTAAGATATTAATAAAGTTTATTCCATTTTGACAGTCTTCTTTCCCTGGTTTACTGTTTATTGCCTTCACCTACAATATGAAAAGTTCTTTTTTTTTCTGTATAACCTGCCTAGTTACGAGATTCAACATTTTACCAGAATAATCTTCTATGCTTTATTTTAACTTTATTATGTTCTTGATTACTTGTAAAAATCAAACAACACTTTCTCATTCATGAAAGAACTAAGGTTCTTCACAGTCATATTACATATTAGGCATCCCCATGATCCCATCCCATCCCGACACTTCTTGATTGCAGGGTGTGTGTGTGGGTGGGGGGGAATATGCATATGTTACTGGATATTAAACCAAGAACCTTAAACATACTAGGCAAGCATGGTGCTGAACCCACAGCCCTTTTTTGAATTTTATTTTGAGACAGTGTCTCTCTAGGTTGCCCAGACTGGCTTCAAACTTAAGATCTTCCTGTTTGTCTTACTATTGATGAGTTCCAGGAGAAGAATTTTTTTCAAATCAGAAAAAAATACTCAGACTTCCTTAGGTTAAATTTGTATAGGTAAAATATTATTAATATAAATATTTTAGGAATGGAATTCTTCATGGGAAGTTCTTAGAGATTTGTCAATATTTCAATTTATCAAAGTCTTGATGATGATTTGTCTGATGTTAAACAACAATAGTATAATGTTATCAGTTATAATTTTAGTTGTTATTTAAAATATTTACTTGATTGAAACCTTACTTCTTTAGTTTGAATCCAGCATCTTCTAGTTCAGTGGTTTTCATGTGGGGATGAACGTCAGACTTACCTATGGAGTTTTATTAAAACATGAATGTTTGGGACCTATTCCATATTTCCTTACTTGATGCTATTTGTACATTCTTGATATGTTATTATTATAAATATATCAACATATTCTTTTATATATATTATGATTCAGGAATTATATATGTTATATATATCTCAAGAATTTTCTTCTGTAAAATTTATGTTTGACTCGTGTCTGTAATCCCAACTACTCAGGAGGTTGAGGTTGGAGGATCAAAGTTTGAAGCCAGTCTGGGAAAGACTTATAAGCTTTTGTCTCAAAATTAAAAATAAAAAGAGGGCTGGGGATGTAGCTCAATGGCAGAGTGCCCCTGGGTTAATATCTAGTACAAGAAAGCAAGAAAAGAAATGGGGACTGTTGGGGGTGGGGGAGGAAAGAAAGAGGGGGAGAGAGAGAGGAAAAAATTATGTTTGTCTACTTTTATATATCAAGCATAATATTCATTGTCTTCTTTGAAAATATCCTGAATCATTAAATGTGCAGACTTGTTGTCCAAAGCTTTGGGGGAAAAAAGATTAGCTTTATTTTATATACCACAGAAACAACCATGTTTACTTGTCAGTTGCATTATTCTCATAAAGAACTCTCATCAGACCTCTCCTCTTAAAAAAATTGTCAGTCATTAACTACAACCATTTGAAGTCTCTGGCGTCAACAGATAGGTTTTTTTATTGTTGTTCTTGTTTTGTTTTTTACTCAAATTCTTCCCCAAAGGCTGTGCAATCAGCTACAGGCTCTGTCTCTTCTTGTCTTCAACAAAGAATGATGGTTTCACAGCCTGCGGAAAGGTCCCTACCAGGCTCTTCAAACTATTGACACATTAATGAATACATCTTGGGTACAGGCTTCTGAAGTCATTGCTTAAAGCACTTCAGAACAGTACCCATGTGCTGAGTCAGGATTTCCAGAACTCTTCTTAGCCAAGAAACAGATGGGTTCATGAAATTGCTAACCCAAGATTCAGCAGAAAAAGAATTAATTACATAGGACTGAATGAACTAATGAGAGATGATTATAGTGGTTTGTTTAGAATATTGGTTGAGGTTTTAATGTCTTATTTTCCAGATATATAAGAAACTTTTTTTTTCTTTTTAACCAAGTTATCTATAATCTATAACAATTTAAACACCTACCCGCCCCTCACCCTCACCCCACCCCCCTGTGCTGGAGATTGAGCCCAGGGTCTTGCATACGCTAAGCAGACACTCTACCTCTGAGCTACATCCCCAGTCCAAACCCATAAAATTTAGTAGATTCTGCTTTTTTAAACTGAAATGAATCAGTTTCTAGGTGACATCTTTTTCTCTTTGTTTCCCACAAAATTTGGAAATTTAATCATTTTTACTTTTAATGGAAGAGTTATTGTATGGGTTCAATGAGAATCTACTGTCATTTTTAGTAGATATAATTGGGAAAATGGTTATATAACCAGTGCCTTGCATAACCAAACCAATCTTCAGCATCAAATTTCAGAATGCAACTTATTTAACAGCCTGGTCACTAATTACACTAAAAATGCCGCAATCTGTCTGGGCACAAAATAACTGAGCCTCCACAAAGCCTTGTAGGTTCAAACAGCAACCTTTATTCCCGAACTCTCACCGGCACTCTACACACACTTTTGGGAACACACTCCCTCCACCTGTCTCCACTCGGCCAATTCTCCTGGAACCCCACGGGAACTCCAAAGTAGGAGGCAGCAGGATCCGCCCTAATCCCAGAGCAGGGTCACCTTTCAACCATTCCCTTTAGCAAAATGACAGGCGTCATTCCGACTAAACTGTGGCTCTCAACAAATATATTTTAAAGTATTCTTGAATTTAACTATTTACCCTAAATTATGGAGTATAATATAGCCATTTACACTTTTTCCTTCATATAATATCCTATAGAATACTTTATAAATAATAGTGTCAATAGATTTTCATTTCATTTACTGCAGACATAAAAATTGAAATCAATCATTTTTCATCTCCTGATTCTTTTGGATTTCTCTGACTTTCCTTAACATTTCTTACACAGGGGACAAAAAGCTTTCATCAAAAACACTTTTTTACATTTCAATTAGTATATTAATTATTTAGAATGGTTATTCAGAGGAGTGGTATTATTCTTGTATCTTTCTTTAACATCCTTCATTATAGACACAAAGACCTAAGTCTATTTTCTAGTGTGCTTCTGCAGCCAAGTGTCTGCAATGCAGCTGAACAGCTCGTCTGACATGACATCCTCTGTCAATTTAGTTAGAAATTGTGCTGTCTGCAATTCACAATAGCAAGACTATGGAACCAACCTAGATGCCCTTCAATAGATGAATGGATAAAAAAAAATGTGGCATTTATACACAATGAAGTACTACTCTGCATTAAAAAATGACAAAATCATAGAATTTGCAGGGAAATGGATGGCATTAGAACAGATTATGCTAAGTGAAGCTAGCCAATCCCTAAAAAACAAATGCCAAATGTTTTCTTTGACATAAGGAGAGTAACTAAGAACAGAGTTGGGAGGGAGGAAGAGCATGAGAAGAAGATTAACATTAAACAGGGGTGAGGTGGGAGGGAAAAGGAAAGAGAAGGGAAATTGCATGGAAATGAAAGGAGACCCTCATGGTTATACAAAATTACATACAAGAGGAAGTGAGGGGAAAGGGGAAAAAAACAAGGGGGAGAAATGAATTACAGTAGATGGGGTAGAGAGAAAAGATGGGAGGGGGATAGTAGAGGATAGGAAAGGCAGCAGAATACAGCAGACCCTAGTATAGCAATATGTAAAACAGTGGATGTGTAACTGATGTGATGCTGCAGCCTGTATACGGGGTAAAAATGGGATTTCATAACCCACTTGAATCAAAGTGTGAAATATGATATGTCAAGAACTATGTAATGTTTTGAACAACCAACAATAAAAATTAAAGGAAAAAAAAAAAGAAATTGTGCTGTCTGAATAAAGCCCATATAGTTGGAGGATTCCTAATCCAGTTCTAAATAAAAACTTCTCCCCATTTCTACAAAACTCATGCTGGACTAGACAGGCCAGATCCCGAAGAGTTAACGATTTGTAATTCATATAAAGATCCAATCTAAGTATGTGTCTGGTGGAAGACAATTAGCCTTGACATGAAGAAACAGTTTGGGGTGATTTTCATCAAAGAATACTTCAAATGTTGCAAGCAATTTCAACATATTGCTGTGATCCACATAGAAAAAGGCCAACTGGCATAGCATATTTAGGAGATTTTTGCAAATGTGATGAAGCTGTCTGTCTATTCCAAATTGAGAATGAACACTCCTGTAATGATGGACACCCCTTAGACATAATGAATATCAGGACTTTAACATAAATATGTTCCTACAATACCCTGTAAAACATCATGAAAAGTGCCACCCTTCTGAAAGATGTAGCAACATGGAAATGCATAATTTTTTTTTTACCTTAATCCCTGACTAGCACCCAGATAAATCATGGATACACTTTCGGTATCATAAAAAGTGATATATATTCAAAAGAGAAGTTATTTCACCAAAGCTTCTTCACCATTCTTTTCCTCTCTAGAGGAATGCTTCTTAAAGATCAGGAATCTACTTCTTTTATTTACTGGAGACTACAAACCTACCCAAGAATGCCCGGGGGCAACCCCTGCACAATCTTCCACCTTTTCTCCTGCTATGCATTATTTCCCAAATGGGCAGTATTTCACTGGTCCGAATAGCCATTGAATTTGCAATATTTTCTTCCTGGTTAAATTACCTTTTTCTTTAGTGCTTTCTCTTCTCTTTAGGACTGCTTTGATTTCTGAATTCTGAGTCACAGTCCAAGTTTCTTGTTAGTTACTTAAAACTTCTTCCACAGATTGGGCAGGAAGGTTTCCTTGGAGTGAGCAAAGTTTTCTTAAGCATAACACAAAAGTAGTAAACGATCATAAGAAGGACCATGCTTAATAATCAGATTAGCGATAAAAACAACAAAAAAATTCTCAAATTCAAAATTCTTATGTAAAAAAGATGGAAGTGGTGGTTTACAGGTCTTCCTTGCTTGTACTTGGCATTTCTGCTGAATGATTTTTGGAAGTTTCCTAAAGTTTCTCTCCCTGGGGGACTTTACCCAATACAGTACTTTCCAATCATAAGCACTAGGAACAACTGAGCTGAGTTCCTTTTGTATTTTTTGGAAAAGATTTCAGATAACCAGAGGCAGGCGGCAGGCACTCCAGCAGTGTTTACCTCCCTTGAGTTCAGGCTAAGGTTCGAGAAATCAAGCCCCCCTCCCCTCCCCTGTCCTTTGGCCCAGGTAAGAGCACATCTGCCCCTGACCCCAGTGCCAACTGCTCAAGTCCATGGTTTTGGGCCTCTGCAGCTGCCAGGGAGCAGCTCTTTAGAGGACAGGCTGTCCTTGATGCCTTGTCACCAGATCCCCCTATGCCACCGAAGGGGTTCTCTGTCGGGCTGGGGAAGCTGCAGCCAGCACCTGATTGAGCTAGGAAACTAAGGTTGAGTTAATGGAGCCAGTGCAATTAAAGCCCTTGGAGGAAAACTGGCCTTGTATACCCCTTTGAGTCCAGTCTTAGAAGTGATAAGTGGGGTGGGGGGTGTCACTTTCACAGCAGGCCAGGATCCTTGGGATGTTCTGAAAAATTCAAGAAGAGGAGAATGTACTCAAAATATAGGTATTGCAGATTTTTGGTTTGGTTTTGTTTTGTTTTAAATAAGGTCTTACTAAGTTGCCCAGACGGCCTCAAACTTGTGATCTTCCTGCCTTAGCCTCTGAGTCACTGGAAGTACAGGTATGTACAACGGTTTCCAAATGCAGAGGAAATCTTATGGAGAAAGTTCCTTGGACTTGGCTTCTATCCTCAGGACAGAAAATTAATAGAGGCTTTTAGAAGTCCAAGTTGAAGGACAGGGGATTCAGTGATAGAGCTTATGCTTAGCATTCCTTTTGAGGCCCTGGGTTCCTTATCTAGCAACACACACACACACACACACACACACACAACACACACACTAAAAAGAATAGATGAAAACAAAGATATTCATCCCTTTACTTAGAAGTCCAAGCTGAGATTCCTTAGAGAAACCTCCAGCAGAGCAAACTTGAAGAAGGCCCAAGTGGTAAATTAACATTCTTGCTGCACCTATGCAAATAACCAGGCCAAACTTAATGAGACCAGACTCATTTTGTGATCAAGAATCTCAGAGACACTTTCTGTCAAAAGTGGGGAAACAGTAAGGAAAAATTTGTGCTTAAATGGAAAATTATGTGTTGTCATTCTAGAGCACACCTGGACTGTCTGACTCTGATTCTGTGAATTGTGAATAACTGCCAGCAATGCTAATTCTTATCCATAGAAATGCAAATGAATTCTGTCCAGTGGAAAAACAATCAAAAAAACCTCACTTGGGCTCTATTTGCACATTCATTTCAATGTTCCAGCTCTATAAATGTATCTATTCTTGGGATTCTTCATTGACCAGGTTTTAACACTTTTGGTACTGAGAGTTTAACGCAGGGGTGCTTTATCACTGAGTCACATCCCCAGCCCTTTTTACTTTTTTATTTTGAGACAGAGTTTCACTAAGTTGCTTAGGGACTTCCTAAGTTGCCAAGGCTGGCCTCAAACTTGCCATCTTTCTGCCTCAGCCTCCCAAGTCGCTGGGATTGTAGGTGTGCACTGCCAGCCACATTCAGCGTGTTTATTCTTATATTTGTATGAGAGTCATGATTTTGTCTATCTCTGGAAAAAAATATTGTTTAATACCTACTTAGAACTAAAGCACCATCCAGTGGCTCATAGTGTATACTCTGTCTCTGCCTCAGCCACAGAGGAACTAGAGACTTTAAGACAACCATTTCTAAGAAACTTTGGTGATTTTCCCCAGAAACAGCATGGGCACTTTCTAGAAACTTTATAGTGACCACTTTGTTCTGAGGCTACTTGGTGTTTTTTCTATTCTTCTTGGAAGACATTGTCCTGGTCATTCTACTGCTCTTAACGGGTTATATATGCCCCAAAAATTATACTTCAGGAGAAAAATAGAGATTTAAATCCCTCATATTCTTAATAACTCTCAAAGGCAAACTTGATAATTGCTGAAACTCTGCCACATGTTAAATCAAGGCCAGGTAAATCTCCATGCTTATGTTCAAATGACAGTCATATTTCCTTCAAGTAGAGCTGACATACTCTTTAGTACCTTTTGATGATGGAGCTAGGAAACTAAGGTTGTTTAATTAGTACCTCTTCTCTGTATACTACATTAGTGATCTAGGATGCAGCAAAACTCAGCAGCGCCACCCCCCACCCCTAAACCCTCTCTCACTTATTTACCTCTAGATTTTAAAAGTAATTTCTTATTTTCCATATTTGTGTGTATGTTGCTGGAGTGCCCACACAGATCTGGGCATAGAACCTAAGGAATTGTGCATGCTAAGCAAGCACTGAGCCACATCCCCAAACATTTTATTATTATTATTATTATTTATTTTGAGACAAAATAATGGCCTTGAACTTGCATCCTACTACCACAGCTTCTCAAGTCTGTAAGATTACAAGAATGTGCCACCATGACCAGCAGATTTTGTTTTTATTTAAATCAATTCTTGCTTTCTTTATTAAAAGAAAGAAAAGAAAGAAAGAAAGAAAGAAAGAAAGAAAGAAAGAAAGAAAGAAAGAAAGAAAGAACGAACTTGGAATACTAAAAACAATGTCTCTTCAGGCAGTTGAGGAAGATCTTTAAAATTAAAAGTAACAGAAAACAATAACTTTCTCTGCCTTCCATTCACACCTATTCTTTCTAACAGTCTGTGTTTATTTTGGTAAAAACATGCACAGCAAGTTCCAAATTTCTGCTATATGTTTGAAATATACGCTGGGAAAGTTCTCACATATAACTCAACTGCCATCCACATCAGGGGAGTAACAATCTGTTTGAACCCTCTCCAACCTACTGAACCTAAATGCAATATTCAGGACTCATTTACTTCTGGGTTTTTACTCAGGAATCTCTGGATACCATTCTTGGATACCTTCTTTATTGTTAAATTAAAAGAAACAAAATTTATGGAAATATGCAGTAGCCCCAATGTGTATCATAAGCCTTTTCCAGTGTTTGATATTTTCCCAAACTCTAAATACCTCCTGACATTACTCTGAGGAAGCCCAAGAACTACTGAGCTTCCTTTAAGCATTTCAGTACTTTCCCCCATCTCAGAAACCCTCCCTGCTTCTTACATCCATCCTGGCTGAGCTGAACAATCCACAAACCAGACACTAGGGACAGCAAGTTGCTGCCATGACAGGTTGTACAGGTGGCTTTCACATCATAGCAACATGAGATGCTCAACTCTCCAGCAGGCATGAGGCTTTGACTTAAAATCCTCCTTGTTAGTTTCAGACTAACTGCTGACAAGAATGGTCATCGAACACTGGACTGAATGCCCTTTTTCACATGGTTAAGTCGCTTTTAAATTCCCTGCTTTGGTAATAATATGTATCCACACTGGATTCATACTATCTCTTCCCCCCATTCTGTATAATCATACTTAAGTCACAGTTAGAAGATAATATATTGAACTAATTTTTAAAATATGTCTGAAAAATACATACACATATATACATAGTCCTATTCTTTGGTCTCTTGCCCCAAAAATCACTTCAGCAAATAATTGTACATGGTTTCACTTAATTTTATTTTGCTTTGCTGGTAGATCTGGTATTGCATATTATACATTGGTGCCTTTGGGGGAAACACTCCAAACCTTGTTCCATTATAATACAGTCACAGGCTGGTGTCCTGATAATTGGTACTAACATTTCTGAAAATAATATGAAGAACAAAATTCACTCATATCCTTATGAAAATACTTCCCCATGTTCCTGGAGGTTTTCTGATACAATATCATTGGTGGTATAAAAGGATCACCCTAAATTAAGTTTTCATTTTTTTCCTTATGCACCCTATGCAGAGGCATGGATTACAGTCTTCATAACTAAAATATCTGGTTCTGTATTATAGGACACCAGATTGAGGGAGATTCATTTTAACTGACACTCAATATTATTAAATTAATAGTCTTTTATACTGAGAGCTATAAAGAAAGAGGCATAGGATAAGTATATTTGTTAGCTAAGATAATAAGTAATAATAAAACAATTCTGCCTTCATCAAATAATTTATCTAAATTACAACCTGTCTTATTATAGTATTTCTGTAAATTCTAAGCAATGTCCTCCCTCAGATCAAAAGAATAAGTAAAACATAAAGCTTCCCCATTGAGCCCCTCACTGCATGACAGGAAAATATTTTCCACCTGACTTTTAGCTATAGAAACCCAAGTAAAAAACAGTCTGTGTAGGTCTCACAGGGGATCAACCAAGTATGAAGGCTATCAACCTCTGCACTATGGACATTTTGGAAAGACCAATTTTTGTTGTGGGAGACCACCTTGTGCACTGTAACATGCTTAGTAGCATCCTGACCTCTACCAAATAGGGGCCAGTTGTGACATCTCCAAACATAATTTGGGGGACTAACTTACCTTCAGTGGAGAACACTGGTGGAGGACAGGGGAGTCAACTCAGTGGTAGAGCCCTTGCTTGCCATGTGTGAGGCCCTGAGTTTAATCCCCAGTGCCAGAGAGAGAGAGAGAGAGAAAAAAAAAACTGGTTCTAGAGAAGGGACTGTAATTGACCTACCTTGGGTGGACAGCATAGTCCTGGGCTAGCCAGCTCTGATCAGGGGATATGGAACAATATATTATAACTCTAATTACACCATGAATCTACATGGCTGATCCTTTAAGAGTGCCTACCACATTGCAGAGCTTCTCTCAAGGATTTGACTTGTGTAGTTTTGTTCCTTGTTGAAGGTATTATGCTATTTGTACTCCCCTAAAATTCATGTGTTGAAATCCTAACATCCAAGGTGATGTTGGGTATTATATTAGGAAGTGGGTCCTTAGGGAGGTTAATGAAAGTAGAGGTGTCACAAGCCATCCATGGGCTGTGTGTGTGAGCTATGCACATTTGAGCATATGAGGGGACTGGTCTGTCATTGCACACTGATTGGGCTGTACGACACAAATGTGCCTTTCCTCAGCTTGGAGTCTTCATGAAGGGGTTAGTACCCTTATAAAATAGACCCTTATAAAACACCCCACCCTTTCCACCACGTGGGGTCATAGAGAGTAGGCTCCTTCTGTGAACCAGAGCAGACCCTCACCAGACCCCAAATATGCCAGCATTTTGATTTTGTATTTCCCAGCCTCCAGAAGTGTGGAAAATTAATTTCTGTTGATTATAAGCCACCCAGTTTAGAGTATTTTGTTATATCAGCCCCAAGAGACTAAGACATTGTATTCGTCACCTTTCTGACGTTATAATAAAATACTTAAGGTAATCAAATTATAAAGATAAAGGTTTATTTTTGCAGTTTTAGAGATTCTTGTCCATGATTGGTTGGCTCTGTTGCTTTAGGCTTGTGGCACAGCAGCACATCATGAAGGGAGCACATGGCAGAGCCAAATGGCTCACCTCATGGCCAGGAAGCAAAAGAAGGGATTGAAATCCCAAATCCCCATCAAGACCTCCCACTAAACCAGGCATGATGGTGCACTTCAGTAATCTCAGATACTCAGATGATTGAGGCAGAGGGATCCAAGTTAGAGGTCAGCCTGGTCAACTAAGCAAAGCCTGTCTCAAAGCAAAATAAAAAGTGCTGGTGATATAGCTCAGTAGTAGGGTGCTTTCCTACATGCATGAGGCCTTGGGTTCAATCCCTAGTGCTGACAAAAAAAAAAAAAACAAAAAACCTCCCACTAAAAGTTTCCACACCTCCCAACAGAACCACCCTGGGGAACAAGCCTTCAATATGTAAGACACTGGAGAACATTTAAGACCTAAACTATTAACTCTCGTGGGGTTTTTCTTTGTTTGGGGTATTTTGTTTTGTTGTTGTTGTTACCATTGTTTTGATACTGAAGATTGAACCCAGGGGTGCTCTACTACTGACCTACATTCTCAGTCTTTTTTATTTTGAATCAGGGTCTGGCTGTGTTGCTGAGGTTAGCCTCAAACTTGTGATCCTCCTGCCTCTGCATCCCAAGACATGCTAATTAACTTTTAACACATCTGGTTTTCATTTTGTTTCTGAAATTTCTTATCTTGTGTTTGAAGTTTTTCCTCTGTTTTCAGGTATTTCTATTATCCTTACAGTTTAGTAGTTTGCCATCTTCAAATAAGCCTTAAGCTGATATTTTTGTTTAATGTAAATCAGAACTTCTTTCTCATTAGTGTAAACTAAAAACTATTAAGCAAAATGTATTAATTATGTCTTTCCTTCAGGAAATAAAAAGAAGGATCAGGGGGACAGTCACAACCAAATATCCAGTGCTTGTTTGCTTATAAACCTTGGAACTCTTAAGACTATGTTAGTAGATAGCAGCAAAAGCTTACAGAAATAAAACCCCTCATTATTGTAAGGTTTATAATGTTTAATAGTCTGGCTGGTAATATGACTGAAAGTCAGAAGACCATGATGAGTCTGTTTAAGTTATTGTTTTGAATTCCCCAAAACTCACTGCCAGGAGAAAGGACAGAGGATCCCAGTTATTCCCTTGAGAGAAAAGTTTCAAGTTGACTTTTTTGTAGGGCAAAAGAGAAATCCTGTAACAGAGGTATTCCCCTTTGAAATAAAATGTTTGAAAGAGGTGGGCTTCCACAGACATGGTGAGATCAGTAATATTTCCCCTTAGGAATCTTTCACCCCCATCCCTGGTTGGAACAAGGGCAGGGAATTTCAACTCTGTGGTGGAATACTGGGGCACTACCAATGGTAGTGAGAAAGAGAGCTTCCTGAGAGAAATTGCTAGTGGCAGAATAAATAACTTCCAGGAAAGTAAGCACAGCATCTCATGAAGTGGCAACAATATAAGAGCAGGCATCCCAGAGCTTGGTGCCATCAAGAACTTGTGTCTATCAAAGTACAGGAGCTATACTTGTGTCTAACAAGGTAGTATTTGTGCCTAGTAGAAAACACTTCATGGGCATCAACCCCCAACACAGATGGAGGTGTTGACACTTTCAGCATAAAGGTGGTTATTAAAAAGGGGTGATAGCCTCAATGTATTTTGGGTATTCATGTATTTCTATCATTAATTAATCATTTGGTAAAAAAAAAAAAAAAACAGGTGCTCAGAAGACAGATTTTATGGTTCTAAGAGGACCACCAATTCCATTTCTCTTACCTAAGATATGCTTTTGAAAGGAACTTTTTGGCACTAGGAAAAAAAAGGGAGGAAAGCTAAGTTAATAATCACATCTCAAGACCATCTGTGAAATGGAACAAGCATTTTTGGTCAGTTTTTTTACTGCTAAAACCAAAGGACCTGGCAAGAACAATTTTGGAGGAGGAAGAGTTTATTTTGAAGCTCACAATTTCAGATGTCTCAGTCCATTGATGGTCAATTCCATTTCTCAGGGCCCAAGGTAGGACAGAACCATGGTGGAAGAGTGGGGGGCAGGGAGCAGCTGGGGACATGGCAACAGGAAGCACAAAGAGAGAGCTCTGTTCAACAAGGACAAAATATATACCCCAAAGGCATGCCCCAGGAACCCACTTCCTCTAGCCGCACCCTGCCTGCTTACAGTTACCACCAAGTTAATCCCTATCAGGGATTACAGGTAAAATATCTTGTAACCCAATCATTTTGTCTCTAAACCTTCTTTCCTTGTCTTATACATATGAGCTTTTGGAGGACACCTAATATCTAAACAGTAACATACTGAAAGATAAATTAGATATATCACCTCTCTCAAGAAAGAAGCTTACATGTTGGTGATTGAAACAATTACACAAATAGAATATGGCAAATGTCATACAAAAATGCTACTTTGACTAAGATGAAGGAAGTTAACAAGTTTGGGGGGAAATCAAAAATATAACTTTGATTGAAGAGAGTAGTCAAATAAGTTTAAGTATAGACATTTAAAAGATGATTTCAGGAGCCCATATAAGACACAATGAGGAGCTCATATAAGACACAAAAATAAGAAAATAAATTTATTAAATGTTGCATAGTTGACTTCCTCAAAATTTGTTATCTAATTGAGTATGAGGGGATGGGGACTGAGAGAAAGGAGACAACATTTCTGAGCATTAGGAATTAGGGCAATAGAGGCATGGTAACAGAAGTAACAGAAAAAAGGAAATGGTGTGGGAGATGAAAAACTTATTTTTTTGAGACATACATTAAATATAGTACACTAAGTATGCAAGAGCTTGGTAATTATATAGGATAGTACACTGAATATATAAGAGGTAGGTGATTATATGGAGTATTGTCATTTTGTCTTATTTCCTCCAGGGAAGACTCCTGTCTTTTGACTCTGTTCATAGTCATGGCCCTTGTTTGAAGATGTACTGAGCTGACAAGTATTTACGCTTTGAAAGTCAGTGCTTGGGATTCATGCCATCACCACCTCCTCCATCCTATCACCTCTTTATTTAGCTTTAGCTTCTTATGAGTAACTTAGATGCCTGCATTTTTATTTTCCTGTGTGTGCTGACGTGGTTGGGATGAGCTTCCTCAGCTAGAATGTGGGAGTACTCCATTATTTAAGCCCAGTCAAGGCAAGAATGATTGACTATAACAATTTGAGTTCTGCATTTTTAGGGTTCTCAGCACAATCTGACAGTACCTGATGTAGATATTGGAAAAATGAAACTTACAATCTCAAGTCAACCTCCTCCATAAATCAAATGAAGCACTCTTCAACTCTCCTAGAATTCTCCACATGTCATCATAAAATTGCCTCAATCTTCCTTCCCTTACTTTATACTTAAAAACTTCTCTCTCATTTCTGACAGCTTTGATTTACTTGGGTCTATTTTTTTTTAGTGTTGCTTAACATTTTTTAATATTTACTTTTCACTGTTTATAAAAGCAATATATACTCATTATAAACATAACTTGATTTGGAAACAAAGAAAAAAGTATAAAGAAGAAGCTGTGACTCATCACTGTTAACATTTTAAGCTAGTCTTTTTCCTTTTATGCACATTTTAATTTTAAAACATAGCTAAGATCACACTGAATGAATGATTTGGTTTTCTGATATTTTTAACCATTATATTTTGAGAATTTTATCATATCCTTAAAATTATTTTAAATCTTTTTTTATTATTATTTTCAGAACTAGAGATTAAATCCAAGGATGTTTTGCCACTGAGCTACATTCCCAGCCCTTTTTATTTTTATTTTAAGACCGGATCTCATTAAGTTGCCAAGACTGGCCTTAGCTTTCCAAGTAGCTGGGATTATAGGTTTGTACCACCATGCCAAGCTTAAGTCATTTTTGATAGCTGTGTGAAATTACATTATTGAGGATATGGTATTTTAAATTTGTTATCATCTTCTATACTAATTGGCTAACACTTTATAATAAATGTTTCCTGGACTATATATGTAAGCCTATGAATAGTTTCAAGTAGGGAATATTAAAATTTAAGATTCATACTTTAAAATTACACAATTCTTAATTAAAAATTTCTGTTTATACTTCTGGTATGAAAAAAATACAAGTTGACTAAGAAATATAGTTTTGTTTTGACAATAAGTAGGTGAAAAATTTATGTTTACAAATCAGAAATACAGAGAATTACTGAGTTAGGTTTAGAGAGAATTTCCCCTTTTTATTACCAAAATTAATGCATACTTATGTGCAAACAATTGGGGACATATTAAAAATGTAAGTATATGTTTCTCCATTCCACTATCACAATTAAACAATTTTCCATTGCAATGAATTTAATGGATTCATATAATTTATATGATTCTATATATGCTAAGTTAACAACATATTAACATCTTTCACATATTTATATTCTTGTTTTATTACATTGGCTAAAATTATCAGACTAATATCTGAATAATAATTATAGCTGACATTCTGGCATAGACATGTAGAAGGCTAGTTCCATTAATATGTGCTATAAACAGTTCACCGAAATGACAGGAAGCTGCTTTGGTGGTGAGAGACAGTTCTTCACCCTTCTACATAGGTATCTCGTGCACACCATAATTTCGTGATAGCCTCTGTTGAGTCTATTAGCATGCTTTCTATACCAAAATCTGTTGTCCTGTGAGGTTATCAGGTGATAACATGATCTTTTAATGGCTTCGTCTAATGGATACTTTTTTTTTTTAAGCCTCATTTGTTGATATTGTCCTTACTCTGTGATCTCTTATTGTATGGGCACATCAATCATCTGAGATTTACATAATGTTTTGACAATTTTAAAGACAAATTCTATCAAATTAAAAAGTAATAAATCCTACTTAATATAAAATGTTCTTCTACCTGTCACATGTCAACTTTAAAATAGAGAGAATTTGAAATAATGAAGAATCCTAATTTAGCAAAGGATAGAAGTCAAGGTTTTAGATGTGAAGGGTATGAAGTATAACTATGTATAGTCTCCAAATTCATGGACCATCTCTAAAGGAATGGCAAAAAAAAATGGATAAATGCTGAAACATTGGAATTTAGGCACTTATTCCTATACTGATTGTAAATTGATGCTTTTAACTCTAAATTATTCTTTTCAAAATGTGTATATTTAATTTTTTCATCCACCCATGAAAGAAAGGAATGTCTTGAAGCATTGGGGGTTTTAGGAATTGAGATATTCTGACCTTGAAGTGATGTGACAGCATTCTCAAGAATGTAAAAAAAAAATACTTAATTTGGAGCATAAAGCTTGCATTCATAAATATAAGAAACTTCTTTTTTGGAAGAGTATGTTTTGACCAGAATGAATGTGTAATTTATATGTGTGAGAAGTTAAGAAACTGCAAATCTCATCACTTCCTGAATAAATGTGTTATTTGTCTGTGAGAAAAAAAGTTGAAGCTATTAGCTATGTGTATTCCAGAATTATCTATGAATCACAAGTATACTGAAATAAGATGGACTCTGAACAAGTAAAATGTCACCATGAATTATGTTTAAAGCCATAACCATTTTTTCAGAATGCTTTTTCCATGGATCTTCTCTTTCAAGGATAAGTATGATCTTGAAAGACTGAATCCAACAACATATCAGAGAGAGAAAAAAAAGATACTTAAAATGAAGCATACATAAACAATTATCAGGCAGTTTCTTCTGATAATTGAGAAGAGAGATTCTAGTAGGAGAATTGAGTGTGAGGGAGTCTTTTGAGCCAGTTAAAAATCCTTCGTGAGACTGCTGCTCCAGAATCAAAAGGGGAAAAGAATCCATCACAGCTCTTGCTTTAGTAAAAATCTCTGAGGCCTCTTAAATTAATTTATATAATTTCAAGTTGGCAACTTTTGCACTAAATGTTTTGTTTTAAACCCAGAAATGTAGTGGCAAGCTGAATAATATAACAAACTGAAACTATCTCTTAATTTGGAAATATCCTTATTAGTTGTTTCTAAAAAAAAAATAGAAAAGTGTTAATTGGTGAACTAAGCTGAGTATGGGCCTCAATACTTAAAGGTGGCCATATGTTTTATTTCTGTTATAATCATGAAAATTATTATTACAAATGCATTTGGGAAACATGTGAAGGACATATTTTAACCCATGTAAAGAGTTAGTTGTTATTATGTATATGGTTTGCAACAGAAGAGACCAAAAGATAAATAGTACCAAATATTGGAATAAATAAAATCAGGACAAGACTGGAATATAATATTTTTGCAAGAAAACAAGAATACTTTCATAGATGACTCAAGTATTTGTTTAAAAAAGTGTCTTCATTTGATTTGTGCTATTATTACAGAATACCTAGACTGGGTAAAGAAAAGAAATTTTTTTCTTTTAAAGAAAAGAAAATTGTTTCTCACAATTTGAGAAGCTAGGACATCTAAGATCAAGGTGCTGGCATCTAACTAGAGCCTTCTTGCTACATCCTCATATGGCAGAAGGCAGAAAGGGGCAAACCTACTCTCAAAAGCCCTTCTTATAGAGACACTGACCCATTTGTTAGAACAGCCTCATGACCAAGACACACCTCCTACCACTATTGATTTGGGTATTAAGTTTCCAACAAGTGAATTTTGGGGTACACATTCAGACCATAATAGAAGCCGTCATGAAAACTGCTTCCACTGACCAGGAAATGACAATTAAGCATCAGGTAAAGAAAATGACCAGTCAATAATCAGCTCATGTTGAGTCTTTTAAAAAGCCATAAATCCATAACCATCCTCAAAATATGGCATGGGAGAAAGAAAAACTTGCTAAACATAAGATATACGTCTTTCAAATAAACTTTACAAAATTGTGGAATAATGATCAAATCACCTGAATCACACATTCAAAGTGTTGATCAACATACGTTAACAATTTCAAATGGTAAGTAAAAGTTAAAGTATTAAAATACTTTTGACCAGTCAGATTAAAAGAGATATCTAAAAATTAAGGTAAAATGGTTAGACGATCTGGGAAAACTGGTAAAGAAATAAAAAAATAAGGTAGACTCATAAATATGTAAGCAGCACAAGTGTCATAAAATAACGATGTATCTAATAATCCACATTGATTTATATCGGTCTAGTCCATGAGCCTCTGAGAAATAAAAGGAGTTCTATAAACACAGTTGGAACAATGTTAGACTACTTCATCCTTTTCATTTTGCATAGGAAAGGGGAAGGGATACAAAAGCCCAAAAGCAATGTGACTCACAATGTAGGATCATCCAAAACCTGTCTTCTCTAATAAGCCAGACTTCCTAAGTGTCCATGCTCCAAGAGACATGTGGTAGATTAAATAAAAATAACTACCAGAATAATTACGCTCCATCTTACAGGACTGGGGAAGGTGTACACCTGTTTTAATATGATTGAATAAAGATTGCATTTTCCATATATCATCTTAGAAATAATCCTAAATCAGAAAAAAAGAAACACAAATGCAAACTGTCTATTGTTGGTGAAAATAAGAAACATCTGAAAGCCCAAAATACAAACAGGAAGCGCTACTGATGGCAGTGAGGATCCAAGCATAATCAAAAGTGTAAATCAGTGGACACACACAAGCTGCCAGAATGAACTTCTCCAAGTGAATGGACATATGCTGAAGTACAGAATCAATAAAATTCAGTTTGTAGCGATGAGAATATAGTCCATGAGCTTCTGGAAGGGGTTTCCTTAAAATTAGTTTGACTCTTATAAGAGGAGAACTCATCAGCACTGAACAAGGAACTTGCACCTAGATGGTCAACTGTCAAGACTTCGCCTCCTGAACCAGCAAACAAAGCTATTGGCTGAGGCAGTGAGGGCAGGGTAGGTAGGGCTAGGTGGATCGTGGAAGGACATAAAGCAGGCCCAGTGCATTTTTAATAAAAATATTTAAGGCTAATTCACAGAACACAGAACAATAAGTGTAGGACCAAAGAGAAAACTTAGAATCAAACTAAGGGGCCAAGTAAGAGAGAACAAGTATCAGGAAAAAAAAAATAGAATAAAATCATGAAAACTTCAAGAGGAGTAAGACAAAAGGAAGGCAGAGGAAGGAAGCTAGATCATGACCCTGGCACTCTTCTCCTCATGGATTTCAACCCCTATTAAAGATTTTTAAATTATATTTTACAACAAGTTGGTATAAAGATGAATATAATAATAATAATACATTAAAACATTTTATTTAACTAAAACATTGGTTTTTTTTCCTTCTGCTTTAAAAATAAATAAATAAAACATTTTCCTGGGCCCATAAAAGTACTGAGGACCCTACTCACTGTCCTACCTACTTAAGCCAGCCCAGAAAGGAAGCAACAGAGCAACGGAGGACAAGCAGCACTAAGCTAGTAAGTTCTTTGTTCATCCTTGTACTTCGACCTCTCTAGAATAAAATGCTTATTCTTCAGCACCTGCCCAATTCCACACCCTGCACTGGGTGTCGCAGATTCAAAGGCAAGTAAGGGGTTACCCTTGCCTTTAGCATTACTTTCAGTGTCTGCGGTGCTGTACCTATTAGGACTCTTTCAGGTGCAGGGGGAAATACATAAAAATACTATGGAATCAGGTGTGCTGGCACATACCTACTTGGGAGGGTAAGGCAAGAGGGTGGCAAGTTTTAGGGCTGCCTAGGCAACTTAGTGAGAACTTGTCTCAGAATAAAAAGTTAAAAAAAAAACAAAAACCCAAGGACCTGAGATGTAGTACGGTGGTAAAGCAGCCCTGGGTTCAATGCCCAATACTGGAAAAAAAAAAAATTAAGCAAAAAGCATATTTTTTATTTCACATAAATAAAATGTCTGTGGTGACAGCATTTCCTGCATAACTGAATTTAGGCTCCAAGTGATCAGCAAAACAACAATGAATCTTAAGCTCTCACATGCCTGGCAAGGTTCTGAGCATTTTTTACATATTCACTCATTTAACTCTCAGCAAACCTACAAAGTAAGTATCGCATTAGATCCAGTTTTACTACCTTCTCTCCATTTCTCAGCTCCACCTTCTCCATCTTGAGAAGAGTTTTCTTCTCAAGTCCTCATTGTGACCCCAATTTTATTAGAGTTCTTTACTAGAGAAAAATTCACAAGAGTTAATTTTTAAAAATCTACAATACTCAATGACTCACTGGATATAGGGCTTTGGGCAGGAGATGTGGATGAAGGGTCAGGTTGTAACACTTTTCAGGTAAATACAGAGAAGAATCTTGAATACTGAGATAATATTGGGATATCCAGATGAGTATATTTTTAAGATTATAACTGTTCATTCTAAAAGTCACTTAATAAATTGACATAGAAAGAAATCATACAACAGACTACAACATAAATAGAAGAGGAAATCAGATTGGAGGGAAGATTATTTGTCCTCAGAAGTCTTCTCCCATACTGCAACCATCCCTGCTGGGTTAGAGGCCCCCTCTGTACACTTCTATAGTACCATGTCCTTCTCCTTCAGAGCATTTATCCAAAACTCTATTACAGTTGCCAGTTCAATGTGTGTTCCATGAAAGCAGCATCCTTATCTATATAATACATCATCAATCTCCATCACCTAGAACAACAAATATCAAATGAATGAGTAAACGAGCAATCTTATTTGGTTCTCATTATAGACCTAGGAAAAGGAAATTATCCATTACCAGTAATCAAGTTCTGATGTCTTTACTATGAACCCATGCTTTTTCCATGGCACTTTGCCATCTCCCTATTTAAAACAGATATGGACAAACTAAAGCAACTCACAAAAGAATGGCCAAGACTTCATGATGTGAAAGAACACATCATGAAGAATAGCTGTTTAAACCAGTAATGTTTGGCCTGAAGAAGAAATGAGGGGAAATCTTGGAAGAGGCTTTCCTGTGTGCCCTGCTGGAGTAGACCCCACCAACATATACATCACTGAAATACAGGAACTTTGTTGTGCAGATGTTCCTGAATAATAGAGGCAAGGCAGATTTTGATCTCAGAATAAAGAAAAGGTTTTGTTTTGGGTCAAAGTTGTCCAAAATATAAAGTTGCCAGAGAGATAGTGAGTTCATCATCACTACAAGATGGTACAGGGTGTTTTCATGTTGCACACAGATTTGATGGTTTTGAGTTATCAGTGCTGAGGTTACCTGATCCTTCTGTTTGCAATAAAGGACCCAAAAGGATCTCTGGTACTTGCCTAGAGATGAAATTTCCTACCGTGAATAGATATTTTTTTACCCATGTATGAGATATCACAGCAGAATATGGGCATGCTGAGTTAGATAATCCTGCCTATTATCTTTATCCATTTTAAGATACGACTTTGGTTTCCCTTGTAGATTTCATTGCAGAATAAAAAATGTTCTTTCTAGCTTGCTAGATTATTCCACTCACTTGGCAGTTAGAGTTCTAAGGGAAGTGATTAAATCCAACTTTTATTGCTTGCAACTGTAGACAAATAAAAGTGACATTCCCCTTCTCTTTGGAAGTTTTCCAGGCCTTTGGGTTCCTAGGAGTTAGGGACCAAGATAATTTATGTGGGAAATGTGCAGTTAAGCTTTTTAAGGTATTGGCAGGGGGTATGGGGGGGGGATCAGGTAGACACCAAAGGATTTGGAAAAATAACAATTTATTTTTCCTTGGAGATAGAAAACTGAGCCTGTCGGTACCAGGCCTTCTAAGGCAGCAGAATCTTGAAAGGGCTGGCCACTGGGAAACTGCAGTAGTCTGAACTCTAAGGCATGGCAGCCTGTAGGAAGAACCCTGATGTCCCCAGATGAAATGGAGCTACTGCAGAGCCACCTTCCACAGAAAGCCCTCTGTCCCCACACCAAAGCTACCTCTTGCATTTCCTACTAACAGCCCTCACCCTCTATGAAGTTGGACTGGGGAGTTAGACCTCAGCTAGGACACTGACACCCCGATGGTGACACCCAGTGGTCATAAGGAACAATTGCATCAGATGGACCTGGTGTGAGCCTCCTGGTTTAAGGGCATAATCTAGGGAAAGGAAGGATAACTAAAATAACTGAAAATGGGCTTTCCACCAATTATCATTGATAGAAGCTTAAACTCTTCTAACTGTATCCATGAAAATAAAACATAAGTCACTACTTGAACTCAAATGTCAAGGAGTAATTCATACCTGAAAATCTGGTCCTATTAATAATCACCAACACCTTCATCTGAAGTACACATCTCCCCAGTCATTATCTATACCCTTAATCTGTTTTCTTTTCTTAAGATCCTATAACCAGCATATGGTTCATATGTTCTCTTTTGTTTGTTACCTGTCTCTTCTTATTGGAATTTAATTTCATGAAGGCAAAGATCTTGTCTTTCCTATGTGCCACTATAGTTTCAGCTTTTAAAATAGTGCCTGGAATAAATTTGTTGAATTTAGGGAGCAGAAACTATGTTCTAGGAAATGTGCTATGAATTTTACTGATGTTACTTTATCCTTAAAATAGCCCAATGGGGCTATTATTATTCCATTTCATAGATCAAGAAACTGAGGGCCCAAAATATAAACTACTGAGCTCTACTTCCCTTCACCATTCCTGTTTTCCATCTCACTATTTGCCTTTCTTAAATATCCCCCATTTTTCCTTCTTTGGGTTGAATCATGACCCTTCCCTCTTGGCTCTCAAACAACTCCCATGTAACTATTACAGCACTTTTGACATTCATTATCGCTAGTGTTTGTATCTCCCTATAAACTCTCAGTTACTTGAAGACACTATCCCATTTTTCTGTTCACAAGACAATGTAAGGCCTAGAACACAGGAGGTATTAAAAAATGCTATTATATGATGTAAAACTGGTGACCTACTTTCAGTCAGTGATTGAATGAAGGAATAGGATATCATGCTCCTCATTCTTAGGCACTCCTCTTTGCTTCTCATTTTTCTTTGTAATACTCTTGCTGTACTGCAGCAGGGAACAATCCTCAGCCCCTTATGAGGGTCTACTCTGTACCAAGCAGAGTACTTGGTATGGAAAGTACAGAAATTAATAAAACTGTCCCTACCGAAAAGAGTCATAGTCTACTAGAGTAGGATGGATGAATAACTGCAACAAGCACAATTAGTGCCATTAGCACTTTGGGATGTGCAAGTGGTGCTTTGGGAGCAAGGAAGAGAAACAACTAGCCTTGAAACAAGTGTGCCTTGGCTGCTTTTTGCAGGAGAGTAGAGATGAGACTGAGCAGTCTGATACCATATGGGTTGAATATTCAATATCCAAAATGCTCTGGGCCAGAAGCTTTCTGGATAACAAAAAAAAATTTCAGATTTCAGAACATGGAATTTGCATATACATAAAGAAATATCTTGAGGGAGGAATACAAGTCTAAACATAAAGTTTATTTATGTTTTATATATGCCTTATACACATCGCCTAAAGATAATTTTGTACAATAATTTTACACCTGCATTTTGACTGTGACACATCACATGAAGGTAGATATGTAATTTTCCACCTGTGGTGTTCTCATTTAAGACAAGGTTCTCCCAAGGGGGCAGTAGAATCTCAACTCAGCCCAGGCAAGTTTTTGACTTATGCCATTGGAAAGAATTTCAGGATGGATCAAAAGCAAAGCAAGCACAAGCAAAGATTTACTAAAGGACAGCCAAGCAAGGGTATACATACTCACTCAAAAGGCAGAGTGCAGACACCTCTTGCCTCTCAGAGAAGAGGAGTAATGTACCTATGGTTGAGCTCTCTGACTAGATATAGGATTTTCCTGGAAAGGAATGTGGAGATTCCTGGGTCAGCTTTTGTGAAAATTATATTCCATCTCAGTCATCTGATATTTGGGGTTCAGAATATTTCTTCTTGATTAAGCAGTCTAACCATAAATCAGTTGTGAACACACTGTTTAGGTCTTTTAATCTGGTGACATTTTAATTAGGTTTCTGTTCCAATGGATCTGGTACAAGCATATGCTAGAGGTTGTGATCATCTAACTAAACAGACAAGCATGACTAGTCTTGCTTACAGATCTGTGCCTCCATCTAGTAAAGATCTCTTTCTCCCTGAGAGTCCACCTATCACAGTGTCATTTCAATGTTGTGGAGAATTTTGGATTTCAGATCTTTGGATTAGGGACCACAACTTATAGCAGCGTAAGGAGAAGTATACTTATAAAAATGGGCAAGGACCAGCTCATGAAAGGCCTTGAAGTTAACATTAAAGATCCTGAGCTGTATTCTGCAGATGATGGGGAGACACTCAAGGGTCTGACTCAGGAGAGTGATGTGATCAAATTAGAAATTCGAATACTGGTCAGGGGGAAGATAAAGCCTAAAAGAAGACAAGCGGATACAAGTGTTTTTAAAAAAAAAACAAAAAACTGTAGAGATCAAATTGATATAACTTTCCATATTGGAGGGCTTGAGTGTTCTTGAGCCAATGAGGTCTCCCAGACTTCTGTGTAGATGATGATACTATTTGCTGGTAAAGAAAATACAGAAAGGGGGAGAATTTTTGAACCATTCCTAGTAGGGCTGCTACATAGCAGATACTCAGTAAATAACTGTGAAGTTGCAATGAAACTTATTTAAAAGGTAGAAGATAGATTGCTACTTTTGGAGTCCTTTTCAACTACAGCTCATCATAGTGGTCTGGGTTGTAAGAGGCTGGTAGGAGAGGCCTGGAATTGAATGTCAATCAAAAAGAACCCAGAGTAAAAAGAGGAATGATTAAAGAATTCTGGAAAACCCAACTCTTTTTTGGAGGGAAGGGGGGGTCCCAGGGATTGCACTCAGGGTCACTTGGCCACTGAGTCACATCCCCAGCCCTATTTTGTATTTTTTTATTTAAAGACAGGGTCTCACTGAGTTGCTTAGCAACTTGCTTTTGCTGAGGCTGGCTTTGAACTCCTCTGCCTGGCCTCCGGAGGCCACCAGCTGGGCCAAAAAACACAACTCCTAAGAGGGCAGAGGAAGAAACTAAAAGACAAAAAAAAAAAAAAAAGACATCTATTGAGCACATAAACAAAGGACTGTACTAGATACTTTTAAAAAAATGTGATTGTATATCCCCATGAAGAAAGTGTTTAAGGAGCAAATGGCCAGCGGATGTTTTTATGTGCCACTGGAGCAGAGCCCAGAGTCAGGGGAAAGTGGCAAAATCATCTGACATTCAAGCCACTTCCAGTCCCTATTCCTTGTACTGCCTTCCCCAACCCCACCCTCACCCTTTCACATGGAGTCTGAGTAGATGAAATAACTTTTATTGATTGTGAGTGCAAGTAAGTGTAAGCTGCGCCTCTCCTGTTAGAGGACACAAGGTACTAGGCTGAAAAAGGAAGGGAGGGCCAGGAACGGAGGGCCATCGCTGGGCAGTGGATGCAGGATTCGCTCCTTATTTGGGCGTGAATGCTGCATTCTGAAAGGATTTATTTTGGGATAAGGCATAAGCACAGGGGATTTGAGTAGCACCCAGCTATCAGGCTGCACTTTCTGTTTGAAGCACAGCTGCTTCAGCAGGCCCGGGTCTCCCGGGATCTTCCTCCGTGTCCTGCGGAGGCTCTGGCTCCACCGTGGACTCCAGCGTGGGCTGGACAGCTTCAGGCTGGCCTTCAGTGCTCCTGCCTGGCCCAAGGCGAGGCGGCTTGACTGGTGTGGATGGTGGCGCCGCAGGGCCTTTCCGGCCCGAAAGGGCCCTTCGAAGGTTTTGAACCTTCTGCAAACCTGTACGCCGCAACCGCTGAGCTCTGGACTCCACCGGCTCTTCGTCAGAGCTCTCTGCATCTTCGGCTTCTGGCTGCTCTGGGCTCAACTCCGACTGGTCCGCCAGATCCGAGGGCTCTGGCGCTTTCTGGAAGGCTCTGGTTGGGATTTCCGCCTCCTCCTGCATGTGACCACACAGAATTGACCCTGGCAGCCTCTTACCCAGGACCAGCCTGAGACCCACTCCTCAGTTACACAGGGAAAGCTTCCACAGTCAGAGTAGGGAAGAAAATGCAGGGCTGGGAAGGTCAGGGGGCGGAGGAGGAATGGGAGAGGAAGGGCTACGAATGAACTACAGAAGTACGGGAAGTAGATGAGACCTTGTTCGGGACGTGAAATAAGGTTTAGTGGCCACAAGGGCAAGAACCAGTGGAGGCAGAATATTACCACGAAAAGCACTCCGGCCATTTGGGGGGATGGGTTGGGACTTAGACCAAATTCTGCCGACGTGTCTGAGCTCTGGGCGGGCTGGGATTGGGCGGGCGGGGCTCGAGCGTGTGAAGGCCGGATGGGGTGTGTGCAATTAGTAGGTGCGGCACTGGAAGTCTGTTTCTCAGCTGCCAGCTGCGCGTGGGGTGGAGAATGCCTATAGGATAGGCGGGTGAAAAAGGGAGTCCCCAGAATGATGGCCTGAAGGCGGGAAAAGGTCCCAGATTGGGGGACTTCTGAGGTCACTGACCTTAAAAAGCAAGACGTGTAGCTTCCCGCGCGCCACCAGCAGCCCGTGGTTGGCCTCCAGTCGCTGCACCTGGGCAGCGCGGCGCACCGCCCGCTCCTGAGCAGCGTCCGCGTGCGAGCCCACGCGCTCCGCTTTTGCCAGCAGCTGTGCCAGCGTGTTGCTGGTGGTGTCGTGGCTGCGACTCAGCGCGCCCAGGCCGCTTTGGATGCGGCGTACGGAGCCTGCCAGGCCGCCCTGCCTCTGAGCAAGGCCGCCCTGACTCTCCTTCAGTGCCTCCAGCATGGTGGCCAACTTCTCCAGCAGGGTCACCACCGTCACAGCGTGCACCGGGCCCCCAGGAGGAGCTCCGGACGCAGGCCCAGTTTCCAGCGCGCTCTCCCCCATGATCCTTGACCGCCCTGCCAGCTCTCCCTGCGGCCGCTGGCTGCGCTCTGCGCTGGGGCCGCCTTTCCCCGGCTCCTCCCCAGCTCCCGCCGTGACTCAGGCAGGCGGAGTTGGCCTTTTCGGTGGGTGGAAGGGCAGGAGGAGGGATGTCTGTTGCGGGGTCCTTCCGAGGCGCTCCCGCTCCTGCTGCCCCGCCCAGGGGAATGGTCGAAAGCAGGTTGGCCCGGCAAATCCTCTCCCTCTGAATATGCTTTCCCTTCCTCCCCCAGTTGCCTAGTGTACCTCTTTCTGGAATGTACTTCCCACAGCATAGGGTGAGTCACGGAAATATTTATTTCATGCATTGTGTGGACACAAAAACTATGTTAGCACGGCAAAAGTATAACCAGAGGGGGGCCGTCGCCTCTTGGCCTCCCACGTCACTGAAGACTATAGTCGGGCTGACCTCCGGTGGGGCATGTTGGACGGCAGGCCCTGGAATGATCCGTTACAGATCTAGGACTGCCTAGGCCCGAGGCTGCACTTTGTGAATAGTCAGACTGTGAATGTGAGCCAGGCGGGCGGTCGGGCGGGGCATCCTCTGGTATTTTCCTAACAGTCATTGCCAGGCACTGGCTGCAGGGTTTGTTTCTTGCTTCTCTGTTGGATATCATTATATTACTTTCTTACTGAACTTCTCTTTCTTTGGGCTTCATTGATGTAGCTCAGCGGTATCTACCTCCTGCAATCCCCATGCTTGAGGGACAAGCAGGACACCTCTGCTTTTGAAACCCTCAAAATATTAGGTACTGGTATGTCTTTGTTTGATGGAGGATGGTTGATCTCTCTCTCTCTCTCTCTCTCTCTCTCTCTCTCTCTCACACACACACACACACACACACACACACACACACACACCCTTTCTGTAAATAGGTAAGAATATTTCCTGAGAGTGATGATTCGAAATTGCTGATGCTGTGGACAGGGAGAGAGTGAGCATGGAGGGTCAAGTTAATGATGTAAATTAGGAATTTGAATGTCATTAGTTTGGAAAATCCCAGGCCTTGTTTTTAGCAAAACTAAGCAAATTGCTTGTGGTCTCTCAAATTCAGGCAATTCTTTGATCCTGATCACTCTCCCTCTTCATCTCCTCATCTGACCTGTGAGAGTCATTTGATAACAACTGTAGGAGAAACTCATGTCACTCAGAGGACAGAACTCACCTGAAAGAACCTGATCTGACTTAAACATAGGAGTACAGTAGAAGATGAGCATCTGATGATACTAAATTGGTGCCTAACATCTAGAAGCTGATAGAGTCTGGTCCTTCTGCTTAACACAGAAGACAGACTGCCTTGGGAACCTGACGGGAATCACCTTCTCTTCCAGTGGATCTACACTTGCCCAGAAAGGAACTCATTAGGGATGTGCCACTTAGAATGATTTCAGACTGAGCAAACGAAATACAATTCAAACAGATCTTAGTAACAGGAAACTCAATTCAAACATAAAGACTTTTTAAATGTGAGGTGGACACAACTCTAAACCTTTTTCTCTACAGTTTCCTCAACTGCACCCACTGTTCCCACCCTGGCATCAGCTTCATTTTCAGACTGGGAGTAAGGTAGCTACAGTAGTTTCGGGTCTCACATATCCAGGTAGATCTAGGAGAAAGACAAGACCATCTTAAAATTTAGGACACTTATTTCCCAGAAGCTCAGTGTGACAGACTTTTTCTACTTGCCTTACTCTGAGTCATATAGCCTTTCTAGGAACAAATTCTATGGCCAGAAATGTGTTATACGTTGATAGGCTGAGGCCTTAGTTCCTGAACCAATCACTGACAAGAGAGCTAATAATTCCCCTTTAATAAATGAAGTCCATTTTTGGAGCAGGGTGAGTTCAGTTTCCTCAGGAGTATATGGTGTACAGAAAGAAAAGTGAGTATCTCTACAAAAATCTGGGTACACTAGGAATGAGTAGTCAGATTTCCATTACTGTGACAAAATACCCAAGATAAACAACTTAAAAGGAAGAAAGATAAATTTTCCAAGGTTTCAGTTATTTAGGGGCCTGTGGCAAGGCAGTACATCATAGTGGGAGTGCATGGTGGAGCAAAGTTGTTCACCTTATGGTGACTAAGAAACAAAAAGAGGGAAGAAGGGGCCAGGGCCTTAATATTCCCTCCAAAAGCACATTACCTGTGACCCATCTTACTTTCACTAAGCCCCACCTCCAAAAGGTCCACCACTTCCCAGTAGCACCACAGGCTGGGGACCAATCCTTTAGCTTATGAGATTCCAGAGGATAGTCACAGTCCAAACCATAACAGTAGTCACTCAAAGATATCTCCTACAGGAAGTCTGTGAAAGAATCCACAACCTTAAGGCATGGTGCTGAGGGAGTCCAGTGTATTAGGAAACAAGAACTACTTGTATAGATATTTTTCAATGGTATAAGGGAGAACAAACACCATGTGTGACAGTGGCAGAGATTGTAATTAAGCTGCCATAAAACAGGAGACACTGAGAAGGAAACAGAAGCTGAAAGAGCGAGGAAGAGTCCTCCCTGAGAAGCTTCAGAAGGAGCATGACCCTGCCAACACCTTGATTCCACACTTCTAGCTTCCAGAACTGTGAATAAATTTCTATTGTTTTAATCCATCTGGTTTGTGGTAATTTGTTTTGCTGGTCCTGGGAAACTTACCCAGTCCTAACTTAAACAGTGGCTCTTCTTGTGAGTTTCCAACTTTACAGGGCCATCTACATTCAGTAGAAACTACTTCAAATTTTGAATCTGGATCTTTTTCCAGGCTATGATACACTCTCAGGATGCTGCAGCTCCCATTCACTCACAACATAAACAACCAGATACTTCATAATGCACTGGGTTGCTAAGCTATTTCTGTAGATTAGGTGTAGTAAGTGCACCACAGATTTATGGTACTTTCAATTTATGGCGAGTTTATCAGGACCTAACCCATTGTAAGTCAAGGAACATCTGTACACCCACTGGTTAATCGCCATCAGTATCAACACCCCCTCCAGTTAACTCTCTGGATATCTGAAGTTCTGTATAGGAAAAGTTAATAGAATCTGGAGACTCCCAATAGAATACAGACAATTGAACTTACAGTTGTCCAGATATAATGAGTGTTACAAAAAAGTAGTGGGATAATACAGAAGTTGAGCTAACAAATACTTTTTTTAAACCACATTTCTAGCCCTATTTTGTATTTTATTTAGAGATAGAGTCTCACTGAGTTGCTTAGGGCCTCACTAAATTGCTAAGGCTGGCTTTGAACTTGGGATCCTCCTTCCTCAACCTCCTGAGCTGCTGGGATTAGAGGCATGCACACCGTGCCAGGCAACAAATGCTTCAAAAAAAAAACAGAAGTATTGTCCAACCTGCTTTGTCAGGAAAACCTTTATAAACTGGCCTATCAACCATTAGTGATTTTAAAAAGTTCCCCTACACTTTTGTTAGTACTGGATGTATCTGGAATATATCTGCCTAAAAAAGACCTAATTGATGGTGGCCCTCTGTCTCTACCAACGCCAAGAAGATCTGGGTGCTCTTTTTACTTTAAGTGACAGCAGAAAGGAAATTTCTGAAAGAAATAGATCAGGTTGCAGTGCCTTTGATGGTATCATTTTACATCTTTGTTTTCTTCATGTCTCAGCAGTCAGGTGCTCCACTAAATAATGGTGCAAAGATCCCCTGAAACAAAAGTGGCAGAAACAATGCAGTTCTTAACATCATACTCATGAAGAAGAGTATCAGGCCCTAGGTCTAGCAACCGGGAGAGATCCAGCAGACAGGAATTGCCTAGAGTAGCAGTACTTAAACCTATGACAGGTAATGAAACAGGAGAGATACCTCCTGCCACAACAAACAACAGTTAGTAGATGCTTGGGCTGTGTTCAGTCTATGCTCTTCCACATTGGAATTCTGAGTGTGTGTGTGTGTTGTTGAGGATCAAGCCCAGGGCCTTACACATGAGTGTTCTACCACTAAGCCAGGCTCTCACCTTGGGATGATGATGATGATGATGATGATGATGATGATGATTTTTGGCATCAGCCAGGGATTGAACCCAAGGGCACTTAACCACTCAGATATAATCTCAGCCCTTTGTGGGGGAGTTCTTTATTTTATTTTAATTTTTAGACAGGATCTTTCCAAGTTGCTGAGGCTGGCTTTGAAATTGTAATCCTCCTGTCTCAGCCTTCCAAACTAGGATTATAGGCATGGGCCACTACTTCAGTGTCACCTTAGGATTCTTATAAACTCTATAAAAGGCTATATACTCTAAAAAGGTTTGAGAAAAGCCTTAGTGACAAACCCAGCCAAGTCATAAGACACAGTTTCGTAAGTTCTGCCTGTTGAAGGTCATCTATCACAAGGGTCAGGGATGACACCTCTATAACAAGAAAAAGGCACAACAATTTTATTTAACCAAAGAAGACTTCAAAAATGAAGACCCAGGGAAAACTATTTTTTAGGTTAATGAAGAATGGATAGCCATGCAGAAAATTAATTAGACAATAGGGTATGCTGTAATAGGGAGAAACCCAGCAAGCCTTGTCCAGATGCTTCCTGGCCTCTCTGTGTAGCAGTCCTTTCTCCAGGGTAAGGGGAGGAACTTCCCTGGAAGGAGGATCTCCAAGGCAGACAGAGTGACCTTTCCAGGTTTGGGGGCTCACTTTCAGATAGAGAGGCTCTAGTATCTATGACTTTTCTTAAAGATGAATAATTCTGGTTTCTATGAATGACTTCAGGAGAATAGGGGGAGAAAGATGGTGGGAAACAGGAGGACAGGAAGTGAAAGAAGCCTTGCTTCCAAGGCTTTCCAATCTCTCTTAGTTCAAAGTATGTAAGATGCCAGGCACAGTGGTGCACACCTGTAATCCCAGTGACTTGGGAGGCTGAGGCAGGAGGAGTTTAAGGCCAGCCTGCACAATTTATCAGGACCTTGTCTCAAAATTAAAAATGAAAAGTACTAGGGGTATGCTATGTACTATCCATAGTATTGGAAAAAGGAAGGGAAGTACTCTGTGTGCTAAATAAGATATCATACCTTGGGGAATAATTTTCTGGGCCTAAGTATACACTTTGGACCTATAAGTCAGAAGGAAAGATGAAAGTGAGATCTCTGTGATTTCTGCCTCTCCCATCAAGAAGATTTGAGGATGTAGGGGAAGGAGAAGGGCAGGTCTTATAAGGGAAAGTAGAGCAGATGTATTGATGATTTTAGATTAAGGTAATGATTTCAGCAGCTGAGAATTACTCTTTCAGACAACTGCTGGCTCACTATTGAATGCTAGTGGAAAGATTCACCAGAGGGCTTTGGGTTATGTGTGCATTGGTACCCTTTGTCTCACATAGCAATACAGCCTAATAGTTTCTGATTGTTAAACAACAAAAATCTAAGAAAGGATGAGAGATGTCTATGTGAGTTCCTTATACAAGAAATATCCCTGACCCTAGGCATCATTTTCAGATGCTGGGACAAATTGGTGCATCCTTCAGGGGCTGAACCTTTGAATCAAAACATTCAGAACCACCCATTTAACAGAGAATGAGCCCCAGTGGACAGGCATTACCTTCCACCCTTTGTCATAGACATCCTGTGTACGGAATTCCACACAATAAGCGATATTTGTGCTACTGGCAATTAAAATAACTATAAATTCGGGGCAGCAGGAAATAAGTATTGCACTGACTCCAGAAATTAAAATGTCCAAATGGATGGAAGATCCCAGTTCAGTATAGTATGACCAAGTGGTTGAAGAATGTCTTCAAAGGCAAGAAGCAGGTATATTACTTACTCAAATGGCTATCTTTACACTTCAGATTTTAATGGATTGAACAATGTCTACCAGAAATATGCCCAAGTCCTAACTCCCAGTGCCTGTGAATGTGGCTTTCTTTGGAAATACAGTCTTTGAAGGCAGAATTAAATTAAGGATCTTAAGATAAGAACATCCTAAATTTAGGGGCAGGGGCTCCAAGTCTAGTGACTGATGTCCTTATAAGAAGAAAAGAAGACCCATAGATCAGAAAAGGAGATGAAGAGAAGATAAAGGCAGAGATTGGAGGGAAGCCAAAGCCATGGAATACCAAGGATCACCAGCAGCCAACATAAGTTAGGAGAGATGCATGGTACAGATTCTCCTTCACTGCCTTCCAAGGGTATGAATCCCTTCCAAAACTGATTTTGTGTCTCTGTCTTCCAGAACTGTGAGAGAAAAAAAAAATTTCTATTATTTTTAAGACAGGTAAGTTTCTGCCAGATGTGGAATCATGTTCCTATAATCCCACTGACTGGGGAGGCTAAAACAAGAGAATCACAAGTTCAAGACCAGCCTGGGCAAAGTGAGACCTTGTCTGAAAACAAATATAAGCCGGGCACAGTGGCACACACCTGTAATCTCAGTAGCTCTGGAGGCTGAGACAGGAAGATGGCGAGTTCAAAGCCAGCCTCAGCAATGGCAAGGTGCTAAGCAACTCAGTGAGACCCTGTCTCTAAATAAAATACAAAATAGGGCTGGGGATGTGGCTCAGTGGTCAAGTGTCCCTGAGATTAATCCCCAGTACTTAAAACAAAATAAAACAAAAACAAAGCAGGTAAATTTGTGGTAATTTTTTACAGCAACCCTAGGAAACCAATACACACATAGATTCCTACCAAGAGGATTATGGCAGAAAACAACAACAACAATGTAACAATAAGTAAATCAATAAATATGTAGTAGGTAGATGTTTTGTCCAAGGTTCACTGGGTACATCAGAGCACCATGCACCTGAGATGAGACCCAAATTGGCAGGAGCCCAGAATTTTGGAGGATATAATTGCTGCTAGAGCCAATTGTCAGGATGTGGGAGTTGGACTTCCTCCCAAAAATGTTCTGGGACATTCCAAAAGGCAAAAACCCTGGAAGCAGTTACTGAATAGTCTATTGAATCTCTTTCTACAATTTACAGATTTCAAGGCATTCTGACAGCAGAAATGCCTAGCCTGGATTACAGTTCATATTTTTTAGACAAATCACTGAGAAGATACCATCAAAGAACTGCAGTCCTCCACCTTAAGAGCTAATATGGCAATTCTCAACTACAGTCTCTGATCTAGTCATATATTTCACCACCCACATGATAGATGATAAAGCAGATCGCTTGGGAATGGTGTGCTTTATCTCTCACACGCCATCCTCTAGTTTTGGTTTTATTTGTTTATGGTGCTAAGGATAGAACCCAGGACCTCTCCCAGTCTGAACAAGTGTTCTACCACTAAGCTACATCCTCAGTTCTTTTTAGTTTTTATTTTGAGATAACTGCTGAGGCTGGACTCAAATTTGTGATCCTCCTACCTCAGCTTCCCAACTAGCTGAGATTCCAGGTATGTGCCACTGCATCTGGATCATAGGCAGCCCTCTGGACTGAAAAATAGAATAGGAAACTGAAGATTGACTTAAAAAGATACCATAAGCAGCAACTCCAGAAGGGAGATGACTTAAAATTATAACTGCATACATGACACATACCTGTAATCCCAGCTACTTGGGAGGCTGAAGCAGGAGAATTGCAAATTCAAGGCCAGCCTGGGCAACTTAGTGAGACTCTAAAAATAAAAATTAAAAAAAGGCTGGGGATATAGCTTAGTGGTAGAGTACCCCTGATTCCATCCCCTGTACAACCACCACCACCATAACCAAAAAAGAAAGAAAATGATCTAGAACTGCAGCTCTGCAACTTCTTTATCTTAGCACCAACATCCCCTATGTATCTGGGGCTGGGACTAAAGAAGGCAAAGTCACTTTGAGCCAGCCACCCAGTATCTACACCTGGAAAATAATTTGACTTATCAGATTTAGCACTACATTAGTTGGGTGATGTTTAGTTATGGAATTTTGTTTGAAAAATAACTATCATATGTTTGGTATCTGTTAAGTTTGAATCTTAAAATATCCCCCCAAGGCCATGTGCCAAAGGCATGATCCCAGCTAATGGTACTGTCTGGGAGTAGCAGAAATATTGGAGGGGGTGGGGGCAAGTTAGAGGAATTAGATCACAGGAGGCATATTTTTGAAGGGCTTATTTTTATTCCCAATCCCACTCTCCATGCCCCCCCCTGCAATAAATACCACTTCCTAACTACAATGAGGTGAGTAGCTTTGCTCCATCAAACCCTTCTGCCAGGATGTTCTGACTCACCACAGACATAGAGCAATGAAAACAGCTGACCATGGACTGAAATCTCTGAACCTGTGAGCCAAAGTAAATGTTTCCTCCTTTAAACTGTTTTTCTCCAATGTTTTGTCACCGTGATGGAAAGGTGACTAACAGTATCTAATGAAGAGATCGTTGTTATTCCATTCAGTTAAAGAAGTTGGGGCAGAGAGCTTACCTTGGGCAAAGGACAGCTCTAGCCCTTTCATTCCATCCCACTGCAGAGCAATTGTCGTGTTTTAGCAATATAATACAACACTAATTGCCCTATTGAATATTTCTCTCCGAATTGGATTCATTAGGTTTTCAGAAGCAGAATAGAGAGTTGCTCATAACTAGACCAAACGTATAATAACTAAGCCAACCAGGTATGGCAGTTGAGAGACCTTGAAGAAGGTTAAAACATACATTTTAACAGGTCTGTAAGCTTACCTGTTTAGTTCAAAGGTGAAAATGATCCTGAGTCCTTGAAACTGAGAGCCTAGGCTATTGGCATCAAGATCCCTTTCGGTTAAGTGTGATGACATCACAGTAATCCATTAAGGGCCCTGGAAATAATATAGTATGCAAAATCAGTCTGCCACCTGCTAGTCAACTTGCATTTGTGGGATTGCAGCTTAATCAGGACTCCTTCTTATTAATGGGGAGTTGGATGAAGGAAATACTAGACATAGATAGGGCATAGGTCGTTTGTGTGTTTTTGTACTGGGAATTTAACTCAGGAGTGCTTTACCACTGAGCTAATCCCCAGCCCTTTTTTAATTTTTTATCTTGAAAACGGGGTTTCCCTAATTTGCTGAGGCTGGCCTTGAACTTGAATAGGTCTGTAAGCTTACCTGTTTAGTTCAAAGGTGAAAAGTTCCTCCTGTCTCAGCCTTTTGAGTTGCTCGGATTACAGGCAGGGGCCACAGCACATGGTTAGGCATAGATTTTAAGATGTCCTTCTTGTCAAATTACATCTAAGCCATATAATGAATGGGTTAAAGAGCAGTGAATAAAGTACTTCTTCCCCATAAGAAGGCAAATGACTGCTTCAGGACCTGAACTGCCTGAAATGCCAAAGGGGAGGAAGGAGAACTGGTCTTGGAGTCACATCCCCAGCAAAGTAGAATCAGTCAAAGGTTGATTTGCTTGAGAAGCTAATGTAGGTGGGGGGATGCTGTATAAGGGGCTGGAGCCATATTATTGATGTGAGCTAAAGATGAAAAAAGAAGAAAGAGAGATGGGGAGGGGGAAGGAAAGGGAGGGAGAAGGAAGCAAGGAAGGAACTTACTCATATGTGTACTTCACATAAAATTTGTACCAAGATATTAAGGAGACCATATTTTATGCTCTTACATGGTTCTATCTGAATGGGAAATTTTATGAGACAGAAAAATGTAATGTACAGCTGGTGCTGTACTTATTAAGGGTACAGATTCTAAATTGTGAATTCTCAAAGGAAAAATAAGAACTGCTCTCTGTACTTAATTTAGGATTTGTGGTATCCTCGGGAAGCCAGCTTAGAGTGCCACCTGGTAAAGCTCGGAGGATCTACCAAAACACAAACATACAAACCTGGACCCCGGCAAGATTAGAGGGATGAATTGAGAAACCCGAAAGACTGAACATTTCTATGGGTAAGAAAGCCTGTGGAGTCTTGATATGTGTCTCATCCACAGAGAACCTGTTAATGCTGCCTGATACCCTAATCACAAATAATGTGAGGAGCAAAGAAGTTTCTAGTTCAGCACTGTTCGATACAAATGTAATGTGTGTAATTTTTAATTTTAAAAAATTACATTTTTTAAAAAAAGAAGCAAGTAAAGTTAATTTTAATAGTATATTATTTAACTCAATATATTCAACATATTATCATTTCATGAACTCTTTTTATAAAGGATTTAATGAGATATTTTACATATTGTTATGTCTCTGAAATCTGCTGTGTATTTTTTATTTACAGAACAACTCAATTCAGACACTGAATTTTCATTGGAAATAATTGGTCTACCTTTAGTGTTAGTTCATAAAATTTACAGTTGAAAGGTAAATTCATGTACCCAAATTGTTCCAAATATGCTTACGCTTTCAGTAGCTGAATTAAGCATCAGGAGGTTTGGGGGTGGGGTTTGTTTGTTTGTTTTGTTTTGAGGGATGGGGGTGATAAGGGAGTAATTGGGGTTTGGGGGTGTATTTTTGTTTGTTTTGTACTGAGGATTGAGTCCAGGAGCACTGAACCAATAAGCCACATCCCCAGCCCTTTTTTATTTAAAGACAGGGTCTCACTGAGTTGCTTAGAGCCTCATTAAATTGCTGAGGCTGGCCTTGAACTCATAATCCTCCTGTCTCATTCTCCTGAGCCGCTGGGATTACAGGCCTGTACCACCTTGCCCAGGGAGTAATTGTTTTTGTTTTCCTAGAACTGGGGTTTGAACCCAGCACCTTGCACAAGCTAGGCAAGTGCTCTAACAAAGAACTACAAACCTAGTCCTTCAGTTTTTAAGTTTAGATTTGAACTATTAAAATTAAATAAAGTGGAAAGAGAAAGGAAAGTCAAAAGTCAATCATGCAGGAGACTTATGCTTAATAGACTTATGCCTTTTTCTCAATTTTGGTAAAAATTGACTCCTGGGTAGATAATAAAGTCATAGAATGAAGAACCCAATCTCACACAGGAAGTAAAAGGTGGAATCAATGTTTAAGACTCTAAATTTCCTTTGAAAACAGAAATTATCTCCATCAGCTGAAGCCCATTGAGGCAACTGAACCCTGAGAATCCACCCTTTAATCTGGAATTACTGACCCATGTCTCAGAGCTCAGGACCACTTCAAAGGCATTCTTGAAATACGGGAGGACAGAGGTAAACTTAGTCCCTCCCTCACTGTCCAGCAAAACAGATAACTTTTTCTGGCCCTCTCCATATTTCCTCCCTTCTGTGGTCCTACCTACTTGCTGATACCATCTTTTTCCTCATAATAGTTAATCCTCATTTTGTAAACTCAGTATTTGCAAATTAATCTATTCAAATTTATTTTTATTTCTATTTCAGAGTGTTTTATGGTCATTTGCAGACATAAAGTGACAAAATATAAGTTACCAAACAGCACACATTCCCAGCTGAGGTCTAACAAGGCAATGTTCTGCCTTTCCCCCATGCCTCAAATATATTTTTGTTTAGTTATCCCTTTTATTACTTACCACGAGTTCACTCTTTTAACTAGTCCTATTATTTATTTATATGTTTTTGTATTTCAAAAAATTTAGTTGATGCACAATATGTATACATATTTATGGGCTACAATACAATAATTTGATACAGGTGTGCAATATGTAATGATCAAGCCAGAGTAATTAGTGCTTCCATCTCCTCATTTATCATTACTATGTGTTGGGAAGCTTCAGACTCTTATTCTCCAGTTATTTCTAAATATATCATAAGTTAATGTGGATTATATTTACCCTAATAGGCTATAGAGCACTCAAAATAATCCCTTCCCTCCAAGTGTATTTTGGTAGTTGCTATCTGACCTTTCTATCTCTCCCACCACCTAGTCTCTAGTGACCACTGTTCTACCCGCTTCTTCTATGAGAATGACATTTTTAGCTTCTACAAATGGCTGAGAACATGTGGTTTTTGTGTTTATAGGCCTAGTTTATTTCAGTGATGTTCTCCAGTTCCATCTACTTGATGCAAATGACAGGATTTCATTTTTTATAACTAAATAATATTTCATTGTATATATATATATATATATATATATCACATTTTCTTTAGCCTTTCATCTGTCATTGAATACCACAATGAATTCCATATCTTGGTTACTGTAAATAATGCTGCAAGAAACCCTGAAGTGCTGGTATCTCTTTGATACAATTATTTAATTTTCTTTGTATATATACTCAGAAGTAGGATTGTCGGATCACACAGTAGTTCTAGTTATTATTTTCAGGGGAACCTCCATACTGTTTTCTATAATGGCTGTACTAATTCACATTTCCACCCATAGTGTGTATGAGTTCCCCTTTCTCTTCATCTCACTATCATTTGTTTTTTGTCTTTTTACAATAGCCTTTCTAATGGGTAAGATGATATTCATTTTGACTTGGATTTGCATTTCCCAGTGACACGTGTTGCCGACCATTTTTTCATAAAATTTTGGGGCATTCATTTGTGTAATTCTGAGAAATGTGCATTCCAGCCATCTGTCCGTGTCTTAATCAGATTATTTGCTTTCTTGCTGTTGAGTTGTTTGCATTCTCTATGTATTCTAAATATTAATCCTTTCTGGATAAACAGCTTGCAAATATCCTCTCCCATTCTGTAGATTAACTTTTCACTCCATTGTTTCCTCTGTTGTGCAGGAGCTTGCTAATTTGGTACAATCCTGCTTGTTTATTTTTGCTGCTGCCCCCCCCCCCGCTTTTTTTCAGCTTTTGTACTGCAAACAAATGTACTTTTTGTGGTCTATGTTGTGCCACATTTTTTGCATTTTTGTTGGTGGTTTCACTGTTTATAATTCCCCCCACACATAGTGCTGATGGACTGGCTACTGTTCCTAAGCAAAAGGCTGTGATGTGCCTTGCAGAGAAAGTACACATATTAAATAAGCTTCATTCAGGCATGTGTTAGGGTGCTGATGGCCTTGAGTACAATGTTGAAAAATCAAAAATATTTATCAGGTATAAGGTGTTTTCAAACGGAAACACATATCAAGGTTATATCATTAATTAGCTGATGTGTCCATAATTCTACAGTAAACTAACTGTTTTCCTTAGGAGTAATGATTCAGTATTCACTAGTCAGTATTTGCAGTGACTTTTTTAAACATAATTACATTAAGGGAATTGAATTTAGATATATGTGTGTATATAAAATTAACACATACTTTAAAATACATTAATAATATAAATATACAGGCATATATAGTTATAAAAATCTTAGTGCAATTTTCTATTTATTCCTCTTATGACCTACATATTAGCTGAGTCTACCTTTGTTCCTTGAAAATCTTAGTTTGGACCCTACCGATTCCATAGACTTTGAACATCTAAAGTTCTCTCAGAAATGTTTAGTAATTCTCAAACTCTGTTTTTTCCACTCCATTTCCCAGACCATTCCCTAGAGGGTAGCCACTCTTCTGACTTCTAACAGAATTGATTTTTGTTAGGCCCAGTTTTAAGGCTTTTGTGCATACTAATTCAATTAATCCTTACTATTCCATTTCACAGTGAGGATTGGAGAAATATAGAAGTTAAATGGTTACTTACCCAGATATCACTACTGATAAATGCAGAGATGGGATTCAACCCAGGCATCTGCTTCTTAAACAAATAAACTATGCTCCCAAAATACAACTGTAGCTAGAGACAGTAAAATAAACTTATTGGAAAAGAAACGCTAACTACCAAATTATTATTTGCATATAACTTCAAATGTACTCTTTCGTTTTATTTCTTCTCACTACCCAGTGAGGAAACCATCAGGATCAGAGAGGGAAAGGAAGGTGCCCAAGAGCCACAGTTGTAGGTGGCAGAGTTGGGACTGGAGCCCAATGCAAAATAAATTTCATCTTCATATTCACAGAGGAAGAAATTGAGGCCAGGAGGGCCTAAACAAGTTACAATCCCAACCCTCCAGATGGCCCAGCAAAGTGCTCTGCACAAAGATGATGTTCAACTTGCATGAGGTCCTTCCTCTTGACTGAATGATTAGATGCTAATTGACTCCTCAGATCACTTGAGGCAGCCTGGAACCTCAACTGTGCTGACACTGATAACAGGAGATTTGTAGGTGTCTAAGATTGCCCAGACCTAGCAAATAAAAATACAGAACATCCAGTGAGATTTGAACTTCAGATCAATGACAAATTGAGTTTAAGTAGATCTCATGAAATATCTTTTAAAAAGTTATTCATTTGTTTATATGGAGTTCAGTTTTAACTGGGCTTCCTGTATCTTATCTGCCAACCTAATCCATGAATTAGACAGACACTGGAGGAAGAAAACAAAAGAATGAAGGAGAAGAGTGAGGCAGAGTGAGCAAGGAAGGGGCACTCCAAATTTGAGGAGCCAGAGGGGCTGACTTTTGGGTACTTGGTCTGTCCTGACACCCATAACAACCTTGGGAAGGGGCAGAAGAGCAACCACCTGGTTCTGGAAGGTCAGAGCTCCCATCCACACATCTGGGTTCGAATTCTACCTATGCTGCTCCATGTAGTGCATTATGGATCATTCACTTAGTTGAGAGCTTGCTGTTTGTAAAAAAGAATTGAAAATGACACTGATCACACTAATGTCACATATTCAATTATTTTTTCCCCATCCATATGTTTGTTCTCTCATTGTGAACTCTGTCCTAAAATGAAAGGAAATTTAAAAAAAAAAAAAGGTTGTGATGCTTCTACTAGTAAGGCAGGGTGGCACACGCCTCTAATCCTAGTGGCTGAGGAGGCTGAGACAGGAGGATTTCAAGTTCAATGCCAGCCTCAGCAACTTAGTGAAATGCTAAGCAACCCAGTGAGACCCTGGCTATAAAAAAAAAAAAAAAAAAATTAAGTGTTGGGAGGCGGCTCAGTGGTTGAATGCCCCTGAGTTCAATCTCCAATACCAAAAACAAATGCCTCTGAATGCCGAACATTTTTGATGATCACACATGACTGGCAGCAAGGAGAAACTCAGATGGGTTTGATAAGCAGGACTACACCCTAATATACACAGAGAACTGGCTGTGAATCCTCTGTCTGCCGTTCTCCACTTACTGGGTGACTCTAGCTACATCTCTTACTCTCTCTAATCTTCAGGAGTAATAGAGGCTTGCTGACATTCTATGAGTAGCAGCTAAAAAAATTTCCCAAGCCTGTCCCAGTGTGGTCAGGGGACACAGCTTTTTACTCAGCTCAGCTGCAGTACTTTTCTGGAATGCTCATCACTAAAATTAAAGAGGATATGAAACACATGAGTTCCCTGCCCCTCACTCAACCATCATTCCTTAGACAAGTATGCAGATATTACACAGTCATCCTGCAGTACCCACAGAGGGCTAGTCCACGAACCTCCACCATGACACTAAAATCTTCAGGTGTTTCTCAAGTCCCTTATATAATAATGTATTATTGTATTTGCAAACAGCCTTCACATTCTCTAGATTATTTATAATACCTAATATAATATAAATGTTATATAAATAGTTGTTGTACTGTATTTTTTAGGAAGCGATGACAGGAAAAATGTCTGTATGTGTTCAGTAGAGGCTGAATGAATCATCAGAGATCTAACTACACTGCACATGAATGAGACGCTAGGAGAACAGTGCTCAAATGAGCACAGAAGAGACTGAAGTCTATGAAATGCAAGAAGCTGCAGTAAAATGTGCCTACTCATTACCTCATTCAAATGGATGCAGTGTTGTGCTCAGCTCAGTATATGGCAAATTCATGTTCTGCCTTTTAGAACTTTTCAGAATTTTTTTTCTGAGTATTTTTTATATAAGCATTTGATTGAATCTGTGGATTTGGAGCCCATGGATACAGAGAGCTGATTGAGTAACCACACTAACAAGCCATCCAAGCACCTGATGGATGGATGCAGTATGACCCAAAACCCATTTCCTAAATGTTCTAAGCACTCTCAAAAATATATACATTTGCCAGGCACAGTGGTTGCATGCCTGTAATCCCAGCAGCTCTGGAGGCTGAGACAGGAGGATAGCAAGTTCAAATCCAGCCTTAGCAAAAGTAAGAGGTGCTAAGCAATTCAGTGAGAACCTGTCTCTAAATAAAATACAAATAGGGCTGGGGCTGAGGCTCAGTGGTCAAGTGCCCCTGAGTTCAATCCCTAGTGCCAATATATATATATATATATATCACGGATTATCTTGACTATAGGATTATTTTATTAATATAATTTTTAGGAAATATAATGAAAATTCTGCTTGCCAAAATAGCAGAATCCTATCTGTCTATATAGTGAAAGCTCAGGATGTTCATCGATGTTCATTGATGTTTCCTAGCCTTGCCCGGGGAAAAGGGATGTGAGAGTAATGAGAAAGATGAGTATTTTGAGTTTAAAGCATGCAATTTTGAGGGGAAAAGTAAATGTATCCAGGTATGGTGCCGCATGCCTATAATCCCAGTGGCTTGGAATGCTGAGGCAGGAGGATCACAAGTTCAAAGCCACCCTCAGCAATTTAGTGGGGCCCTAAGTAACTTAGCAAGACTCTGTCTCAAAATAAAATAAAAAGGTCTGGGGGAGTGATTCAGTGTTTAAGCACCCCTGGGTCAATTCCTGGTGGAAAAAAAAATGTAACCTTGCACTTATTTGCAACTTGTTGCCACAGATATTTTAGTTCTTAGTTTTAATAATATGTGTACAATACAGAAGAGCCTAGAAAAAAAAATGTTGAACCTAGACATAAAAGGGCCCAATCCAAATTTTTTGCTTGAAAAAATAAACAAACCAACCAAAAAAAGAGTTTGCTTTGCTAAACAAGGCAAAGTACCACTCAAAAGAGGACCATGTTTGCAATGACCCTGAGGAGTAATCCTGTTAATAAGTGTTAAGCCTCTGTTTCTTATGCTGCAGACTTGAGAGAAGTAGACCTGTGAGGATAATGTTTGGAGTGTGGGAAACAGTAAATATACTGAGTCTTGTCACAATCCAGGCCTACAATGTTTGGAACATGGGGATTCTGTTAGTTTAATTAATATGCCTTGGCCTTCCTAAACCCAGTACCCTTGGAAGAACACAAGCAGCAGTCAGTGCAAGAGAAGTCACCATCACTTTCATTGCTGGACATACCCACCCTGAAGAAGAGACTCCAGGCCATGGAGAAATGCTGGCAGCAAAGACTGACAGTAAAAGGAATCATGCCCTGCTTTGACTTATGTCTATTTTATCTTCTGTAAATAATTCTTTGCTTAAGGCTCCTCAAGTATTACTTTGTTTTATTTACTTAAACAGGTTAGTGGGAGAAAACAAGCTATTTCTACAGCTGAAATATGTAGTCTTGCCCCCATTCCAGGCTAAATATAAGATTTAATCCTCTATAAGGTGCCCAAAGAGTCACTGGCTGAAATTGAACACAGTTACCATAGGGAAACCCCACAGCTTGTCCATGTAGGGTGAAAGCCTTGCTGGACCAGAGTCTTGAAAAAAGAGGACTGTCCGATTATCCCATGTGATCTGTCCTCTCAGAGTAGCCTGCTGTGCTTATTCCTTGTGCTCCACAAGTTAGGGACTCCCTTTTTCATTCCTCAATCAATTGGGGAAGGATCTTTAGAATAAGGGGAATAAAGAAATGAGATTTTTCCAGGGACAGTAGCATGGATCTGTAATCTTAGCAACTTGGGAGGCTGAGGCAGGAGGATCACAAATTCAAGGCCAGCCTCTGCAACTTAGTGAGTCTCAAAATAAAAATAAAAATGATCTGGGAGTGTAGCTTCTTGGGTTCAACCCCCACTACCAAAAAGATAGAGAGAGAGAAAAGAAGAAGGAAGAAGAAGAAGAAGAAGAAGAAGAAGAAGAAGAAGAAGAAGAAGAAGAAGAAGAAGAAGAAGAAGAAACAAAATTTTAAGTAAAAGAGGGAAGGGAAGGAGGTAGTGAAGAAGAAAGAAATAGGTTAAGATTTAAGTTAAAATCACAGAAAAGAGAGTGGATTAAATATATATCATATATACATATATACAATGAAAAACAGTAAAAAAAAAAAAGCTAAATGTAAAATCAAATTTAACAAGCTGATGCCAATTTAATAAGAAAATGATGGTTAAGTTTAAGAAGTAAAACTGGTCTTTGTCTGTCCTCTATAATCCATTTCATGTTGTCCATGCTTTTAACCAGTTTGCACCAAATGAACTGACCCAAATCTGACACTTCAAAAGTCTGAACCTTTGGTGAATTGGGCTAGAATTATGTGAAGTATATAATTAATCTTTACCTCCAGACACACAGTATAAGCCATCATAAAAATCATGTCTCTGACATCCTATCCACATTCCTCCAGGCCTTTGTTAAAATGGGTCCTAGTCAAGTACCACTTTTGTGCAATGAACTTAAGTCCACTCAGCTATTCCCAGAATGAGAGCCTTCACCACTATGGACCATGCAGCAGTGCTGGGGACACACCCACATACTTCTGAGGCTCTATGTTTGCAAACCTACCTGCCAGAATCCATTTCTCTTCTAGACAGGGATGAGTTGGTTGCAAGGAACAGAAATTATCTCAGTTAACTTATGTGAAGATGGGTTTATCATAAAAGAATGTTGGCAGCCAACTCAGCTTCCAAAGTGGACGGTTGAAACAATTTATTGAGTCTGGAGCTTTTCCTGAATTAACAAAAGGGAGGAGCCATTAAAGGATAATATAGCTTATTTATTATTTCAATAGCTTCCCAGGCAGAACAGGAAAGAAACCAGACCTCTTTTCTGCACAATAATGGGACCCACTAACTCTGGGGAAAAGGCAAGATGTCCTTCTAATTGAGGAAATATATCCTTTTTCAATATGAGTTTAGACTGTACTCTCTAAAAATTAATGTCTGTTCCTAGGAGCTGTGCATGAGCTAATATAACAACTCTATTAATCAAATGAACTAACCTGAATCCTGCTCACACATGTGGGAACAGCAAAAAGGAAATCTAGCCAGGAAAATCCAAACCCAGAACCAACTGCAGACCCAGAGGCTCTTCTCCTTCCTATCCCACCCCCACCTGCACCCCCATACACACAATTTTGGGAGACATGGGTGACAAGAGACATCATTTTTAACTAGCTAAAGTACTGAGGATCCTACTTCAAATTGACACATGCAAAATTAGGACACTGGGATAGGGTAGGAGTGATGAATTGAGAGAGAGAGAGAGAGAGATAGATCTAAGAAGTAGCATCCCTTTTTGTGAATACGTGTGGGATTTTCCCCAAGCCAATTAAAGTTTCTAATGGACCAAACTTAAAAACGAGGTCCAAGGAAAGAGAAAACTGTAAATCTAAAAGCCAGGGAGCTTGTGAAGGATCTGAATCTGTAGGTACCATCCCTGTGAGAAGTGAAGAGAAGAATCGAAGTTAGGGGTGCTTTGTTCTCTCCCTGACATTGAAGCACCCTTCTCAAATGGTCTCAACTCTCCAGTCCAAAGTCCCAGACACTCTAATACCCTCACACCACACACCCACTCAGGCTACCCATTTCCCCTCTTTTCACTTTGATTTTTTTCTCAAATATCTGGGAGCCAACACCACCTTCACCAATTTTCACAAAGAAATGCACTCTGAAGATTTTGAGAATTAGTCATGGGAAGTGTGACATCAACGTCACAGATTCTATCCCTACACATACACACAAACACACACTTACTTCTTGACTTCCTTTCCTCCCTCTCCAGAATAATCAGCAAATGTTTTTCCTTTCTCCTGAAGACATTTGGCCTATTGGTTTAGTCAGCTTTTTTTTTTTTTTTTTTTTTTTGCTGCTGTGACTAAAAGACCAGACCAGCACAACTGTAGAGGAGGAAAGGTTTATTTGAGTTCTCATAGGAGATCCTAGTCCACACAAGGATGGCTCCATTCCTCAGGGCTCAAGGTGAGGCAGGACATCAAGTGGAAGCATGTGGCAGAGGGAAGCAGTTTACATGGTGATCAGGAAGCAGAAAGAGAGACTCCGCTCACCAGATACAAATACATACCCAAGGTCACGCCCCAATTCCCACTTCCAGCCACTACTTCTAGCCCAATTCCCACTTCCACCTTACTACTTCAGCTACCATTCCCTATCAGTGGATTAAATCAGTGATTGGGTTAAGACTCTCACATTCCAATAGTTACTCCTCTGAACCTTCTTGCATTGTCTCACACATGAGATTTGAGGGCCACCTCACATCCAGACCATAACACCTATGCTCAGTTTCCTTGTTTTATCAGCTTTTACCTAAAATGAGCTTGTCCTGAAATTCTTTCAAAAAATTACAGTATGAGCAAATCTGGTAAGTATTATTTCCTCCTTCTCATAAACCTAGGGTCAAATGACCATCTTACAGAATCTAAGGACAAGAAAAGTCTGCAGACTAGACTAAGGTCAGAGAGCCAGGCTTCTCCCTCTGATCCTCTAGAGCCTCTGACCTTTTATCCCCCCTCTTTTTCTATGTGCCTGCTCCATTCTGCTTCCTCTGAATCTGGTCTTCCTGTGGCTGCTTTCCAACAACACATGGTGTTAAAATGGTCATCCTAATTCAGCAAAATGCCTACCACCAAATGATTTCAGTTATTGTGTCTTAATAGAATTTCTTTTTTTGTTTGTTTGTTTTTCTGTTTTGATTTTTTTGTTTTGTTTTGTGGTACCAGGAGCATGCTTAACCACTGAGCTATTTCCCAGCTCATAAAATATTCTTTATTTTAAGATCTCATTAAGTTTCTTAGAGCCTCACTAAATTGCTGAGACTGGTCTCAATCTTGCAATCCTCCTGCCTCAGGCTCCAGTTGCTGGGATTACAGGCATAAGATAACACACCCAGCCTTTTGTAGAATTTCTTGAGAGATGAAGAGAAGGAACATAAACTGGAAGCCTTGGCTCAGGTCTAATCAGCTGTTGCCAGAGGGTAAGGGAAGGAGATAAATATGGAACATACAGTCAAATCTTCCAGGATCTGTGGGCAAGGTAGGCACATGGAAGTTTTCTTGATCGAAGTACCTAGCCTACTTATCCTTATTTTTTGAAGGATTTAGGACTCTAATAAATTAGACCCTGCCCAAGTTCTGAACCGATTGGGGGCGGGGGTGGGGGGAGAAAAGCAAACAAATAAGACAAATGAGAGATTAAGATAACATTACTAATAAAGTTGATATTAACAAACATGGCCTACATCATTTATCAAATGGATTTCATAATCTTGAACCCCAAGATTAAGAAGACAAACTCATCTACTCACAGAATGTACAAGAAAATTATAGCTGTTCTCCCCTTTCATTTATATAGACGAATCAATACTGATCATGAGTTGATAATTATTAAGGTGGGTTATGAGTCTGGATCTTTATACTATTGCATCAGTGTCTCTCCCATTTTTTTTTTTAAAGAGAGAGGGGAGAGAGAGAGAGAGAGAATTTTTTAAATGTTTTATTGTTTAGTTCTCGTCGGACACAACATCCTTGTTGGTATGTGGTGCTGAGGATCGAACCCGGGCTGCACGCATGTCAGGCGAGCGCACTACCACTTGAGCCACATCCCCAGCCCTGTCTCTCCCATTTTAGTACTCTGCACCTAACACCTTTTGAGGAAAAGTTCAATCATCCGCTTATATCTCCTCCTTTCTCTTTCAGAAAGAAATATCTGAAGGATTTCTGTTTTTCTTCAGAGTTTAGAAAGTTGCGCTAATGCCGTCTAGAAAGGTCATTAGGCCTTTTCTAAGGGATTTTTCATTCCCATCCCACCTGCTCAAATTTTTCTAAATTCAATATTTACTGAGCCCAAAGCTGCTAGCATTGGATTATACCCCCAATACGTGCCTGTGCTGACTTCCAAGACTGGTGCTCTGGAGTGTTGGAATGAGAGAAAAAGGCATTTTTCATTCTGTTCCCTAAAGTGGCTGCTGCTACTACCTCCTGCGAGTAATTCTTTTAGGCTCAAGAAATCTGCTTCCTAGGGACATTTCTCCCTACTCTCTGCATTCCTTCCCACTAGAGAAAGACCATACCCAATTCCTGAACTGAAGATGTATTAACATTTGGGAACTTGGGCCCCAATTAGTAGGGTAACCACCTATTGTGGTTTACCTTGGATACAGATTTCCAGTGCTAAAATGAGGAAAACCTGAATGGATGGTCAACTAGCTCAGGCCTAATAAACACCAGTAACTCAGCCATGATCTTCCTCAAGACAGTGTCTTTTCTTGCCTTCTGTTTAGTCCAGGCCTTGAGAATCAGTTCTTTCTGCCACTTGGACATTTCTCCTCCTCCTCTTTCCTCTTCTTCTTCCTTTTCTTCTCGTATACCAGGGACTGAACCCAATGGCACCCTACCACTGAGCTGTATCGATAGCTCTTTTTAAAATTTTATTTTCTTTTTGATTTTGAGATAAGTTCTCACCAAATCGTCCATTGATCCTCCTGCCTCAGCCTCCCCAAACTGGGATTATAACCACATGACACCACACCTGGCATCCACATTAATGTTTTATCTTGAATATGCCCTTTCATATATTCCTAATTCATAAATATTTCAGGCATAATCTCTCATATCTAATCTGTTTATACAATAACCATGTTACCCAGAAACCTCTGATAATACTTTAAGTACTTTATAATGATCTTCCTGGTTTTTCAGTCCCAAGTCTCTTCAGTTTTTCTGTAGCTAGCAAACATATCTGTTGTCGGCTTTAAGGGGTAGGTCCCCATTCACTCATGCTATGATCACTTCCTCCTTGATGCTGAGAAAATGTAGTAGTGCCCTAGATCTGGACCCCTTTTGAGTGAGTTGTTCCAGTCAACTCTGAAATCTAGACTTTCTTATCTTGTTAGATTTATTTAGACCCTTATCGCTATTTCTGAGTTAATAATAACTCAGTCATCTCACACTTATATGAAACCCTCTTTGAAAACAATTAAATGCATCTCTTTTTCCTATTTTTTTCTTTGTCTATCTTGACATTATCAACACATAGTGAGAGACAGATCTTGAGTCTGAGATAAGCAATATGAATCCAAGGTTAATCTCTCCATGGTTGCCAGCCAGGGCAACTTAGTAAGACCCTGTCTAAAAATTAAAAAATAAGAGGGTATAGGTATGCAGTTTGGTGGTAGAGTAGTGCCTCTGGGTTCAATACCCAGTGCTGCAACAAAATAATAATAATAATAATAATAATAAATTTTTCAAGTAAACTTCAGCTGAGTATGTACACATGCCTATAATTCTAGTGACTCAGGAAGCTGAGGCAGAAGGATTACAAGTTTGAGGCCAGCCTCAGCAGTTTAGCAAGGCCCTCAGCAACTTAGTGAGACACTGTCTCAAAATAAAAAATAAAATAAAATAAAAAGGGCTGGGGATGTGGCTCAGTGGTAAAGCACCCCTCGGATTAATCCCTAGTACCAAAATTTAATAAATAAATAGAGTGAACCTCAGAAATAGAGACGGGTTTGCTCATCTATAGATCTTGCTGGAAAACTGAGGTCTCCCTATTGGAGAAAGCTCCTTTAAAATATCCTACAGAACACATGTTTCTGTGGTCGTCCCAGCTGCCAAAGAAAGAATTAGAGGAACAGAACCAATATGCTCAGTTTGTTCTTCCCAAATTTATCATTCAGCTGTCTTTGACTTCTCCTCTGCAGAGAGAGGCCAGGAGTATTACCCTAGAGGAGCTCCTTCCATGTAAAATGAACTCTTGAGACTGGGGGATAGCACTTTTCTGTGCAGTGGTCAAATGACTCATCCTAGCCAACACTAGGATACTCTTTTCCCTTTCTGTCGTGTGTCATGACATGAGAAATGTGAAATGACTGGTTTCCAATCTCAATTTAGTGGAATCATTTTCCTGATCCCCTAGTGGAAATATCCTTGACTTTGGTAGCAAAAGAATCTTGGTGTCAAGAAGCCAATATATTTTTAATATATATTTTTTAGTTGTAGATGGACGCAATTCCTTTATTTTATTTATTTTTATGTAGTGCTAAGACCAACCCAGTGCCCCACATGTGCTAGACAAGCACCCCCCACTGAGCTACAGCCCCAGCCCCAGGAAGCCAACATTTTGAGAATGACTTTTGAAGTATAATTATGAATGACGACACTCTTATCTTCACTTCCCAACCTAAACCTGTGTGTACAGACTTTGGGAAAGAACACTGAAGAGAGCGATGGAGAGAGAGAGAAATCTGACAGAGCATAAATCACCATCAACAAGATAAGTTGCCAAGCTCACAAGAAATTGTTCCCCAGCTTTTGTCTAAGCTGAGCATCATTTTTCTGTACCACCAGTGACTTCATGATAGATCTGTATTTGCTTTTCAGGGCTACCATAACAAAGTAACACAAAGGTGGTAGCTTAAAACAACAATTCAATGGATTTAGTCTCTGAGTGTGAAGGATAAACTCCAAATCAAGGTCTCAACAAGGTGCACTGTCTCCAGAGGCTTGAGTGAATCCTTCTGTGCATCTGATGGCTCCTGGCAATCCTTGGCATTCTTTGGTAGTTGTATCACTTCAGTCTTTGCCTTCATCTTTTTTTTTTATTGGTTGTTCAAAACATTACATAGCTCTTGACATATCATATTTCATACTGCCTTCATCTTTACATGGCTTCCTAACCTCTGTCTCTGTGTCTCCAAATCTCCCTCTCCTTAAAAGGGCACAACTCATTGGTTTTGGGGGACCTCCTTAGTCCAATATGACCTTATCTTAACCTGACTTCATTGGCAAGGACCCTATTTCAAAATGAGGTCACTTTTAACAGTCATCACAGTCAGGACTTTAACAATATCTCTGGAGAGACAAAGTTCAATCCTTCATAGGTTTCATGCTGAAATCAATGAGTGGCATGGATATTGGTCCATTTTCTTCTTTTGCTGTGAAATAATTTCTTGATAGAACTATGGTACATTATTTCTAAAAATGAACCCAATTTTTTACCCCTCCCTATATCAATGCCCTTTGAAATGTGATTTTTTTCAGTCCTTTCCATGAAGAAATAGAGCCTAGCAGGGTGCAGAGGCTCATACCTGTAATTCCAGTGGCTCAGGAAGCTGAGACAAGAGGATCACAAGTTCAAAGCCAGCCTCAGCAACTTAATGAGAACTTGTTTGAAAATAAAAAATAAAAAAAAAATGAGCTGGATATGTGGCTCATCCCCAGCTAGGTTCAATTCCTGGTACAGGGGGAAAAAAAGAAAAAGAGAAAGAAAGAAAGAAAGAACAAAAGAAAGAAAGAAAGAAAGAAAGGAAGGAAGGAAGGAAGGAAGGAAGGAAGGAAGGAAGGAAGGAAGGAAGGAAGGAAGGAAGGAAGAGGGAGGGAGGGAGGGAGGGAAAGAAAGACTACTTCCTTGCTCAATGAATCTACATTGGCCTTATAGCTTACTCTGGGTAATTGAATGCAGCAGAAATAGCATTGTGCCAGTTCTAACCTAAGACACAAACTTCAGTCTCTCTTTTGGAACCCTGATCCTGCCATATAAATAAGCCCATGCTAGCATGCTGCATGGGAAGAGACACATGGCCCAGTCTCCTATGTCACTGCAGCCATCAGCCAGCCAACCAACACACTTGGGTGAGTGAGGTAATTCTAGACCAGTCAACTCCTAGCCAACTCAGATGGCCCACAGATTCACAGTCAAAGATATATGGTGGTTGTTTTAAACTACTGTTAAGTTTTGGGGTGGTTTGTTACATGGCATTGGGTAATTGATGATAGGAATTAAGAGATTATGTGATTCTGTGGCAATAGATAAGGCCTTTAGTTAGTTCACAGATGTCAGCACTGGTAGAATCATGACAATTAGAGAAGAAATACTCAAATTCAGAATAAGTGTCTGTTCCTATGAGGAATTCTGGACACTTACGTAATGATATTAAAAAAAAAAAAAAAATTCTAACTGGTACCAGTAGCTGGCTGCCCTTACAATGCTGCCCCATAATATGAATTGAGAGTTTGTCAGTGTAAACTGGCAATTTGGGAACTTGGCAATGGCAGCAGCCAAATGAGATTTGGCCTGGAAAATTCCATTATGAATCCAAACCTAATTAACATCCCTGATCCCATTGCCAATTTATTCATGAATCCACTGAGCAAAGACTGGAAAGGTTGGAGAAGGAGGTTTTATTGATGTAGCAAACACATCGTGTCCCAATCCGCATCTTCTTGTCTCATCTTTTTCTCCAGGCTTTGGAAACCAGCTTCCTGCATAGAGAATCTATCAGCAGTTTGACTCAGCTTCACTTTTTGCCCAAGGAACACTCCTGCACCTTCAACCTGAAAGCTAAAGCAGCTAACACCCAGGGGCAACTCTTGACCAGTGAAGAAGCAGCCTGTGATCAGCTAGTGTAAGGAGCACTTTATAGCTATTCTCAGAAGATCCTGGAAGATTTAGCTCAGTTGCTCACAATAGTGATTGACTCGATTATATTCCTAAACTGGCTCTGCCTCCTGCTTCACTGTTCTCTGCCCTCACTCCTGCTCTGGGATCACTTCCCAAATCAATCTCCTCCTCAAAAGTCCTCGTCTCAGCCACGGGATGGTGTACGGTGCAGGGAGAGGCACTGAAACTGAAGGCGGAGGAGGATTCCCAGAAGAAGACAACTAACCCCCACAGAGTGAGTCACTCTGCCTACCTACTCATTAAGAATAAAAACCTTATGGAAAGCATTCATGAAACAAGAATATGTTTCATCTCTGGGCCTATTTTGAGAGATTTATCCATAAAGACCTTCTTTTAATCTTGTCAATTCTCCAGTCTTACCCTTCTCAGTCTCTGGTTATCTGACAAACCCATCAGACACCACCCAGGAATCAGTGTCAGTTCATCCCCAAGAAATGTGTCACTCCAGACTGGGAAAATGGGCTTCCCCTCCCCTACCTACTTTTGCCTGGTGGCTGTGTCCTGTGCAGGGGTTCTGCAACTTAGGCTTGAGTCTTCTCCTCTATCAACAGATGGAATTTGAGGGAGGGTGGCAGGAACTCTCATTTGCTTTAATAACAGAAATTATAAGCAACACTTAATCACATCTTATTTAACCAATCCCCTATCTGTGGTATTTTTTGTTGTTATGACACTGTTGCAATTAATACCTTTAAGTAGCCCCCAACCGCCTCAAGAAACTGATATTTCAGTGGAAAAGACCAATACTAAGCCAGTTACTAGGAAAACAATTACTTAGTTATGATTGTGAAAAATACTATGAAAGAAAATACTGAGTGTAATGATAATGAATTACATATGTGTCTGACCTCATGAGGTAGAGGGTGAGTCAAAGAAGCTTACCCCAAGGAAGCCACATTTACACTAAGACTCAAAGAGTGGGTTGATTGGGGAAGTGGGTAGGTAGGTGCAGATGAGGAGAAGGGCCAGTCTGTGAAGGTTTCCAGGTGGAGGGTGCATTACCAGCATGGCGTATAGACAGGTGTGCAGGGTCAGGAAAGGTCAGTCCTTAGGAAGTTGCCAGAGGCCCTGTCTGCCTGATCTTTAGAATGAGGTGAGGAAAGGCTAAGGGCGGCAGGATTTGAATGTTGAAGGACTTTGTGTACCACTATGAAGTAAACAGTTGGAGGCTAGTAGAGAAGTTTAAGGAAGGATTTTTCTGAATCTCACTCTAGCGGCTGTTTGAAGGATGACCTGGAGAGGGGTAGGCTGTAAATAAGAAAACTAGTCACATAACCCCTCTGAGCTCCTGTTTCCTTCTCTAAACATGCAGGTGATAATTATTACCTTAAAGAGTGCTACTTTGATTAGCGGTATAAAATATTAAAAGAGTTTAGGTGGGTGCAGTGGCACATGCCTGTAATCCCAGTGACTCTGGAGGCTCAGGCAGGAGGATTGCAAGTTTGAGGCCAGCCTCAGCAATTTAATGAGGCCCTAAGCATCGTAGTGAGACCCTGTCTTAAAAATAAAAATGGCTGGGGATGTATATCCATGGCAAAGCACCTCTGGATTCAATCCCCACCACCAAATAAATACATAAATAAATATTACAAGCATTAAATGTTTAGTAAATGTTAACACTAATTATTTTTCTAAATTCCTCATTCTTCCTTACCCTTCACATCTACTTCAATACAAAATTCTGCTTATTCTGCCTCCTCAATTGCCTTCAAGATTTTTTTTTCTCTTCTTTATCACCCTTCCAAATTCTCATAAATAAATTCTAACTTGATCAGAGCCCCTTCCTGCATTCCCTGCATTCTGCCCCTCTATTTAACTTACTGAAAATCTTACTGGTTGTCCATCTGCTGTAGGACCATAACCAAAGCCCTACATATGGGTTATAAGGTTCTTACTGATCTTCCCCCATATACATCTGTCATTCTCACTCCTTGCCATCCTCCCAGTTCACCCTCACCCTACTTCCTATACCTTAGATATTTTGGACTTCATGAAAATCCCCCAGCACCCCAAGATCTTTCACATACCCTACATCCTTACTCACAATTTTTTTTTTTTACATTACTAGGGATTGAACCAAGGGACCCTTACCACTAAGCTACATCTCCAGCACTTTTTAAATTTTATTTTAAGACAGGCTGAACTTGCAATCCTCCTGTATCAGCCTCCTGAATCCTGTGTTTTTAAGCGTACACCACTATGCCTGGCCCTATTCACATTTTTGCTTCTGCCTCAGACACCTTCCCTCCTTTGTGCTTCACTCATGGAATCCCTGCTTGTGCTTTTGGACTTTGCCTCAGTGTCACTTCTTTACCTTGAATGTTCAAAACCTCCTCAAACTGTTTATACAGTTTATTCCTGGGCTCCCAAATCATTGTGTACTTCCCTGTACTACAGTCCTTATCATGTTTATGGTAATTATTTTATTTACATTAAATGTTCACCTCCCAAACTATAGGCTTCTAAACAGTAGTGACCTTACTTAATCACCTTGCATCCTCAGTGCCTAGCATAAATTCTATCATACATGGAATGTGCACTTGATAAACAAATGAATGTATGAATGAATCAAACTAAATCATACTGCATTTGGAGCTAGTCTGAGTTTGGCCTCTAGACGTTCTGTGTTTAGGGGATTTGCCTTAGGTCATCAAGCCTGATTCTTTCTTGCCTTGGGGGATTCTGGTCAGAGGGGCAAGTAATTTCCTCTGTCTCCCACATCTCTCTTGCTTGCACCTGGACCCCACCTTGGGACCTAAGCTCCGAATGTGGAGCTGCAGTGCCATCTAATGGTGACTAGAAGGCCTACATGTCAGGCTGATGGAGGAAGAGGGAGGAGGAAAGAAGGCTGGTTATTCCAGCCGTGAAATCTCAGCTACTGGACTCCACATTGGGCAGTTTTTTTCCATCTATATGAGTCCAAAATTGATGGCCAGGGTACCTTATTTAGGCTTCCCATATACTGAAGACACTTAGTCATATCTCAATGACCAGAGCCCTCTCTTCAGCCCTCCAAAAGCCAAGACCCACTTCCTTGGTCTCCTCAGAAGCTAGTGACCATGACTCAGTGACCCAGTCATCCTCTCAGTCCTCTCAGTACACAATATCTCACTAAGGACCCAAGAATTTGTGACAGGAGTCTCTCTCCCACCCCTCAGTGGCCAGGGTCCTCACATGGCTCCCTCCATGATCAGAGACCCTTCCCACATTTTGTAAAAATCTTTTATGTAATTAAAGAAAATCTCTATTTTTAAAGATTATTAGTTGAAAAACATATGGAAAAACATCGTGGAATAAACCTGAACTTTATTGGCCTTCTTTGCACTTTTTTTTAAATGGTTTATGTTGTTTTATTTTGAATAGCATGTGGAAAGCAACCATAATCTTTTAAGTGTTTAGACTTTTAATTCTTGATCCAGACACATGCCTTGGGGACCTGCTGCCCATCACTCAGGATTCCATGGAAGTTCTTTAATTAAGCTCTAGTGAGCATGACAAGAATTAGACAATCCCTTCAGACCACCCAACTGCCTTCCCCTTACCCCCACCCCCATCCCCCAAGAAGTTATTGGAGCCTCTTGCTTCTGGGATTCTGCCTCCTGCGTTGTCTCTGAGCCCTTTGTTCCGACATTGGCCACAGCTGTGTCCCAGGTCTCATGAGGAGGTGTGTGCCCCAGCCCCAACCGACCTGCATTAGGAGTGATTAGCTAACCCTCTGAAATGCTTTTGCCACACACTAATCCACATGGACAGTATCACGGATAAACAAACCAACTTCCACTTTTACTCCAAATCCTCTGGGAATACAGCAGTGTCTAAAGTAAATACGATTTATGGGGAAAATTGGAGGGTTGAATATAGAAAATTGTGACTCATTATCTCCATTACCATGCCCAGCTGTCCCAGAGCCAACGCTCCCTACTCCCATCCCCTGCCCCCAAGTTTTGGCCTATGCTAGGATCTCCTGCGCTTGACTGAGCTGCCGTGGAGTCCCTTTAAACATTAACCATTGTTCTTGGTCACCAACTACTCCAAGGTCTGTTTTTTTTCCCTTTCACAAACAGAGCCTCCGGCTTTAAGGACTCTTTTCACAGAAACAAAAACATTCCCTGTTTCCAAAGGCATAACAGGTCAATCATTCAGTCCATCCATCTATCCATTCATTTATTCATCCTTTAATACATCTTTATTGAGCTCTGCTATGTGTTGGGTCCTGTGCTAGGTTTTGAAGATACAATAGTGACTAAAATAGAATCCTTGTCCTTGTGGAACTTACTTCCAAATGGGAAACTAGGATGTTAGGCAAAGTACATGGTTACTTACTTATTGCTAAAGAGTATGATGCATGCTAAAAAGAAGGTGGGGCTCACATGTCCCTAGGCCTGCCATCTCTCCTCTGGGTGATGGAAAAGAAATTAATATAGCATAAATATACTGTCAGTGATTTAAAATCTAGATGAAGAGACAACTTGGAACACCTTGAGGGAGAGGAAGTTAGAGAAACATCTTTCGAAATAAAATTCTTGAGGCTATCTCAGACTTGTGAGGACTGAAAAAGACAAAATATTCTGGCTAAAGAGGGCCAGGAAACAGTGCCCAGGGGTCAGGGCTGGCACTTTAGATTAGTACAAATAGACCAAATAAGAAGGCGGGCTGTGTTTAGAAAATGTAGTTGCAAGGGACTAGAGTGGGGCTCAAGGTACAGCACTTGCCTAACATGTAGGAAGCCCTTGGTTCAATCCCCAGCATGGAAGGAAGGAAAGAAAGAAGTAAGAAGGAAGAAGATGTAGTTTCAGAGGATTGCTGATACCACTGACCAGAGAAAGAAAAAGAAATAGAGGAGGGGAAGGATTTCTTGGAGTCAGAGCAACCAGGCTTCACAGGCAAAAGGGGTTATGGGTTTGTTCACTGACTTGTTCAATCATGTATTAGTCAAAGTCAGGCACCGTGTTGAGCAATAGAGACACAATAATCATGTGTCTTTTTTGAACAGAAAAGTTTTCACAGGGAAACAGACACATGCTAAGACACAAAACTAACTAACTGTTATTAAAAATACATGCATGAAGCTTAGTGGGGCCCCACTACTGAAGTTACCCCTGTAACAATATCACTCTCACTAATTTGGGAGAGGAAGGAATAGCATCAAGCCATCATTCAGGAACTGCTTCTTCAACGCCTGTGTGACATATGCAGCTGGCAGGAGTGGGCAGATTGCTAACACACCAATAGTCGTGCCAATTTTGAAGCATGGATTGCATTGCGATGTAACAGTTATTTTTACCATTGGCTTTGATTTCCTGCAAAAATTCTTGCCTAGGTCTAGTTAAAATTGGGCTTAACCTTTCCAAATGTGTATGAATATGGATATCACACGTGGGTAGTGGAGAAAAGATTGAGGATGGCCGACACACACGGCTACACATGGCTAAGGATGGTTGAGTCACGATCCTCAAACCAGAAAGGAAGCTGAGTAGGAGGATCTAGCAGGAGGAAGCAGCAGGTGTGAATTGGGATCTGTGGCCTGCAGGCAGTCATGACAGGTGTCAGCAGACCTCTCCACTGTGGCCTCCCTTAAGATGCCCAGACAGAGTCAGGCCTGGAACCTGGGGGTGGGGGTTTTCCCTGAAAGCCAGTGACGGGCAGGGTCTCCTTGTCGTAGCATCTGAATGCTATGCTCTGGAAAATCAATCAGTAGTGAACTATTTATATATTCCATTTATATTTTCTATTTCATCATCCTCTGTTCTTCAGAAAAACTTGCAGAAAATGCCTTATATCTATACTTTCTCCAATAAACATGCATCACTTGTTTCATCTTTAAGGTATTTATTAAAAGTCATATTTTTTAAAAGACCCTAAAATAAAAACTCCAGTTTGAGATGTGTTCAGAAGAACAAAAGGAAGTTTTGCTCATTTCCTGGCACAGTTGTAAAAACAAGAGCCGTTCAATCCCAGTTAGGAGTAGGGAGCAAGGGTAGGCAGGCAGTTTTGTTAGCCAATCCCCAAAACCAAATGCTGAATGTTGTCTCTGATATAAGGAGGCTGATTCATAGTGGGGTAGGGGGGGGAAGTGTGGGAGGAATAGACAAACTCTAGATAGGGCAGAGGGGTGAGAGGGGAAGGGAAGGGGCAGGGGGTTAGAAATGATGGTGGAATGTGATGGACATTATTATCCAAAGTACATGTATGAAGACACGAATTGGTGTGGATATACTTTGTATACAACCAGAGATAGGAAAAATTGTGTTCTATATGTGTAATAAGAATTGTAAAGAATTCTGTGTCATACATAAATTTTAAAAATTAATAATAAAAGAAAATTTAAAAGAAAATTCTAAAGCTTAATTAAAATGAAAATGAAAAAAAAATAAGAAGAAGAAGTAGGAGGAGGAGGAGACAACCCTGAGGCTGTTGGGGAGGTAGGTAAGCATAGGGATGGGTGAGCCTGGGCCCACAGCCGGCTCCCTGCTCCTCTTAGACCACAGAAATCTCCTTCCGAATGCCCCCTACTAGATCTCCTTGAGGCTTCATGGTGACACAGGGAAGTTGTTTCCATTGCAGATGGATAATGGTGGCTAGAGAGACACCAAGGAGACAGTCCAGATCTAGGCCTCAGAAGCCCTGCAAAGTCAGAGGGGCCTGGGAAGGGCTATGATCACATACACTCGGCCTGCCTATGGGCGCCTCAGTGCAGCCTTTTGAAATCAATTTATGGGAATTTTTTATACAGCTGGCCAAATATTTACCTAGATTGTTTACTCTTTTATTTAATTACTTTTTTTGACATGCTAATGTATAAAATACTATAGCCTAATTAGTTAATCTTTTCCTTTGTGAGCACTTCTATTGCTTCTAAGTTGGAAACATTACTTCCTTCCAGAGATTTGATAGTGTTTCTGTATTTGTTTGTTTGTTTGTCTGTTTAAGCTCTCTTGTCCCTCTAAAATGAACTCGGTATACAATGCAAGGAGAGAATCTAGATTATTTTTTTTTCTCTGATGAAAAGCATGTATAGAATAAATTCATCCTTTTCCAGTAATTTCTGACCCCACCTTTATGGTGTATGAAATTCATTTATGTCAGGACCATCTTTTTTCTGGGCAACCTATTCAGTTCCAAGCAAAGATTATTTAACACTTGATTGTGCATTCTGTGTTACTCTCTGCTAATCATACTCTAAATCTAAAGGAGTTTTACTCCTGATTATTCATTTAACAAACCTGAACCTTGGCAATGGTTGATTATTAGCAATAAAGAATAAGGCAGGTACATTTTCTGCCATCACTATGCATATAATCAAATAAGTTATTATGATAAAGTATGGAAAGTGTTCAGCAGAAAAATGTGCATCTTAGAGGTACTGAGCAGGAAGTACTGGAGGTCTTCTGGAGGTTTCTCTCTGACACCTGAAGGTCAAGTAGTACTACTAATGCAAAGAAGAGGAGGCATCTGCATCCTGGATGTGATGAGTCCTGGGCCAGGCAACTCCTATATTGTTCCAGCTGGGCCCAGTGGCACATACCTGTAATTCCAGTGTCTCAGAGTGCTGATGCAGGAGGCTCACAAGTTCAAAGCCAACCTCAGCAACTAATTAAGACCTTAAGCAACTTGGTGAGATACTGTCTCTAAATAAAAAAGGCTGGGGATAAGCCCCTGGGTTCAATCTCTAGTACAAAACAAACAAACAAACAAACAAACAAAAACTTATTTCATCGAAAGGGGAGATCCCACTGTCCTCCAGGGCAAACATCATGCCAAGATATATATGTAATATGCATTACTTACCCTACCATATAGATGGGGAGACTGAGGTTTGAAGTGTTTACATTACTCACAGACTCGGGGCCCCTATCACAGCAGGACGAAGCCCTGGAGCATGAACATGTCCACTTTGTCCTACTCTCTTTCCCCCTTCCTTGGGGGAAGTTTGCTATCCCTGAAACTTTGTGTTTCCTGGTCTCATGTCACATGCTAAGTCTTTATAAGGTAAGATTGACACACCAAAGTTCTTGGACTGGCAGGGGCTGGGGTCAGACCTGGGACTCTCCCAGTCCATGTGACTTTGTCCTTTCCATTCTCCACCCAGTGACCTTTATAGCTCAATGAGCTTGTAAAGAATCATCAGGAACTTCTGGTTGTTACAGATATATATACACCAAAACTTCAGTACAGTAAATACTTGCAGGATCACAATCTCACTGGGTATCTTTTAGGACTTTACTTCCCATCACTCTGTTCCTTGAAGGCCATGGCCAAGGCCCACCTATATGGTCACTGTCTTTCCATCTTCTGTACTCCTATGCCCTGTTTCCCAGCCTCCTCACTCCCCTGCCATACCACCATGATTATGACAACTACCAGTCTTTATACTAGCACTTCTCAAGGTGTGGTCTAGAGATCAGCACCAGGCCACAAGTTGTTTATTACCAGCTCATGATAAGTTCAGAAATTGAAAATTAGTGCTCAGAAACTTTTATAGCAATTTGATAGAATAACAGTATGTCATTTGAATATAATAATAAGCAGCAAGTGAATATAATATAGTATCCTGAATTGGACCCTAAAATAGACAAAGGACATACGTGGGAAAACTATTGAAATCTGAAGAGTTTGTAGTTTATTTATTAGTACTGTGCCAATTTAATTTGTTAGTTTAACAAATTCATGGTTGATTTGTTAGTTTAAACAAATGTATCACAGTTATGTAAAATGTTAACATTGGCTGGCCACAAGGGCACACATGCCTGTAATCCCAGCAACATGGGAGACGGAGGCAGGAGGATGGCAAGCTCAAGGCCAACCTCAGCAACTTAGTATGATCCTATCTCAAAATAAATAAATAAAAGTGATGGAGAATGTAGTTCAGTAGTTAAGCGGCCCTGGATTCAATCCCCAATTAAAAAAAAAAAAAAGATGCAAACATTAAGAAATCTCAGGCAAGGGTATGCATCAGTCCTTCACTATCCTTGATATTTTTCTGTAAATCTAAAAGTATTCTAAAATAAATTTTTTTTTAAAAAGTAGATTTTTATTTGATGTCTTTTTACAAAAACATCAGGGTGCAAAGAATTCAGTATGGAAATTTTTTAAATGAAACTAGTCTGTCACTGGGGATCAGTTACTGCACACTACAGATAAAGTCATAACCCAAAATCCTGTCACTTTTCAAATGTAGGCACATTTGAAAATGTAGGCTGGGTACGGTGGCGCATGCCTGTAAGTCCCAGCAGCTCTGGAGGCTGAGGCAGGAGGAACACAAGCTCAAAGCCAGGCTCAGCAAAAGCAAGGCACTAAGCAACTCAGTGAGATCCTCTCTCTAAATAAAATACAAAAATACAAAATAGGGCTGGGGATGTGGCTCAGTGGTCAAGTGCCCCTGAGTTCAATCCCCAGTACCAAAAAAAAAAAAAAAGAAAAGAGAAAAGAAAGAAAGAAAGAAAGAAAGAAAGAAAGAAAGAAAGAAAGAAAGAAAGAAAGAAAGAAAGAAAGAAAGAAAGAAAGAAAAATATAGGGCTTTGTAATATACCTGGTACTGTCACATCTCAGAAGCCTATCACATACCAGATGCCACATACCCGCTACTGTCACAGTGCAGGTCCAGGCATGAGCTGAAACAAGATCTGAGAAAGTGCCAGTGTGCAAAGATGGACAGGATGAGCAGGGTGTGATGGTGCATGACTATAATCTCACTACTTGGGAGTCTGAGGCAGGAGGATCACAAGTTTGAGGGTAGCCTGGGTAACTTAGTGAGATCCTGTCTCAAACTTTAAAATAAAAAGGGTCAAAATGTAGAATGCCCCTGGGTTTGATCTCCAGCACCACAGCGGGGGAGAAAAAAGATTGATAGGACAGACCCTGAGTTCTGGGATGTGCTTTCATGAGTATGACAAAGCCCTGCTCTGTGACTATATCTGGGATAAGACAAGGCCCTGGAATGTGATGTGGTTCTGGAATGTGACCCGGTTCTAGGATGTGAAGTATTGATGAGTTCCGGGTTCTGACAAACTCTGCTGTGACAGGCATGGACTAATTCCATGTGGGTTTCACAGGGACTGCAACAGAGAGCTCTGAGGAATAGCAGCTCTAATGTTCAGATGGATCCTAGTTGTGTGGGATCTTTGGTGTAACAAGGCCACACAATGAACCCAGAAGTAAAAGTGTGTCCGGGTACTTTAGATTACATTTTCATTCAGGTTTGTTCTGAGTTCCAGGGCTATTGGCAGCCTGCTCTTTCTCCTGGGGTATACAACAGACCCAGACTTCCTAACCCAAGGCACAGAATTATCTGGGGCAGTCTTGGGCCGTCACCCCAGAGAATCTGGTCGGGGTTCATTTAACACCTGTGCCCTGCAAAGCCCAGCAGGTCCAACAGCTATCTGAGTCTGCACCTGAGCCTGTCTCCCCTGAGTTTCTTCACCTACTTGCCACATACCTGCTACTGTCACAGCTCCGAGTTCTGAATTCAGACCTCATGTGGGACCGTAGTGCCATCTACTGGCTAATGTGAGCCATGCTGATCATAACAGTAAATGCAGGACTCACTGGCAGCACTGAGAAGGCGTCCCCATCTGAGTTCAAGATCAATAGAGGTGACCTTTCCTCAAGCCTCCAGTGCCCAGGGCCCTCACTCAGGCTTCATGATGACAGCCCCTGATCTAGTCCTTTAGTGAACACAACCTCTTGGTCAACCTTCTCAGGGATCAGGTCCACTCACTCAGTCCCCACTCCCACCCCTAGTGACCAGGACCTCTTTTCAGGCCTCATAATAACCAGAACCCTTCACTCAAGCTCCACTGTGGTGAGGACTCCTCACTTTAGACTCCCTCAGTCGTCTGGCCACTCAACGATTAAATTCTGGTCTGAGTACTAACACTTAAGTCATTCAAAAACTTAGCACATTCTGAGAGTCTATTGGCTTGACCCTGTGAGGATGTAAGAACGCAAGTTTGATTAGACCTACAAACTGAACAGGGTCAGTTTGGGAGCATTGTAACAGGGGCTACAGTGCTCCAAGATCTGTGTTTTCCTCTTGACTTCTTTGGCATGCAGCTGAAGTAGGTCTCCCAGCCCCCGTGCTCCACGTATGCCAAGGGAATCTGGGCAGCAGCAGTGCGTATTACTTCCAGGCCTGGTGCACAAACACTGATTCCAAGCCTGGGTTTTCTGCATGCTCTTCCATCATTCATCTCTCTCTCTCTCTCTCTCCCAATACACACACCTCCCTCCAATATGTCATCTCAATTTCACTATTTCAATACCCAGAGCAACTTCAGGAGGCATGATTTGAATGTGACATAACTTCTGTCCATGGCTCTCTCAGATCTCTCACCATAGATACACTGGACAGTGATAGGAGCAAAAATAAATCTGTATTGTGTTTCATCACTGATGTTTTGAGTTTGTTTTTTAAACAAATAGTATTATTTATAATGACCAGTGGGAAAAGAATCATAGTCTTGCAAATCCAAAATTGTCCAGAAATTGTTTCCCTAATCAGCTGGCCTTTGTATGACATTATTTTCTAACTTTGCTCAAATCACTTATCCCTTTGCTAGTCATTTGTCTTCATATTAAAGTGATGGAAATCTGTCCACTCAAGGCAGAAAAATCAAAGCCTCATTCTTAAGCTAAAGAACTGGACTATTTCCTTAGACATTTTTTTTAGAATTCCAGCTGTCTTCTTAACCAGGTGAGGAGTAGAAAAGATAACTTTCTGTTTTTTTCTTCTAAAATTACTCCCTGTGCTGGGTGTAGTGAAACATGCCTGTAATCCCAGACATTAAGGAGGCTGAGGCAGGAGGATCACAAGATTGAGATCAGCCTTAGCAACTTAGAGAGACCATAAGCAACTTAGGAAGACTCTGTTGCAAAACAAAAAAAAAATAAAATAAAAATAAAAAGGGCTGGGGAGATAGCTCAGGTAAAGTGCCCTGGTTCAATTCCCAGTACCAGGAAAAAAAAATTTAATAAAAATACTTATTGTGTTGTTGGTATGCTTTGTAGTATCAACACATTTCCTACCTTTGAAACAGTGTCCAATCCCTGATGCACATTGTCTGAGAGGTTTACATGACTTCTTGAAATCTAAAGCTATTTCCTAAATTGAAATAAATCTTGAGATCTTATAAGCCTGTCTCTGACCAGCAAGATTTTTGCAATGGGATATGGGAAGAGAGAGGGGCAGTACAGAATATTTGAGAGAACATGGTTGGTGTTTGGACAACCAGAAAAAGATCCCCAGATTTTGATTCCACCACTTATTGGATATGGGACCTAAGTCGTTTAATTTCTCTTAGTTTCTTGTAAACTGAGGATAATAATAGTATCTAGTTCATGGATTTGTGATGATTTGATTCAAATTTCTGATTCTTCCAGTCTTCTTATCTCCATTTTTAACTGCTAAAATATGGGTCCAACTCCAGAATCTGCTCTCATACCCACTCCAGACTATGTGGATTGAATCCCTAACTTCAGTAATGGAAGAACTCAATCATTTTTCATCCAAAGAAATAGTAGGAAAATGTGAATGTATTACAGGTTAGTTAGTCAGAGTCCAGTGTCTAAGGGGAAATTGCATAAATCCAGCAAGGCCAGTCAGAAAGAGGGCAAGACTGGGGACTGAGTGTCAGAAATAGTGTCCAGATCTTATGATGCTATTTGAAGCTGAAAGTAGAATCATGATTTTGCTAAAATGGCCCAGATTTCTTTTCTTTTATCTGAACCCCTCACTGCTGAGGTTAGCAGATGACTTGTAAAACCAAGGTCTTTCCACCCAGGAAGGGATATATATATATATATATATATATATATATATATAGAGAGAGAGAGAGAGAGAGAGAGAGAGAGAGAGAAAATAATCACTTCATGATTGCAGCGCCTCCTGCAGGAACCAGGGGTCAAAGTTGTGAGGGTTCTGAAGAATACTAAGAGGAAGAGAGATGGGAGTGGGTTGGGGTTGGGGGTAGGTGTGGTGTGTGTTGGCGGCACACTGGGTGGTGGTGGGGTGGCAAGATTGAGATGTCAGAGCAGCCTGGAGAAGAGAATGCTGAAGAGTTGAAGATAGGGCGAGTCATCAAATGCATGAAATGAATAAGTGAAAAAATGAAATAGCATGTGAGAGGAGCTATTTTTCCCCCCTTTGGTACACGGGATTGAACTCAGAGGCACTCGACCACTGAGCCACATTCCCAGCCCTATTTTGTATTTTATTTAGAGACAGGGTCTCACTGAGTTGCTTAATGCTTTGATTTGCTGAGGCTGCCTTTGAATTCGAGATCCTCCTGACTCAGCCTCCCAAACCGCTGGGATTACAGGCATGTGCCACCATGCCCAACAAGGGGAGCTCTTTTTCTTTTTAATTTATTTAGTTTTTATTCTAATTTGTTATATATGACAGCAGAATGCATTACATTTCATATTACAATTACAGAACAGTTTTTCATATCTCTGATTGTACACAAGGTATAGTCACACCATAAATGTCTTCATACATGTACTTAGGGTAATGATGTCAAGCTCATTCCACCATCTTTTCTACCCACATGCCCCTCCCTTCCTCTTCCACCTCTTTGCCCTATCTAGAGTTCATCTAATCCTCTTATGCATCCACCCCAACACCACTATGAATCAGCCTCCTTATATCAGAGAAGACATTCAGCATTTGGTTTTGGGGGGTTGGCTAACTTCACTTAGCATTATATTCTCCAGCTCCATCCATTTACCTGCAAATGCCATGATTTTATTCTCTTTTATTGCTGAGTAAAATTCCACTATGTATATATGACACATTTTCTTTATCCATTCATCTCCTGAAGGGCATCTAGGTTGGCTCCACAGTTTAGCTATTGTGAATTGTGCTGCTATAAACATTGATGTGGCTGTGTCCCTGTAGTATGCTGTTTTTAAATCCTTTGGGTACAGACCAAGGAGTGGGATACTGGGTCAAATGGTGGTTCCATTCTCAGTTTCAGAGATCATTTCTATACTTCATTATCAGGGGGGAGCTCTTTTCAGACACTTCCCAATAAAGACTGGCCTGCATTTGTTTAGTGTTAATTTGATTTTTTTTTTTTTTTTTTTTGGTACTGGGAATTGAACCCAGTGCCAAAATGGTAAAGGAGTACTTTACCACTGAGCTACATCCCCAGTTCTATTTATTTATTTATTTGTTTATAATTTTGGGGGTAATTTTTGAGATAGTCTTGCTGAGTTTCTTAGGGCTTCATTAAATTGCTGACACTAGCTTTGAACTTGCAATCCTCCAGCTTTAGACATTTTAATATCCTGAGTCACTAGGATTATCAGCATATGTCCAGAGCACCTGACTTGATTTTTTTTTTTTTTTTTAAGATGGGGATCTCACTAAATTACTGAGCTGGCCTGGAATTTGCAAGCCTCCTGCCTCCGCATACTAAGTAGCTAGGATTACAGGTTTGTGCCACCATGCCCAGCTCATTCAGGATTTCCATAAGATCTCTATGGGGTGTGGGGGTGGGGGACACATCTGTAATCCCAGCCACTTGGGAGGTTGAAGCAGGGGGATTACAAGTTCAAGGCCAAGCTGGGCAACTCAGCAAGACCCTGTCTCTAAATAGAAAATTTTAAAGGGCTAGGGATATAGGTCAGTGGCAGAGTGCTCCTGGGTTCGATCCCCAGTATTGACCAAAAAAAAAAAAAAAAAAAAAAAAGTCCTGGAAACTCATCATGGAACTTAATATTAACTAAGAAAGGGGGCATAACTAATATAGTCAAATTCCTGAATAGAATAAATGAGGAATATAAAAATACTAGCCCTTTGCAGAAGGAGGAACATTACTCTGTTGGAAAGGACTCCACCACTTGCTGGCTGTGTGATCTTAAGCAAATTACTTAAATCTCTGTATGTTTCATCATTTGTAAAATAGGGTAAGGGTAGATACATACAATATTAGAAAAGGCATGTGCCTGGGATCTTTTGAGACCAGAGTTCTGCCAGATGAAAACAACAGAAGCAAGAGGAGCCTAAGAGCTGAGGGTTTCTGCAAGAGAATCATTTTTTTAATTTTTTTTTTTTATGTCTTCTAGGACATAGAAAGGAAAAAGAGGGTGGCTACAAATCAAGTAGGCTTTTAATTCATTATAACAAAACAAGGCAATTTCTGTCGGGATGGTTCCTAAATTATCTCTAAAATAGAAGCCTAAATCATTAGATGAGAGGAGGTGGTATGTGGGCAGAGGAATCAGAGATACCAAAACATCTGCAAAGTTATGAAACAATTATTGTAGAAAATGAGAAAGAAGAACAGAAACATTGCCAGGCTTGCACTATGTGCCCACATGAGGCAGGGGATTATGACTCACATTATCCCTTTCCACACATCTTTTCTTTTCTCCTACTTGGGTTCAAGAGTAGAAAAGGCATGTGCCTGGGATCTTTTGAGACCAGAGTTCTGCCCGATGAAACCAACAGAGGCAAGAGGAGCCTGGGAGCTAAGTGTTTCTGCAAGAGAATCATTACAGTGTTAGATTATTGAATTTATCTTTATGTGGCCAGGAGATGGGGGAATGAACAGAAAGAAAAGGAAGTACTGGATGTATGGATGAGATCAGATTGCTATTGCAGAAGGGGTGGACACACATCCACGCATACCACCCATGCACTCATGTGTACACAAACATGCTTTCACAGCCACACCTATTTGCTTTCTAGATAAATTCTTGAGTTTGGGCTGAAAAGAACTCCAATGCTTAACTTCTTCAGAGACTAGAGATAGTAAGAAATGTAAACCTCTATTCTAGGGACTGGATTGCACCCTTATTCAGCCCACCTAACTATGGGCCCCAGCATTCCTTTCCACATAGGTTTCCCATTCTGTATGTCAAAGATCTCCCCATCTGGTTGAGTGGGGATTATGAGTCTCTGAGTCATTGAAAACCGGGTGTCCACATAGGACAAGGTGGTTGGGAAAGCAGTGTTTCAGGACACAGAGAGGTGCCTTTTAGTCTAGATAAGATACAGACAGCTATGCATGGAAAACCTCCTTCCAGGAATCACTAGAAGATCATCTGCCAACGCTGCTGGAGGCGTGGGGAATCCATGTGACTGTTGATAGAAGGCCTGCAGGGGTCAGCTTCTTGCCTCTTCCTCCTGATGGCTGATGTGGGTAGGATGAGCTGCTCACTTATCTTGCTGACAACCCCAAAGGAACAGTCACTCCTGGTCTGACCGGCTCACTCCGGACATTCCACCCACCTTATCACCACCACCTCCTCACTCTCAGAGGTTCCTGGCTTCTGGTTTCTCAGAACATGGGTAGAGATTTGAATTACCTGCCTAGCCCTGTTCTGTTGACAGCTATTATAAGGATATAAATTCTATGCCTTGATCCCCCCACCACCACCTTTTTTTATTATTCCCAAAAACTTGTTTGGACGTGAACATACACTCAGATACACATGAACACCACTCAGCATTAGCTACATTCCTATCTCTACAACAACTCTAATTTATTCTTACTATGACTATTTCCCCATCTAGAGCAGGACTTAGCAAACATTTTTCTGTAAACGGCCAAATCACAAACACGTTAGGTTTAGAGGGTCATGCTATCACTGCTGAAACTGCTCAGCTGTCATTCTAATGTAAAAGCAGCTACGAAAGACAATACATAACAAATGAGATGGCTATGTTCCAATAAAACTTTATTAACAGAAACCGAAATTTAAGTTTCATATAGATTTCTTTCTTTCTTTTTTTAACTATCCTATCAGTCAACTGTAAAGTTTCATTTAAAGCCAATTGTAGCATGATTCTGGTTTAGAAATACAAGAATGTCTTGAAATTTAGGAAATATATCATAAACAGCCCAAGTTGGATATTGATATATTGATCTTATTTACTGTTGATATGAAATAATGACTCTGCTTATGTATTTATTTGTTTATACTAAAGATTGAACCAGGGGTACTTAACTACTGAACTACCACACCCAACTACTGTACAAATATTCAGATAATTCAAAGCTAGTTTTCCAGGGTTTTTTGTTTGTTTGTTTGTTTTGTTTTTTGGTGTCAGGGATTGAACCAAGGGACACTTAACCACTGACCACATCCCCAGACTTTTTTATATTTTATTTTGAGACAGAGTCTCACAGAATTGCATAGTGCCTCACTAAGTTGCTGAGGCTGGCTATGAACTCATGAACCTCCCTCAGCCTCCCAAGCTACTGGGATTACAGGCATGTGCCAATGTGCCCAGCTCAAAGCTAGCTTCCTATCCCTGTGGGCGCCGGTCTATTCTGAATTTCATATAATTTTCATGTGTCACTCCACCATGCGGCCTGCGCAATGGTTTCATTAATGAGGTTCTAGGCATAAAGTTAGTTAGAAGAGATCGAAATAAAACACACAGACTCAGTTACCTTATTTCTATTGCTAGGTCCGAGACGGCTCACCTCTCTGGTTCCCACCTCTAACCACCCAGCAGGGCAGCAAGGATTACTCAGGGCTAGCAGGAGAGAGAGAGAGCGAACACGCCTGGGAGTAGCCTTTTATTGGGGAACAAGAGATTCAGGGGAGAATTCCATCCAATGAAGGTTGAGGGGGGGGCTGCACTCCTAGGTCAGGGTCAGTGATTGGGTCCCCGGGGTCAGTGGTCAGGCACACCCCCACACGGATGGGCTCTCTCATCAGGAAAGGGCCGGGAAAGCTTCGACACAGCCAAAGCGCCTCAGACCCTTAACGGGAGTCACCCAATCATGTGTTAGAATGGCTTCCCACATGTCACAATGTATTACTCTTCTTTTGATTATTTTAAACTATTTATACTTTTAAAAAAATTATTAGGGCTAGTGTTGTGGCTCAGAGGTAGAGCGCTCACCTAGCATGCGTGAGGCACTAGGTTCCATCCTCAGCACCACATAAAGTAAAATAAAGACATTGTGTCCACCTATAATTAAAAAAATAATTATTTAAAAAATTATTAGCTTACAAACTGTACCCAAAACATGGTGGTGGACCTGATTTGGCCTAAATACGATTGTTTGCCCACTCTAGTCTGGAAGAACAGGCAAAAAGAAAAATACACACACAAAGAAAAGTGTTCTAAGATAAATCACTATTATTTATAGTGGAATACCACACTGCTTATATTTTTATTTTATTTTGACAGTGCTGGAGATTGAACACAGGGCCTCATGCTTACTAGACAAACACTGTGTCATTAAGCTACATTTATAACTCTTGCTTTCAAATGTTTAAATATATTAGAAGTTGCTTAGTACTTCATTCTTCAAGTTTTCATGGAAGGGAAGGACTTCCACTCTATTCTCCAAGAGAAAATCTATTAGAGAGCATTTCTGGCTCTTTGTCCTTTTACTCAGCATATGATTCAGTTGATGAGCTAGTGCACAGCAGTTGCCAATGCTGTAAAGAGGTTGCAATGGGAAATGAGTTTCTGCAAGATCCTAGGCCTCCTGCAGAGAAGACAGATATCAATGATTGGTTTTCTTGACTCTCCTTCTTACATATGCATATACACACCATGCACACACTTAGAAAATCATAGCACTTGCTCCCTTGCTTTCATGACAATCATAGAATTTTTAGACTTTTATATAGGCTGAAGGTGGGTGTTAGGGTGACAGTCAAAGGCCATGTTCATTAGACTTTTACTTAATCCTTTGGTTACATGCACTGTCTAAACTTAGTACTTTTATCAAAATGTCAAAACATTAGAAGTCCCATTCAACATTCTGTTACATACAATTATCAATACATAGTAAAAACATTCTAGAAGAACACACAAAAAAGAAGTCCTGGTCCTCACCAGGGAAAGATAGGAGTTAGAGATAGAAAGGTAACATCTTTTATTTAAAGAATACCTTTAAAACTACTAAAATGTGCCAAGTGATGTGATACATGCCTGTAATCCTAGCAACTCAGGAGACTGAGGCAGGAGGATGCCAAGTTCAAGGTCAACCTTAGAAAATTAGCCATAGCTTATATCAAGATAAAATTAAAAATGGGGATGCAGTTCAATGATAAAGTACTCAATGCTGATCCATAATGGGGGGGGGGGACATGGGAAAAATGGAGGAACTTTGGGCAAAGGAGAGGGAGAGGAGGGGAGGGGACTTGGGAGCAGGAAAAATGGTGGAATGAGATGGACATCATTACCCTAGTACACGTATGACTGCACATATGGTGCGACGCTACATCGTGTACAACCAGAGAAATGAAAAGTTGTGCTGCAATTGTGTGCAATGAATGAAACTGCATTCTGGTATCATATATACCTAATTAAAATAAATAAATTTTTTAAAAAAGAAGAAAAATAGAGGAAGTGGAGAAAATAAATAAAGGGAGACTTTGGAAAGGGAAACAGTATTTAAAGGAGAAGTCTCCTGGGTGCTTTGCATAGCTATAACAGAATACCTGAGAATGTTCCCTTATAAAGCATAGAGATGGGTGTAGCTTACCGTGTTAGAGACTGAAAGTCCAAGATCAGACAGTCCCTTCTGTCTGGTCTGTGGTGAGGACCTTCTGGGTATATCATAATATGGTGATGGCACCATATAACAGAAGAGTGTGAGAGAGTTGATACCACGGGTTACCAGTGACAAGTTCTGCTTCCTCATATGTTGAAGTATAACATTAGAGAAGCAAGCATATACAGCAGGGTTCATTTAAAAAGGGGTAACATGACTTCTCCTGGGAGAGAGAAGGCAGCCATAGCTGGTATCCTGGTATCCCAAGAAGTAAAAGCTTTCTGCCTTTTTTATATGTCCCAGGCTTCCTTTGTTCTTTTGCTCTCTACTTCTTATCTCTCTCCTTCCTGCTTACGTGATTAGGCCCAGGAAATGCTCTGGTGGGATGACCAAAATCTGAGAAGCAGATGGGCTGGAGGAGCTAAGGTGCAGTGATGCAGGGCAGGAAGTGGGGCCCAAGGTGCATTAACTCCCTGTTGGGAGAGAAGATCCCTGGGACTGGTTGCTTTAACAACCCATTAGAGAAGGAGCAGGTTATCTTGATAAGGTTGGAGGAAGGGCTCTGAAGGCATTAGCATTTCAATCCTTCAGGGGCAGGTCTCCATCCGCCTACAGTTTTTTTGACCCAACCTGATTTACCTATCTAGACTAAACTGCCGGTCTTTAATGCTGGCTTCAGAGTGACAAGTGACATATGCCAATGAATGAGAGGTCATATGTCCAGAGAGGAAACAAGAGACCAGGGAGGGCCAGACTTACTCTTTTATAACAACTACTTCTCCTGGGAACTAATCCATTCTTACCAGGCCTAATCCACTCCACAAGACCAGCATTAATCCCTTTTTGAGAACAGTCATGACCCAATAACCTCCCAAAGCCTTCCACCATTCAATACTGTTACACTAGCAACCAAACTTCCATCATCTGAACCTTGTTGGGTGGGGGGCTGTGATAAAACTATACCCAAACCATAGCACTGTGAAAATGTTAATAAAAGCTACACTACTCACCAAGGATTTTGGAGTTGAACATCTTTGGAAAAACTGAATCCGTCCTTGAAATACAGAACAAAAGTAGAGGCTGCCATAAAGCAGCCTGCCACATATAGGTTATTCCTGCTCCTCTCCTCTCCTAAATTGGGTTCTCCTGTAGAGCAGAGACATTTTTTGCTAACAGGTGTATCTCCAGCTACTTATTCAGAGCTTGACACAGTGGCACAAAACATATTCCGTGTGTGTGTGTGTGTGTGTGTGTGTGTGTGTGTGTGTGTGTGTGTGTGATTGTCTGCCAATAGAAGGAGCTGTTATAGTCTGTTAGATAACTACTCCCTACATCTTCCACAGAGGGTAAAATAAATGATTTTTCAAAGTTCCTCGTATTCTTTTCTTCGACCTCTACCTCATTGCAGTCACAGATTCCTCTGTTCTGACAATGGACAATATGGGTTGGTGCATGGAACACTGGGGAAAGCTAGGAACTGAGCCTCATGGAGTCAATGACAGCTGGGCATGGCAGCATACACCTGTAATCCCAGCTACTCAAAAGGCTGAGGCAGGAGGATCACAAGTTCCAGTCAACCTGGGCAGTTTTTCTTTTCTTTTCTTTTTCTTTTCTTTTCTTTTTCTTTTTTTTCTTTTTTTTTTTTATATTGAAGATTAAAGCCAGGGGCAGTTAATCACTGAGCCACATCACCAGCCCTTTTTTATATTTTATTTAGATCAGGGTCTCTGAATTGCTTAGGACCTTGCTAAATTGCTGAGGCTGGCTTTGAACTCTCAATCCTCTGACCTCAGCTTCCCAAGCCACTGGGATTACAGGCATGTACCACGTGCCTGGCAACCTAGGCAATTTACTGAGACCCTGTCTTCAAAACAAAAAATAAATAAGGGTTGGGGATGTAGCTCAGTGATAAACTATCTCTGAACTCAATCCCCAGTATCAAATAAAGAAAAAAAATTCAATATATAGCACCTATTGTGGATAAGACAATGGTTAATTCTTTATGGTTGGTAAGGAAATAACATTGCCATTCTAAGATCTAAAGTTTATATAGACATAGTGGAAATGGAGATGTAACTCGATGGTAAAATAGTGCTTGCCTAGCATGTGCAAGGTCCAGAGTTCAATCCCTAACATTTTGGGGGAAAACACTTCTATAAAACTTACATAGTAACTCTTTATGTTGCATTCCGAATACTAGATACTTCATTATATATATATATATCTTATACATCAGATACTAAAAGACTTCCTCTATCCTACTTATTACTCTAAACAATCCCTCTTTAATTGGCTCCTCACAGGTATGCATTATCTTCACATTACAAAGGAAAAAACTGAAGCTCAAAAAATGACATGCTTTGTCCAGCTCACACATCTAGTCCTGAACCTAAAGCTTCCTTAATCAGAAGATTCTACATACAAAGCATTGGAATTGTCTATCAGGAGATATCTTTTGAATCTGGGCCTTCAATGCATACATTCTTAGTTTACTAGTATTCTCTAAAAACTCCACAAGAGGGTGACCTTTCCCTACCAGTTCTAGGCTGCTGGATTTGGAATTATGGCTTTAATTTAGCTTGTGAGCACTTCAAGAGTTGACTGATCACCTGTAGAGAATTTGTATATTTTCTGACACAAGGAACGTAGGTATTCTAAGCTGATTCTCAATCAAGTTACCCTAAATTAACTAGAAAGTTACCTGCCCAACCAGGCAGCCCATAGTGTCCCTCTGCCAACCAGTCACCATGCCTGACACCCAATTTGCCATGGTGACAGGGGCTGTCTAAGCCTTAGATCTTTAAACAACAACCTCCCTTCCATCCTCCAATTTCTAGATAATGTCCAGTAACCTGGAAAACTTCACAACAGGTTTCAGAAGTTTGAAAACCCAGAAAAAAATTAAAAATAAGGTATTTCTCATGACTTGCAATTCCAGACCTCCAGAATGCTGTTCATAATGACTCCTTGACCACAGGATACCTAAGTTATATCTTCGTCCTTTTCCAAGATGAACACTGAGAATAAGAGTGTGATGGACACAGTGTGTCATCCAAATTTGCCTTCAGGAATAGAGGTGTGTGCTTTCGTCAGCTTTTTTCTTGCAGTGACCAAAAAGTTTATCAAGAGCTATTAAAGAGGAAGGATACTCAGAGATCTCAGTCCACAGACAGTCAACTCCACATTTCTGGGCCTGAGGTGAGGCAGAATATCATGGTGGAAGAGTGTAACAGAAGAAAGCAGTTCAGGACAAGGCAATCAGGAGAGAGAGAGCGTGAGAGCGAGAGCGCTCTGCTCACCAGGGACAAAATATACACCCCAAAGTCACATCCCTGGTGACCTCCTCCTCCATCTACACCCTAACTGCCTATAGTTACCACCCAATTACTTCCTATCAGTGAAGTAATGCTCTGATTAAGTGAAGGCTGTCACAACCCAATCATTTCACCTCTGAAAACTCTTACATTGTCTAGTGCTTGCGCTTTGGGGGGCACCTCATATCTAAACCATAAGAGGGTGCTCCTGAAATATGAACCTTGACAATCAGCCCACTGTCAATGTCTCCAAAGTCATACCTGCTTTCTGGGGCATCTCATATACTATGAATGATCCGTTTAGAGGGCAATAAAAGCCCAGTCCCCTTGCCTCCACTTGAAACCATTTTGAAATGCTGTCTCCACTTCAGAGTATTCTGTACGGTCAGCTGAGGCCTCTGTAGAGACTTTATCAAAACTCATCCTCTCTTTCTCTCTCTCTGCCCAATCTTACTTTCTTTCTTTCCTTCACCTGTGTAATTCTGAGAGTACTCCCTAACAAACCTGTAAATTCTTCTCCATTTTATGATCCTGGGTAACCAGTCATGGTTAGTGCCAGAAGTGATCTGAGAAAGTAGATGATGGGATAGAATTTGGGGGATAGATCACTCACCTCCCAGCTAACCATTATTGATTAGGTAGAACTTGCATAATCACTGGCAAACTGGGGTGTTATAATGGTGGAAAGGAATACATTAGCTAGTTTAATGAATCAGACTTCGAAGAAAAAGCAACTATAAGGATAGAAAAAATGAGAGGCTATTGCTGAGCTCCATCAGCACTTGGAAGAAAAGAACAGAAAGCTGAAAGTAATTAATTGGCAAAAGCATTGGGAAAAGTGATGGTCCACACTAAATAATGTAGAAATGCAGCTGGGTGCTATGGTGTATGTCCTGCAATACCAGCGGCTCTGGAGGCTGGATCAGAAGGATCATGAGTTCAAAGTTAGCCTTAGCAACTTAGTGAGGCCCTAAGCAACTTAGAGAGACCCAGTCTCTAAATAAAATATAAAAAGGTATGGGGATGTGTCTCAGAGGTTCAGCACCCCTGGGTTCAATTCCCAATACAGAGAGAGAGAGAGAGAGAGAGAGAGAGAGAGAGAGAGAGAGAGAGAGATAGATTGATTTTCTGCCACAAAATAAAAAACAAAAAAGAATAAAAGAATAGGAATGTAGCTAAGTGATAAAGCACTGCTAGGTTCAATCCACAATCCTGCTCCCACAAAAGAAAGAAAGAAGGAAAGAAAGAAAGAAAGAAAGAAAGAAAGAAAGAAAGAAAGAAAGAAAGAAAGAAAGAAAGAAAGAAAGGCCATTATTGACAGAAAGAATTTAGAGAATTTAAAGTCTTAGAAAAGTGGGCATTGAGCTGGGCTGGTGGTGCACACTGTAATCCCAGCGACTCAGGAGGCTGAGACAGGAAGATCAAAAGTTCATTGACAGCCTCAGCAACTCAGTGAGGCTCTAAACAGCAAGTGAGGCTCTAAACAGCATAGCAAGACCCTGACTCAAAGTAAAAATTAAAAAGAAAGGATCAGGGATGTGGCTAAGTGTTAACGTGCCTCCAGTTTAATTTCCAATAACAAAAATAAAAAGGAAGGGGAGGAGAAAGAAAATCAGACACTCACTATAAATGGCCAGAAAACCTCCAAGTAACTATGTTCCATGGCTGTAGGATATGTGACTTACTATCAATAAAGAATGTGTTGTGAAGGGCTGGGGTTGTGACTCAGTGGCAGAGCTCTCCCCTAGCATAGGTAAGGCACTGGGTTCAATCCTCAGCACCACATAAAAATGAAATAGAGATACTGTGTGTTCACTTACAACTAAACAATAAAGTACTGTGGCACACACTTGTAATTCCAGTGACTCAGGAGGCTGAGGCAAGAGAACAATGAGTTCAAGGCCAGTCTCATCAATTTAACAAGGTCCCAAGCAACTTAATGAGGCCCTGTCTCAAAACAAAAATTGAAAAGAAAGTACTGGGCCTATAGCTCAGTGGTAAAGTGCCCCTGGGTTCAATCCCAGAACCAAAATATGTAGTGAGAGGAGATCCAATAGCCCTAAGAACTTTCATAATGGCTGTCCTCTACAGGGTGAGTGGTAGAAGTACCACTACTGAGCAGGACTCAATGATAGCAAGAGATGACAGTCCCGCCAATATAGAAGCTAAGTCTCCTGTAACCATCGGAAGCCCCTCTAGAATAGAGTAATAGCATGAACTCACACTTTGCAAGGCTGATGTAACTTCTGCTTCTGTCAAGTGTTTTAATGGGACAACAGGTTTCCGGTGTGGCACCACACCTTAAGAACAACAAGCCTCTGGGTGATGAGTTGACTACATTGGGCTCCTTCTACCCTAAAAGGTGAAGCAATTTCTTCTGGTAGAAATGAAGACATACTTCAGAAATAGTTTCGTGTTTTCTGCCCACTAGGACTCAATCATCATCATCATCCAAGGGCTCATTGAACAATTAGCATGGGATTCCATCACGTTGAACCAGAGACCTACTTTTTAGCAGAGGAGGTACAAAATGGGCATGTGACTATGGGAGCCACTGGTCACATTACATATCGGACCACTCATAAACTGCCAGCCTGATACACTGATGGAATGGGCTGATGAATGTGTAGCTGAAGCACAAATGGAAATGACACCTAAGGTGGACAGAGTGCCATCTTACAGCATGCAGAATATGTTCTATACCAGCACCCTGTGTTGTGTTCCTAACAGATAGAGTGTATGAGTCCAAAATCAAGTAGGTAAGGCAGGAATAGTCCTCCTATTATCACTCCCAGGAACTCACTTAGGAAGTCTGGGCCTCCTCCCCCTACAACTCTAAAGTTATGCAGCCTTAGATGACCTGGTTTCTAGAGGAGGAATATGACCAGCAGGGAAAGAGGTTATGACTGCTGCCTAGGAACTTTGAGCTTCTTATGTAAAGAAGCCAGCTGCAAGAAAAAGCATTACCATCTTAACTGTCCAGTGAATTCTGATTGTCAAGAGGAGGAAGCTTAAATGTTACATAAAGGAGACATGGGGAAATGTATTTGACATCCCACTGGCCCACTTGGGTGCCCTCTGTTATTCTCCTGCCTTATTTTGATGGTAAAAAGACAGGTAGGACAACCAACACTTGCCTGTAGTCTTGGCTACTAGGGAGGCTGAGGCAGGAAGATCAGAATTTTGAGGCCAGCCCAGCAACTTAATGAAGCTCAAAGTTCCCACTCTGTCTCAAAATAATAAAAAAAAAAAAAGTAAAATATAAAAAAATAAAAATTTGGGGGGATGTTACTCAGTGTTAGAACGCCCCTGGGTTCAGTTCCCAGTACTGCCAAAACACAACAAAACAACAAAAACATGACTTGAAAAAGGCATGGATACCAGCAGCTCAGACCTCCCAGGGGGAAAAATCTGGGACACACCATCAGGTAAGCAAGCCATGGAAATCAGCAGAGATGCTAGCCAAGAGTGAAGAAAATCTAGAATGGATAGAAGAAGGAAATGATGAATATCTGTTGCTGTACTGAGATCAACTGCAATAAGCTCTAATTCTTTTCACTGTCTTTTCTGTTTCCTCCATGAAAGGAGACTTATTAGTATGCTAGAGAAAGTACTTGGAGAGCTTACTTAAGGGAATCCAAGTGGCACAAGTGGAAGATTATGATGGACACATGATTTGCCACTTGGATCTTCTTGCAGTGGTCTCAAAAGAAAGTTCTCTGCTATCAACCCCTTCGAGATTTCCCCTCTGAAGGGAAACTAGCTAGCTCTCTCACTCCATTTTAGAACTCAGAATGGTCATCTCACCTTCAGAATTCTGCTAGGGTCCAGTGAGGCTTTTATGAGACAGCCACACAGAATATATTCCTCTACCCAATTGTCCTTATACCCAATTCGGCTTCTATCAATCAATCCAAACTCATAAGTTTCAAAAGTAAGGTTGGACCAGGCATGGTGGTACAAACCTGTAATCTCAGTGGCTCAGGAGGCTGAGGCAGGAGGATAGCAAGTTCAAAGCCATCCCTAGCAATTTAGCACAGCCATAAGCAACTAAGCAAGAGATCCTGCTTCAAAAGAAAAAATAAAAAGGGCTGGGGATGTGGCTCAGTAGTTAAGTGCTCCTGGGTTCATCTCTGGTAGCAAAACAAACAAACAAAAACACAAGGCTGGGTGTAATGGCAAACACCAGTAATCCCAGCAACTAGCAACTCAGGAGGTTGAGGCAGGAAGATTACAAGTTCAAGGCTAGCCTCAGCACTTTAGTAACACTATCTCAAAGTAAAAAAATTAGAAGGAGCTGGAGATGTAACTTAGTAAAGTGCCCCTAGGTTGAATCCTAAGTAACACACACATGCACACATACATGTGTGCACACACATAGACACAAAGAAAAAGGAAAAAAAAAGCTAACAAAGTAAAAAGATACATTATTTGGGGTCTTGGGAATTGCAATTCAAGAGATACAAGTTCAGAGAGCTCTGAATAAGTGTTCCAAAGAAGGAACGAAAAGTGGAAATTATATGCGCTGTTCTAGGTTGTTCTAGAAATAGAGGCTGTGTGACTGATAGAAGATAAAGAATGTATAAACAGGCCAGGCATGGTGGTGCACACCTGTAATCCCAGTGGCTCCTGAGGTTGAGACAGGAAGATCATGAGTTCAAAGCCAGCCTCAGCAATGGCAAGGCATTTAGCAACTCAGTGAGTCCCTGTCTCTAAAATAAATACAAAATAGGGCTGGGGATGTGACTCAGTGGTTGAGTGCCCCTGAGAGTTCAATCCCTAGTACCAAAAAAAAAAAAAAAAAGTATAAAAGAATGGAACATCCATGAAACAATAATTCAGTTACCATCTTGATAGGCATCTTGAGTCTCTATGAACAATGTAATTGTCCAGTTGTTTTGGTCTTTCAGTTACCTGCCTTCAAAAGGATGGAGGTCACCAAAGTTCACATTTCTAGGCAGCTGCTGAAAACATATATAACTTCTGCTTCTCTAATGGCCATCTGACTCCATTTTTGAAAGCTCTTTCAATGTTGCTTTCATCATAATTTTCTTTTGATTTTCACATCCCTTTCTTTTCCTTCCATAGGTATTCATCCCAAGGGCAATTTTTCTTTTCTTTAGTTGGTGCTGATGACTGAACCCAGGAGTCCTCTACTACTGAGCTACAACCTCAAACCTTTGTGAGAAATAGAAAGTTCGGTGGTCCATTTTCAGAACAGAGTGTTTAGTGCTGCCTTAGGAATAAAAGCAGGTAGATTGCCTTCCCAGGTGCATGCTACCCAGGTTCAGTCGCATGCTCTTCTGGCAGAAGTAAAGTCTGCCTTGCCCAACCACTTCTGAGTACATGTTTGATTTCTTGTGGCACTTTAGTATTTCTAACACCTTTTCATATTTTTATTTTTGAGATAGGGTCTTGCTAAGTTGCTGAAGCTGGCCTTGAACTTGCATCCTCCTGCCTCAAACTCCTAAATAGCTGTAATTATAGGCCTATGCCAGCTGCATCTGTATATGATTACTAGAGAATTATGCCATCCAGATCAAAGGAAGAATTTTTGATCACCTACCCAGAAGAATAAGAGCATGTGGTATACAATTATTAAAGGTTCCATCAAAGCAAGGATAGACTGTGAGAACACTGTGTAAAAGAGGACTAGGAAAATGGGAAAGAAGGGAGTAGTCAAGAAATATGTTGCTAAAAGAAGCAGTAGTGGTGGAGGAGGAGGAAGAGAAGGAGGAAGAGGAAGAAAAAATGTTACTAAGGGGGAAAAAAAGAAGTATGTTACCAAGGTGTTGGGCAACAGGTAGAATTTGCAACACTGGGTCATCAGTGTCCTTCTACACAATGAGGGACAGAAATTCAGAGCAGTACCAGTTAAGGAGAAATGAGACTACTTGAAATCACTGGCAGCAAAACCAGAAAGGGGATATTACGTTTCAGAACAAATATACCATGCACTTAAATGCCTTGTACTTTGTGCACAACATCCCTTCTCCCTCCATTTTCTTTTGCCAAAATTTTAATCCCCAAAGAGCCATTATAAATCTAGTCATACAGTTATGACAAAGAAGTAGCTGTGAGGAAGGAAAAATTTTTCCTCCACCCTCTTCTGTTCAGTGCTTAAGGCTTGTGAATTAGAGCGACAAAAGATAGATTAACAAGAGAAAGGGGTTTATTTGTATGCACAGGGAATCAACAAAAGAAGTAGCTGGCTCATTAAATGGTTAAAGTTAGAGGCTTACAAGTCTCACTTAGTAGGGGAAAGGTAAAGGGGAGAAAGGCTTAGCAGAGAGGGAGGGAAAAAGAGGGGGGAAAGGGAGGGAGGAAGAGGGAAGAAAATAGGTTTCTGTAGAAAACACAATAGGTCTTTAAGAGAAATAAGGGGGAGAGAAGAAAGTGTGTGAAGTAAAGTATCAGTATCAGTGGTCTTTCTGTCTTCTTTGGGGCCATAAAACTCCCCTGGAGAGAGTATTTGCGGTTAATTTTATTCTTGATTTCTCTTCTGGGAGTTAGAAGCCTCCCAGAAGAGGAAATTTGTGGCAGTCCTCATTTTTTCAGAAATTATTCTTAGTTGGCTAAAGGAAGCTTTAAGAACATTTCGTCTGCCAGGCATGATTGGCACACACCTGTAATCCCTGGGACTCAGGAGACTGAGGCAAAAGGGTTTCAAGTTCTAGTCAAACCTCAGCAACTTAAGCAAGGCCCTAAGGAACTTAGGGAGATTGTCTCAAAATAAAAAAATAAAAAAGGCTGGGGAGGTATCTCAGTGGTAAAACACACCTGGGTTCAATCCTTGGCAGCAGGAAAGAAGAAGAAGAAGAAGAAGGTAGAGGAGGAGGAGGAGGAGGAAAAAGAAGAAGGAGAAGGAAAAGAAGAAGATTAAGATTATTCTTCTGGTGTAACCATGGTCCACTTTTTGCTTTGAATATAGCTGCTCTGCCACTTTTTTTTTTTTTTTTTTTTGGTACTGGAGATTGAACTCAGAGGCACTCTACCACTGAGCCACATCCCAACCCTATTTTGTATTTCACTTAGAGACAGGGTTTCATTGAATTGCTTAGCACCTTGCTTTTTGTTGAGGCTGGCTTTGAACTTGAGATCCTCCTGTCTCAGCTTCCAGAGCTGCAGCGATTACAGGTGTGTGCCAGGGCACCTGGCTGCCACTACTTTAAAACAGACATATTTCTTTCTCTTTCTCTCCCTCCCTCTCCTAATCTTGCCCCTTCCCCCGTCTTGCAGGTAAACAGGATTACCTTTCTTTCTCATCCTAGGCAGAGTTATCTGTCCTTGTGCACACATTCACCACAGGAATGAAGTAATTCAGACTTTGGCATCAGAAGGTCTCAGGAATGACTATCTCCCTGGTATGCTCGAATTCGGGACCCCCAAAAGACCATTAGAGACCAAGATTGATGTAAGCAGCAAAGAGGCGTTTATTTCGAGCTAGCTCGGTCCTCTGCGCACACACGGAAACTGGTGATGCTGAGAGTCCCCGAGCCCAGGGTTTGCAGCAGTTTTGTACACTCTTTGGGGAAGACAGGGACTTCATATACATCATAGCATCTCCTAGCAAATCATCACACACTGAGAAAATCATAAAACAACTCTAAAACATGATTAGGACATTCACTGGTGGGAACAAGTTGGGTAGGGGTGATTGGTTAATACAAGAGGGGGATTCCTTTGAACTGATTGGTTTGAGCCACGAGGGGCTCAAAACCATGTTGGGAAATCATGCTAAACTACATGGTTTCCCAACATGTTATCAACCACCATAAACTACTGGGAGGGTCATAGGGTGTCCCAGGTATTTTCCTGGTCTCATGCTGATTGGTGGTTTCTAGAGGGTTGCCATGGGTCCTCATCTAGCCTGACTGAGTCAGGGACACTTGGCTCCGCAGATCTCTCCTGTTATTTGTAGATAAACAACTCAGCAGGGTGGGTTTGTGCCTAGGAATGCTCTGTGGGTCTTTCCAAGGACAAGCTTTTTTTCTTGGACAGGCTTTGCTCTGAGGTAGAGGCTGGTTTCTCATCCCAAAATAACAAGCAAAATACAACTTCCAATAGAGAACATGTGGAATGTAGCCTTCGAATCTTTAAAAAAACAAAAACAAAACTCTATTCACCCTGATGAAGCACAGCCTCTGGGACAATAGTCCCCAGTGCTTCTCCTCTGCTAGCAAAGCAATAAGCCTTCTTTTTCCTTTTTCTCAATACTGTGTCCTTGTTATTAGATTAGCATCAGGTACAAGGACCAAGCATTCGAAACACAGGGGACTTCCAGAAGCTGTGATTCTGTCCATTGGCAGGAACCAGGGGCTTTTAAAGAGGTGATGCAAAGGCTACTTACCACCTGTTCCCTCCCTGGAGCTGTAATTCACTTGTTAATTTGGGAGATAGTCATTTCTGAGATCTTCTGGTACTATCCCTAAAGTCTGGATTAAGTGCCCCTAGGTTCAATTCCCCAGTACCAAAGGAAAAAAACAAACAACAACAACTAAATAAATAAATAAATGAGAGAGAAAGAGAGAGAGATAGATGGCTTTATGTACACCATGGTTGGTGTGTACTCAGGGACAGATAAATCTGCCTAGGATGGGAAAGAAAGGTAATCCTGTTTTCCCCAAGATTAGGGAGGGGGAGAGATTAGGGAGGAGCAGGGAGAGAGGAAGAGAAAGAAACATGTCCATTTTAAAAATAAGTTGCAGTGGCAGAGCAGCAAGGATTATATTCAAAGCAAAGTGGACCACTGTTATAAGACCCTGTTTCAAATATAAATTAAAAGGGCTGGGGATGTGGCTCAGTAGTTACGTACTATTGGGTTCAATTCCCAGTATAAAAAAACCCCACCCTTGTCTTTGTTATTGGATTGGCATTGGTGACAAGGACTGAGCTTTCTGTAACATTAACACAGAGCAAATCCCAACTTGTCATGGCAGTGGAGACTTGAAAGACTGATGTCATTATGCTGTCAGTCAAATATCAAAAGGTGAACCTAGATCAGACACTTTGGGTCTCTCTCTCTCTCTCTCTCTCTCTCTCTCTCTCTCTCTCTCTCTCTCTCTCTCTCTCTCTCTCTCACACACACACACACACACAAACTGGAGGGTAGGGCTGTGTTTGTGATTCAGTGGTAAATTGTTTGCTTGGTGTACATAAAGCCATCTCTCTCTCTCTTTCTCTCTCTCATTTATTTATTTAGTTGTTGTTGTTTGTTTTTTTCCTTTGGTACTGGGGAATTGAACCTAGGGGCACTTAAAAACTGAGCCATATCCCCTGCCTTTTTATTTTGTATTTTGAGACAGGGTCTCACCAAGTTGCTCAGGGCTTCACTAAATTGCTGTAGCTGGCCTTGAACTTGCAATCACTTGGAGTTGCTGGGATTGCAGGTGAGCATCACTAAGTCCAGCTGTCCTTCTTCTCTGAAAGGATCCATTCTCTCCATCTAACAAATGTATGCCTGTTACTCTGAGCTAATCTTTCTGATTTGATTACAAGAATCAGGGTGAAGGAAGGGAAATTTTTCACAAGCCAGTTTCCTGAAAGGCCCCAGCCCTGTAAAAACAGGACTTGCTAATTCTGCCAGGCCTCATGGTGCAGCCTGTAATCCTGGTGACTTGGAAGACCGAGACCAGAGGATCATAAGTTCGAGGCTCTACACAACTTAGACAGACCCTGTCTCAAAATAAGAAATAAAATGACTAGTGATGTAGCTCAGTGGTAAAGTTACCCTGGGTTCAATCCCCAGTGCCAAAAAGAAAAAAAAAGAAAGGAAGGAAGGAAGGAGGGAGGAAAGGACTTGCTAGTTCTGTGGATCTTGGAGAAGTTTTCTAGGAGTCAAACAGATTTGGTTTTTAATTGCTGCTCGGCCACTTAACTTCCCTGTGCCTCAGTCTTGCTATGTGTAGAATGGGACTAATGATCTTTTTCGAATTACTTGGTAGGATTGTGAGAATTGAAAATTAGTAATTTTAAAATGCCTCTATTAGTGTTTGGCATTCATAAAGAACTCGGGTAGTGGGAGACCCAGGGTCTAGTTTACGTTCCTGGCCTTGGTAGCTGTGTGGTCTCCTGTTTCTTATTTACTTCACCATCCCTGACTGAACCTTACTCTTCTCATCTATGAAAAAAAAAAGCAAATATGTCCCGCGTGTGTTTAGGGTTCCTTCCATCTGGAGAATTCTGAAACAAATGTAATTCAAAGTTTCTCAGTGAAGGTGACTCAACCGAGCAGCTGCCAGGAGCTGGAGGTAGGAAATCGAGGGGCGGGGCCTCCTCGCTAGGGCAACGCTCAGTGGGAGGATCGCTGCCGCGCCTACCTCTCGGCGTTAGGGAGTGGGACGCCGGGGTCAGCCGGACAGCTATTTCGGGAATCTGAATGTGGATTCGAGCGAGGAGGTTCCTGGGAGCCTCCGAAGGGCTTCCGCCAGCCTCACTAGATCAGCGAGAGCGCAGGCGGCCTCCTGCGGCTGTGACAACAAGGCGGTGGCCCAGTTAACCTCAGCGCGTCCGCCCGTCCCAGTGGCCGGCGCGGTTCGGGTCAGGGCGGTGGAGGGCGGGGACTGGGGGGCGGGACCGGGGCGGTCCCTGGCACGCCTCAGCCGCCCCGCCTCTGCAGCGTTGACAGGACCACCCGCCACCGCCAGGATCAGCTGCTGGGCACGGGAGGAACAGGAAGGGGTGGAGCTGCTGCTTGGCAAGCTGCTGAGCAATCAGCCGACCACAGCGAAGGGTAATCGGGTGCCCCCAGCGCCACCGGGCGCTTGGCCCTAGGCCGGTAGGGGCCTGAAGGGCGAACAAGCCCTGTGTGGGAAGCCCGGCTATGCCCCGCCACGGAGTGTCAACCCGCTGGGGCCATCCCAGGTTCTGCTGGAAGCAGGCACTGAAGAGGACCTCAGGAGCCCCCGGTCTGGGACTCCTGTGGATGGTCCTGAGTCTGGGGCTGGTGCTGGTTCTGCTCGACCCCATGGTTCTCTGGGTCCCTGCCAGAGCTCACCCTCTTCCTGCTCAAGACCATCCTATCAGATTCCATGGCATAGTCCCCCGGCTCCAGGATGCCTTTGGGTGGAGAAATCTCACCTGCCCAGTCTGCAAAGGCCTATTCACCGCCATCAACTTCGGGCTGAAGGTGAGCACTGAAAAGAAACTGTGGTGGAGCCAGTCAAGGGGGAGTTCTGAGGGTGGTGGCTAGGACTGATGAGGTGCCCTCAGGTCTGAATGTATCTCTGTTAGCCTGGCTTCTACAATGCCTTTACTGACTTGGCTTCCTTTTGGGGATATCCATGCCTACTTGCCATTGCTACCCCATTGTAACCTTTGTAAAGGAAAGAGTGGAGACATTGCCTGAGAAAGCCTGCCAGTCAAGCATAGGCCTGAAATGTTGCTGGTCACTGAGCTGAAGGAGAAGTAATAGCTGTTACTTCCTGGGACATAGGGGCATTCTGTAGGAGGCACTGAGGTCTCTTCATCATGTGGCACTGAGTCCAGCCCAGATCCAGTTTGGATATAGAGGCCCACAGGTTTGTGGTCTGGTTGAACTGGTTCCCCTGCCCCATCTCTGACTTCTCACTGTTGGTTCCTTCCATCACAGAAAGAGCCCAATGTGGCACGGGTGGGCTCAGTGGCCACCAAACTGTGCAAGATGCTGAACATAGCACCACCCACTGTGTGCCAGTCAGCTGTCCAGCTTTTTGAGGATGATATGGTGGAGGTGTGGACACGCTCAGTACTGAGTCCATCTGAGGCCTGTGGCTTACTCCTGGGCTCTACCTGTGGACATTGGGATATCTTCTCATCTTGGAACATCTCTTTGCCAGCTGTGCCGAAGCCACCCCCCAAGCCGCCCAGCCCACCGGCCCCAGGTGCCCCTGTCAGTCGGGTCCTCTTCCTCACTGACCTGCATTGGGATCATGACTATTTGGAAGGCACAGATCCTAACTGTGCAGATCCTCTGTGCTGCCGACGGGGCTCTGGCCTGCCACCCACCTCCCAGCCAGGTGCTGGATACTGGGGAGAGTACAGCAAGTGTGACCTGCCCCTGCGGACCCTGGAGAGCCTGTTAAGTGGGCTGGGCCCTGCTGGGCCTTTTGATATGGTATACTGGACAGGAGACATCCCTGCCCATGATGTCTGGCAACAGTCTCGTCGGGACCAGCTGCGAGCTCTGACCACCATCACAGACCTCGTGAGGAAGTTCTTGGGACCAGTTCCAGTGTACCCTGCTGTGGGCAACCACGAGAGCACACCCGTCAATGGCTTTCCTCCTCCCTTCATAGAGGGCAACCAATCTTCCCGCTGGCTCTATGAGGCAATGGCCAAGGCCTGGGAGCCCTGGCTGCCTGCTGAAGCCCTTCATACCCTCAGGTACTTCAGGTTCATTTAAAGTCAAGAAGGGAAATGAAAGATGGCTGAGTGAAGGGAGAAGGAAACTTGGGGCATTATCTCTGACTGCTCAGGGCTCTTCACTGCTCCTCCCTAATCTGACTCCACCTTCACTTTCTACCCTTATCTCTTTCAAAAAGCTAGAAGCACAACCTCTCCACACCCTAGCCTGGATTCATGTTGACTTTTTTTTTTTTTTTTCACTTTACTAGGGATTGAACCCAGGGTCATTTAACCACTGAGCTGCATTTCCAGTCCTTTTTGTTTTTTATTTTGAGACAGAGTCTAAGTTGCTTATTACTTAGGGACACACTAAGTTGCTGAGGCTGGCCTTGATCTTGTGATCTTACTTCCCCAGTCTCCTGAGTCAGTGGGATTACAGACTTGTACACCATGTCTGGTTATGTTGGCCCTCTAAAATTATTTCCCCTCCTCTTTAACATCCCCAACTTTTCCCAATTTTCCTAGGCTCAGGTCATCTTCTGACAGAATGGCCTTTTCCCACTCTAACTCACCTTTATCTCTTCCCCCATGCTCCTGGTGCTCCCAACTCTCTGAGCCATTCTTTTCTCATAAGAGTCCTACAATTAGTGCAGTTTAGACTTCAGGTAGAATGCAAACTCCTCCAGTGTGGGGATGACCTCATGTGTGCCTCTGCCTAGCACAAGACTGGACATGCAGGATAGGATTATGAACAAGTGTTGACCATCTTGTTCACTTTGTTTCAGAATTGGGGGGTTCTATGCCCTTTCCCCACGCCCAGGCCTCCGCCTCATCTCTCTCAATATGAATTTTTGTTCCCGTGAGAACTTCTGGCTCTTGATCAACTCCACAGACCCCGCTGGACAGCTCCAGTGGCTGGTGGGGGAACTTCAGGCTGCTGAGGATCGAGGAGACAAAGTGAGGGACAATGGTGGGAATCTTGTGGAGTAGGTACAGCTGAGGGTTGGGGGAGAAGCAAGCTCCTGTCAAACTAGAGCATCTATGGGCTGATTTTCTGGTGTTGTCAACCTGCTTCCTGGGGGTCCAGTTCATGGTCACTCTGGAAAGCCCTTTTTTCTATACCCCCTGGCTAGGGTTGGGGTATAGAAGAGTCCCCGATAACCACCCTTCTCTCTCCCCCAGGTGCATATTATTGGTCACATTCCCCCAGGGCACTGCCTGAAGAGCTGGAGCTGGAATTATTACCGGATTGTAGCCAGGTAGGAAGAAGTGGGTGGGAATAGGATGGTGGGGGTTGAAGAGTCTAAAGATTAAAATTCCCTTGAACATCTCAGCTTCTCTGCTGTTCCATGGGTTGGTGGGAGGCTACCTCTGAAGAAGCTTGTGAAAGAGCATCCTAAATCCCTAGCTCTTCCTCCCCCACTCCAGACACTTTTGAATATAATTTATGTCTTCTGGCCAGGTATGAGAACACTCTGGCTGGTCAGTTCTTTGGCCATACTCATGTAGATGAGTTTGAGGTCTTCTATGATGAAGAGACTCTGAGCCGGCCACTGGCCGTAGCCTTCCTGGCACCCAGTGCCACCACCTACATCAGCCTTAATCCTGGTGAGTGATGCAGGGGGGAGCCTCCTTATCACGGTGTTGGTGGGACAGGTGAAGGGTATGGGAGCCAAGGCTGGCAAGGGGAAGGATATGTGGTCCTCCCTGGACTTGCCTTTGCTTCTTTTCCATTCAGTCAGCCCTCCTTCCTTGCAGGTTACCGTGTCTATCTAATAGATGGAAACTACACGGGGAGCTCTCATGTGGTCCTGGACCACGAGACCTACATCCTCAACCTGACGCAGGCGAACGCACCAGGAGCCAAACCACAATGGCAGCTCCTCTACAAGGCTAGAGAAACCTATGGGCTGCCCAACGCGCTGCCGGCTGCCTGGCACAACCTAGTATACCGCATGCGGGATGACATGCGACTCTTCCAGACCTTCTGGTTTCTCTATCATAAGGGCCACCCGCCCTCGGAGCCCTGTGGTGCACCCTGCCGCCTCGCTACTCTGTGTGCCCAGCTCTCTGCCAGAGCTGACAGCCCTGCTCTGTGCCGCCACCTGGTGCCGAATGGGAGCCTCCCAGGTGGCCAGAACTTATGGCCAAGGCCCTTGTTCTGCTAGGGCCACAGGACCCATAGTCAGGAATGTTCATGTCTTACGAAAGGAGCAAAAACCTGAGTGCTGCTGTGATTCAACCTGGCAGGAACATGCCAGGGAAGAGCCCATCCTCAGGCCCCACATATACTGGGAAACAAGACCTTCTTTCCTAGAGCTGGTTTAGCTGGATTTGGGAGAGGGTTTGGCTGCTCCGCCTATGCCCAGGATCCAGACTGCTGTCCTTTCATGGCCATGAAGCTGAGGCCTCAATGCTGTGGGCAGCCATACAGTAGCTGTCATGCCAGGCCAGGAACCCTGCACTACTGCTGCTACTTGATCCTGCCAAGCTGTTAAAATAAAAATAAAAGAGACTTGGACTCCAGGCTCCTCTATGGCTGCTCCAATTTCTTCTTTCCAAGCAGTCAGGACAAGAGGAACTTGAGGACAAGATTGTAACAGAAATTGGTAAAGGGAGTAATGGTGTATACAGGCACAGGGAGGCACACAGCAGCGCAGACAGACTTTATTAGTGATATCAGTACAGCAGAGGTGCCCACAGAACAGGGGAGGGGGATCCATGCCTGGACCAGTCCCCTCCTTCTGCCCTGCTGGGCCTTATGAAGATGGGGCCTGGTCTGGACCAGTTCTTCCTGTTCCACCTCAAATACTGGGGATGGAGAGCCCAGGACTGGCCTTGCTTCCTGCTCCTCTTGTCTTAAATCCAGGGTTATCATTTCCTTGAAGGGATTAGATCTCTTCCCACCCCAGCCCTTAGGCAGGGAACCCAGGAGTACTGAAGAAGGGCAACTTTGGGGGACCTGAGACCTCAAGAATAGTATCCAGGGCTCCTTCCTGCCCCACACCCTTGAGTTCCCTGGGGCCCAACATGAGCAGGTGGAGGGAGGAGTGGGGCATCTTCATGGGGTCTGGGACCCAAGACGTTTGGGCTTAAGGGAGCCCCACAGCGACTGAACACCCCTGCGGACAGTCCAACCTACACGCCTGGCAACAGACTCTGCAGGGGGTGCTGGGAGGCAGGAGGTGGAGGTCTGGGAGCGGGCATCCAGACACTTCTGGTAGCGGAGCTGCAGAGGCAGAAGGTGCACTCACTTTCCAGTCTGCCCCGTGTAAGGTCCCATCACCACCCTGCTACCCCACTTGCTTACCATGCACGCAGCCTGCACAGCCTCTGAGAGGCTGGCAGCGTTAGGCTCGCACCAGAACATGTGGCAGCAGAAGGAGGCTGGGCCGGCAGCCATGATGAATGCAAAAGTGTGGACATCTCTGCCCACAGCCAGGAAGGAGAGGAAGCGTACCCGACACTCGCCTAGAACTGCCTCTGTCTGGAGGGAAGGAGCCCAGTTAAAAAGGAAAAATCCTCAGACTCAGGCTCTTCCCCTCACCCCTAGATTCCCACCATGGCAAGGCACAACCAGGCCTTCTTCTACCCCAGCTGTTTACCTACCTGCTGGTGCAAGATAGTTAGGGTAGCAGGGGCCACACTGACATGACTTGGGGTCCACTGCTCACGGGTACTGGAGGACAGGACTGACTCCAGAGCCCCATTAATCACATCTACCCCTAGAAGACAGGGACACAAACAATACCACTGAAGGAAGGGTGAAGACACCCCAGCTCTGCCCTTGACCTTCAGCCCTACTAAACTTGGGGCCCTTGCTCCATCCCCACTCCACCAACCCACCTATGGCCCTGAGGACAATGCTGTCCAGATGTCCCTTTCTTGGTGCTCTCTTCCTCAATTTGACCCTCTCCTGTTTTGGGATTTGTTTTTTTTTTTTTCTATCTTGAATCCTAGGCTTGTTTTCTTTACTGCCTCTGCCTCTTCCTCCAGCCTCCTAAACTGACTTGCCCCCGCTCCCCTCATTGCCCAAGGTTCTTGTGTGTGTGTGTGTGTGTGTGTGTGTGTGTGTGTGTGTGTGTGTTCTAGGGATTGAACTCAAGGACACTCTACCATTAAGCTATATTCCCAGTCCTTTTTGAGTTTTGAGACAGAGTCTTATTAAGTTGCTCAGGCTGACCTGTAATTTAAGCAGGTTAAGTACCTGCTACCTGCCTCAGCCTCCCAAGTTGCTAGGATTAAATGTGTGTGCCACTGCATCCAGGCTCCTGCCCAAGTTCTGCCCTCCCCACCTGAACTCCCTTAGTGCTCACCCACGTTCAGATACTGTACTACTTCACAGAGGGATTTGACTTCTAAATCACCTAGGCCAGTACTCCCAAGAACCACAAATTTTAAATTTAAAAAAAATTTTTTTTGGGGGGTACTGGGGAGTCAAACCTACAACACTCCACCATTGAGATCCTTCAGCCCTTTTTTTATTTTTAATTTTGAGACAGGATTTTATCAAATTGCTGAGGCTGGTCTTGAACTTGTGATCCTCCTGCCTCAGCCCCATAAGTCATTGGGATTTTGGTTTATGTGCTCGTTTTTGTTTTGTTTTGTTTTGTTTTTTAAGATAACCATTCATGTAAAACTAATTAGAACAAAATTTTTTTTAAAAAAGATATCCATTTAAGGAGGGTTTACTCTATAATGGATTTTCTTATTTATAATCTTACATAGGGTATTTTTATTACCACCTTATAGATAAAGAAATTGAGACTTATAGACTAGGTAATATATACAAATCACATAAAGGAATAAGGATCTGCCTTTCCCCTACCTCTTTCTTCTTTATATTCTTAGTTTTCAGAACAAGAAGGACTTTCACAATCTTAGTTCTACTCAAAACCTTTTTTTTTTTTGTATGAAGGATTGACCCAGGGGTGCTTTACCACTGAGCCATAACCCCAGCCCTTTTTATTTTTTATATCTGAGACAGGATCTTGCTAAATTGCTTAGGGTCTTGCTAAGTTGCTGAAGCTGGCACTGAACTTGTGATCCTAATGCCTCAACCTCCTGAGTCTCTGGGATTCCAGGTATGTGCCACTGTGCCCAGATCAAAAATTTCTATAGTGTTCTCAATGAACAAGGTGTCTTGACTTTTTTTTTTTTTAGTTTGTTTTGGGGTTCAGGGGATTGAACTCAACCACTGAGCCACATACCCAGCCCTTTTTAGTATTTTATTTAGAGACAAGGTCTCACTGAGTTGCTTAGCGCCTCACTTTTGCTGAGGCTGGCTTTGAACTTGTGATCTTCCTGTCTCAGCCTCCCAAACTGCTGGGATTACAGGCATGCACCACCACATCCAGCAAGGTATCTGAATTTTAAATAAGTCGTTATTCCATTAAAACACAATGTTTTCCTTCACCTGAAACTACTTTTAAACACTGCCATTTATGCATCCCACTTTTGCTTGAATGCAGCAAGAACCAATCCAGGAGTACACAGCTCAGTAGAGGCATGGGTTCCAGTCCCAACTGTATTCGTGCACTGACTAAATGGTCAACACAAAAGGTACAAGCCTCTGTGGTTCATGCCCCTTTCAGTGCCTCTAAGTTCCTATTGGGAGCAGACCACATGGCTACTTTGTGAACAGAAGACAAAGCAAAGGATAAATGTCTTCCTTGAAAATCTCCTCCAATCTTGGCCTTGCATATCTTACCTCTGGCTGAATCAAGGCCAAACTCCTCTCCCAAGTGTGCAAGTCTTTCCAAAACAGCCTCATCTGAGCTGTCAAGCCTCATAATTTTACTGCTCTCTGAGCTTCAAATGACTTATATAGCATTTATTAACATCTAATCTTGGCAAATGGACTGCTAGGCAGATGGGGAATATAAAGCAAGAGAGGAGGATGCCCTCATGGAACACAGACTGTGATGAAGGGAGAAGCCTTTGTCTGGAGCACCCTTACCGCATTGGCTGTCTGAGAGTTCCAGATTCTCATCTTTCAGGTCCTGGCTCAGAAGCCTTCTCCAGAACAGGGAAAGGACAAGTCTAAGACAACTCTTACCACAATACCTTGTGACTGCTGGAAACTATTTTTTCACACTGGACTGTGGCCATTTCAAGAATAGAGAGCATATTTGGCTCCTCTCTAAGTCCCCAGTCCTAACACAGAACTTATCTGCTGAAGGAATTCAAGATGCATGACTAAGTCACCCTCAAGGCAGCATGGGCAAACGCACCTAACTGGTAAAACCAAGTAACACAGGAATCTACAGAAACGTAATCACACAAGTAGGAGTGGATAGACCAGGTCACACTGCAAGGGAGCCTCAAAAACAGGACAGAGGGGTATGATGTCTATGAATTTAGGTCAAAGCAATGGGAAAACTCTAAGTTCACAGAGGTGAGAGGGACATCAAAGTCAAACTGCTGAATATGTAGATAACTATGGGGGTGGAGCCTAGTCTCAGAGTCAGAACATATTGACATGGAGGTGGCAAAAGCAAGGAAATGGCTGGATGCCAGAGTGCACACCTGTAATCCCAGCTTCTTGGGAAGCTGAGGCAGGAAGATTGCAAGTTTAAGGTCAGCCTGGGCAACTTAGCAAGATCCTGTCTCAAAATAAAAAGTAAAAAGGGCTAGAGATATATCTCAGAGGTAGAACACTACTGGGTTCAAACCCCAGTGACAAAAACAAACAAACAAATAAATAAATTTAAAAAGCAATGAATGTGGTATAGAAAAAGGGTGTCAGATTTGGTAACAACTCAGGACTAAAACCTACACCCTCACCATCAGACTCATACTCCTAATCTCTCTTATCTAGCTATACTTGTTTTGTAGATTTCTAAAATACTATATACTTTACTTATTTTATTGTCCATCTTCCTTTGCTATAGAATGTAAGCTACTTGAAGACATGAATTTTTTTTAGTTTTGTTCATTAATGTATGCCCAGACCTGGAATAGTACCTGATGTAAATCAGGTACTCAATAATCATTTGCTAAATAAATGAATCATTAATGAATGAACACTGCAGCTTCTGGAGAAGCAATGTTAAAAGGGAGGTTAAAAGGGGAATATAAATAGTCTGACCTGGTAGTGCATGCTTGTAATCCCAGCCACTTGGGAGGCTGAGACAGGAGGATCACAAGTTCAAAGCCAGTCACAGCAATTTAGTGAGGCTCTAGGCAACTTAATGAAACTCAGTCTCAAAATGAAACATAAAAAGGGCTGGGGATGTGGTTCAGTGGTTAAGTAGCCTTGGGTTCAATCTCTGGTACCAGGGGGCGGAAAAGGGAGTATAGACAAAGCAGGAAGTGAGCTTAGAAACCACCTTAACCAGAACAGACCTACAGAGCTGTGTAAGGTGGTAGATTGAAGCGTTAAAAAAAAAAAAAAAAAAAAAAAAAACAGACAAGGGAGTGAGGCTAATAGCTTTAATTAGAGGAGCCAAAAAGGGGTTAGAAGTTGAGGGTGAGGAGGAGAGAACACATGCAAAGGTTTACACAAAGCCTCCTGTTCCTTGAGCATGCTGTGCTCACCTCTAGATCCAAGATTTTGTCAGTGAATCCAACTGGGATACCTACTCCTTTACAAATCCAAGCTTTCCTTCAAAACCTCAGTCCCCAGCTTTTCAAACAAGGGTTCTCTCTTTCCAAGTAAGGTTTTGGTCATTAAAATCAGCATGGTTTGAAGCAAAGAGAAGAGATTTAAAGATGGCCAGGGTTTGAGTTCTAGGACTACCATTTTTGGCTCTGTAGGTAATTTGAGGCAAATCTTGTTCATTTATCCTTTATTTGTTTATTCATTTACCACATATGTTTATTTCTTCCTTGGTGTCATTTGACACATAATACCTGACACAGACACTCTGGGAAGTGGTCCTTATTTTTCCCTCTTTCCTACTCTTACTATCCTTGGAAGTGTAATCTTCTTCCACCCATTCATTAAATGTTGGAAGGCCCCAAGGGTAGGCCCACACACTTCTCTTTAGCTCTATCATCTAGCTACAGCTACTGCAAGGGCATCCTAACTGAGCTACCTACACTCATCTCTAATTTCTTAACATCTTTCTTCATGGTACAGCCAAAGTGAGCTTTACAAAATACAAATCTACTTATGTCCAGTACCCTCCTGAAATTTTTTCAATGGTGTTATGGTTTGGAAAGTGTCCCTCAAAGGTCCATGTGTTAAAGGCTGATCCTCAGCCTATGGCACTATTGGGAGGTTGTGGTACCTTTAAGAAGCAGGGCTGTGGGCTGGGGCTGGGGCTGGGGCTGGGGCTCAGTGGCAGAGCTCCTGTAGAACCCATGTATGAAACAATGGGTTCAATCCTCAGCACCACATAAAAATAAACAAATAAAATAAAGGCATCTACAACTATAAAAAAAAATTAAAAAAAAAAAGAAAAGAAAAGAAGCAGGACTAGTATGAGGTCTGCAGGTTGGGGACATGCCCTTGCCCTTTAAGAGGACTATAGGACCTTGGCTTTTTTCTTTCTCTTTGCTTCCTGACCATGAAGTGAATCTTCCACATGATCCTGCATGATATGTTGTTTACTACAAGCCTAAAAGTAATGGAGCCAACTGATCATAGGCTAGAACCTCTGAAAATGAACCAAAATAGGTCTTTCCCCTTTATAAATTGATATCCCATGTTTTTGTTATAGCAATGGAAACTAACAAAAATGGCTCCTTGCTGCCTCCTAGCCTGAAGATGAAATCATTCACCTAGTCTCTGAGGTTCCTCACGGCCTGACCACTGCCCAACCCTCAACCTGGCCTTGCTCTGCTAGCCTTCTCTCAGTGCTTTCCAAGTACCAAAGTGCCTCCCACTCTGGACCCTCACACACACTACTCATTCTTCCTGGAATGCCTTTCCCTACCCTGACCCTACCTCCATCTCATTTTCCTACATTGTTTTCTATTTATGTTATTTACTTCAGTTCAAATGTCACTTTCACAGGGAAATTTCTTCTGATTCCCCAGAATAGATGAAATTCCTGTTACATCTTGCTATTTTCTTTCCAAGAATAAATAAATTTATTATTACCTTTTGCATTTATGTGATTATTTGGTTCCTTATATTTCTACTGTAACCTCCTGCAAACTCCACGAAGGCAAGACTATATCCATTGTTCTCCCAGTGCCTAATACAGGGCCTAGCACATGGTAAACTTCAAAGGTATCTGTTAAGTGAATAAACCTACTACCTGTACCCCAAGCCCACCAAAGCTTTTGCACAGAATGCAAGAGTTGGATATTCTTCTGTGCCTGGCTCAGCACCAGTCAATGACAGGTACCATTAAAACATAGTCTCCTCAGTTTCTTATCTAGAAACAGGTGTGAATTATAATCCCAACTTCATAGTATTATCAGAAATTAAATGTCATAATATGAGAAAGTACTAGAAGACAGGGTGTTGGTGCACACCTATAATTCCAGTGACTTGGGAGGCTGAGGCGAAGGATTGCCAATTTCAAGGCCAGCCTCAGCAACTTAGTGAGGCCCTAAGCAACTTAGCAAGACCTTGTCTCAAAATTAAAAAAAAAAAAGGTTCAATCCCCTATACTAACAACAACTAAAAAGGAAGTACTTGACAACAGTAAAGCATGGGCCAATGGTGCTTATTGCTTCTTTCTCTGGATGCTCATGGCCCACAGCTGGTGCTATAATACCAAACCCATCTTCAAACTGCTACCTGGTATCTTCAGTCACCTACTAACTGTACCCCAAACCCACAAAAACTTTTGCACAGAATGTAGGAGTGGGATATCCTTCTGTGCCTGGCTCAGCATCAGTCACATGACAGGTGCTCAGTGAAGGCATGCTGACTATTGCTATAAGTAAGTCACAGGGTACAGCCAAGACAGAGATATGGGGAGATGGGATGAATTCTGAAGGGCAAGGAGACACCAAGTGTGAGGAAAGTCCACTAGAAGAAGCACTGGAAGGTAAAGGGCAGGGGCAGAGCTCTGGGATCAGGTTGATGGTCCCTAGGTAGAAAGGACACACATACCAACAGGTTTAGCAACAGGTACATTCCCCAGGTAATAGACTTGGAACTTCTGTACCAATTCATTCTTAGGTGCTGGGAATTCCACTGTGGAAAGAAGAGGAGAGTCAATTGTGATGGTAGACCTTTCTTAGACCTCATCTCCAACAACCAGGGCATAACCTGGACATTTGCCAAGCCAAGGCCCCATCTCTATTTCTTCTCCCTGTTTCCCTTTAACCAAAATCCCTTCACTATTTGATCCAAAGTACTCAATCTCTTCTTTGGTTGCCCCACCTTTGCCAACAAAGTTGAGCTGGACCTGGTGGGATTGTGACACTGACCTTGGAAAGGGACATCCACAAGTTTAGAGTGGTCCAGAGATAGTCCATTTACCAAGCAGCGAGCATTGCGCCGTTCGGCCATGATCTGAGGAAGGAAGGAATGGACAGGAGGAGAGGGGGGGTGTCTATTAGAGCTTCATGGCCATGAAACCCCCCATCCCCTCAGTGACTCCACCCACACCCTTGTAGAGCAAAGGTGGCAGCTGGTCCAGGGAGTGGAGGGGGCCGTGCCTTAGAGCAGATCTCATGCAGGCTGGTGGCGATGTTCTTGGCAGGTGCCTCACAGCGAAACACGTGGCACTTGAGCATCTGGGTCAGCTTATCGCGAGCTACGTAGGCAAAGTCCCTGTTGGGGGAGGGGCACCTCAGTGTCTCCCAGAGCCATCAAGTGCTGAGCCTGGCCACCAACCCACCCACATCCTCCCTGCCCATCACAGTTCCAAAATAGTTTCTGCCCTTGGACGGTGCCCTGTAGGTGCTGCCTTCTGGAGGGAGGGTAGACAGGCAAGCATGCTGAGGAAGAGCATAATGGTCAAGCACAGCAGGGAAGGAAGGGGCAGGACAGAACAGGGGAGCTAGGGTGCTTCAAGGTGTCTGATCCAGGTGAAGGAGGTGGGGATGGTCATGGCAGATAGGTATAGTACCTCTCCCTGGGTCCGGCAGCACAAGAGAGGCAAAGAACAGAGTTAGGGAGGAGGACTTGGACTGATAGATGAACCCCACCCTCAAATCCCAGGCCCTGCTCCCACCTTCCACTGTCCCGCCCAACGCCCCACACGCGAATGCTGATGATGGGCTGGGCGTGCAGTAGTGCCTGGCTCTGGGGTTCCACCAGCTTTAGTGTCTCGTCCTCCAGCTGCAACAGCAGATCCTTTCCCTGCAGGCCCAGAAAGCAGACATTCATCATTAGTATCCCAGCTGGGAAGACAGCTGATTTCTGCCACTTCCAGCTCAGGAGACATCAGCCACAGCTGGGGGGTTTTTGCTTTGGTGTCAGTCCACCCACCTGCGGGCCTCTCTCTGGTAGAGGTCACATGTCCTCTCTCCCATAACTTCTTTTATCATCCCCAGGGCTGTTAAGCAACCATTTCCCACTGTCCCAGGCTGAGGTCACTCATCCATCCCACAGGAGAAATCCTTGGGGTGGCCCAACACCCCTCCCCCGATTCCCCCTTGTGCAGGTAAGCTCTCCCATCTCCCACAATTCCCCCACACTCCCGCAGCACCACCAACTCCCTGGCTCAGGCCCTCACCTCCCCCCAGCCCCCAGACATGGGGTCATGCAGATTATTTTTGTGGTAGGAGAGCTGACGGATGCAATTGTTGACTGCCACGCTGCTGCGTCCTGGAGCCAGCTCCTCCTCAGTCATCTCCACCCAGCCTAGGGAACGCACGGCGAAACACTGCCAGACACAGAGGGGATTGGGGTAGAAAGTCTGAGCTGAAACTGGAGATGCCCTGGGCACAGGACACAGAATTTCCTGTCAGGTGGGAGGGCATTCTGAACTAAGACTGAGAAGCCCCTAACATAGGCTATAGTCAAGGAGAGCAAGAGCTCAGGGGAGACCCCTGCTGGTACAAGGAAGCATCTAAGACTAGCCTGGAAGGGTCTGTGGCAGATCACTGACTGGTTGGATTAAAACTGAAGAGGCTCTGCTAAAGACTAAAAGAACTCCTAACTTATGACCTGGAAGCTTCACGAAGACTAAAGATACCCTCACAGCACAGCATGAAGGGATAACCTGCATACCACACAAGGGGTTCCAGTCTGAAGAAAGCGTACTAGTCTGGAACAAACCTTGATTCCTGGGTTGGCATTCCGTGGAGGCAGCTTCTCCTCCTCTTGGGGCAATGGCTCTGGGCTGGAGACAAATGGTAACACTTGACATGGTGCCCCCTATGTGGAGTCATCCCAAAGCCCTTTCCAAAGAGACCAACGCATTGCTAGCCCACTATGTCTAGTGATTCACCTGAGGCTCTGAGCTGGGAAGGGTAATGTCCCCTCCTCAGGGTCCTTCAATCCCAGTTCCATTGGGGCCTCCTCACTGGGTTCATCCTTGGGAAAGAGATTGAGGAATCAGAACCAAAATGATGTACCTTCTTCAGCTATCTCTATAGTGAAGCAGGTCCCCTCACCTACCTTCCAAAACTCTCCATCCTCAAAGCCTTCTCCATGGGCAAAGCCTGTCCAGGTGAGCTGGGAGAGAGGATGGGAGAAGTGAGTGGTTTTTTCATCCTGTTCTAGCAGCACACACCCTCTCCATCCCTGGTCAAGAAACAATAGGCCATTGAGCCTTACCTGGGACTCCTCTTGGGGACTATTCCCTTGTGAGGGGGAGGCCTGTCCAGGGGGTTCCCACTGGGTGGTCCCTGTTGGGATGTGCCAATAGTAGGTCCCTGAGGTGTCCTGGACCCTCATCCATCCAGCCGGCAGGTCGGAATCCGTCTCGAAGGCGTTGGGGTTCCAGAAGGAATCTGCCAGGTGGGAGGCTTGGTAAGGGTCAGTCCATCCAAAAAATAGATAGCAGATCCTATGCTCAGTCCCCTCCCTGAGATCCCATGTTTGAGAAGAAGGGGTGGGGGAAGGGCTATAGCACAACATGGTTCCTGCTTCCTTCTAGAGCCTACAGTATTGATTCACCTCATGGGAGGCCACCAGCAGGCAACATGGCTCAGGTCTCCTCCTGAGCTTTGCTACTGCCTAATGTGGACACATGGAGAGAAGGAAGAAAGCAGGGAAGAAAGAAGGATGGGAATGAGAGAGAGGCTGGGTGACCCAAATTAACCTCTTATACATCATACATATCCATATCTTGGGGTACACAAAGGTGCACACACCTACTAGCTCCTGCACACATACATGTGTACACACACATATGTTATATACAAGCCCTAGCACATATCTATAAAGCCACAAACACAAGGTTATGCCAAATATAGAAAATACCAGCACAGACAGCAGGTATCACATACAGGTGCATATGTGTGTGCAGGGGCAAATTCACACACCAACTCCATATACTTGCAAAGTGATATATATAAATATAGCAATAGCTATATATACTAGCCCCTGACACAGGTGTGCAGATTCCACATCTCCATAACTGTACACATTTGTGGATACCACACATATAGGTGGATGCCCATTCAGACATAACACATGTCAGCCACATCACACTCATACCATGACCCCTGCCACATGTAGATGCAGGCAAATATGTCATGTACATACATACATACCATGCATCTGTGACATACATTCCTCCTTCACCAGCAGAGCTAACCACTCCCTCCATGGTACCCAGCTCATGCATCTTCCACTTCTGCTCTCTGTGCCAGCCCCACCCCTCATTATGCCCAGTCCTGTGCTACCCCCTCACCTGGGCTGCTGTCCTGAAGGATGATGGCCAGGAAGAAGTCCTGGGAGAACATGGTGCTCATTCCTGGCCCCTCCTGCTTTCACCCTCCCTCCTCACAGCCCCTCCAGCCCTGCCAGCTGGGCTCACAGCCTGGTGCTGGGCTGCAGAGAAAAGCTCATCCCACCCCCTTCTCACCAGGGCAGAACGTCTGCCAGGCAAGATCCTCCCCCGCCTGGAGCTCACCAGGGAGGGGCCAAGACCACCATACTAGAGAATCTCTTTGGGGTGAGGATGGGAGTAGGAAGTGGGGGTCTCATGAGACCCTAGCCTTTCCTGCTCATACCTGTTCCTCCTGACCCTGGCCACTCTCCCCCAATCCAGAATCTCCATCCTACCCTTCAGCAGTAACTTCAATGCCACAATCAAGCCTAATCTTAGGAACACCAGGAGGCTCAGCCACTAGGGAATACCCCAGCCACCTAGATCCCTGCAGAGCCTAAAGCTCTCAGCATAAATAGGGTGTGGCTTCAAGGCCCTCAGGGATCCTTCCCCTGCCTAGAACCTGCCCAGCAATTTGAACCCAAGGGTGGTCCTTGAGGGCCTGGACCCTAGCAAGCTTCAGGCAGAGCTTGGGGCTTCCCAGCACCACCCCCCCTCACCTTCCAGGGCCCAGCTAGGCTGCAGCGTCTCCTCGGTAACGGCAGCACAGGACCGGCTGGGAGCGCCCAGACTGCTGACGTGCTTCCCGTTACCAGGGAAACCAGGAATCCTGACTGGTCCAAGAGGCAGCACTGAGGGACAGGCAGTCTCAAGACCCAGGATGCTGGGCAACAAGGCACAGAGGGGCTGGTAGTGGGTGTGGTTACACCAAAGTGTTTGCACACCTGACATGAGGTGTGCAAGGTGCTTCACAATCCTCAGCTTACGAATGAGATACGCCCACAGATGCCCAATGAGGAGGGGCTCTTCTTGCCCATCTATCTGCCTTCTAGGCAGTGATCACTATCTCTCCAATCCCCACATCAGGCTCTGGCACTCAGCTGAGACTCATCAAATGCAAGTTCTTCCCCAGAGACCCTCCATTGCACTCAAGGATTCCCTGCTAAAACCTTCCAGGGACACCAGCAACTAGGAGCCCCTGCCCTCCACAGTGCTAGGGCAGCCCTCTTTATGGAGGATTAGACACTTCTGGAATCTGGGTTCAGTTCACCATCTCATGAGTCACACACATCAATCCATCTGCCTTCCCTGTCAGCCTGTACCTTCCTGCTTCAAAGAGCTTCATCCTTCCGATCTGTCCTGGAGGGCAGCTTCTCCCCCCTTGACCATCTGGGAGGCCCTTCTGGAGCTTGGCACATCTCTCTCCAAGCACAACCCACCAGGGCCTTTGCTTCCACACACATGCATTAATTCCAGAATGTACACTTTCCTGCATCAATTCATGCAGACATCCACACATGAATGCAAATATTCATGTTTCATTCCTTCCTTTCTTCCTTCGTTCATTCATAAACACCTTAATAGCTAAGTCAGGTATACTCATGTGCTCAGGATTCAGTGATTTACTTAATCACTGAATGAGTGATTAAGTAAATCACTCTCCATCCCAAATCACTATCACAGTCCAGACTACTAGCATTATTTTTGTTGTTGTTGTTTTTAACCTGGATTACTGCAACATCCTCATAACTGGTTTCCATTTTCCTATCTAGTTTCCACCAATCTGCCCAAGCCCAGCCTACCTCCTCTCAATCATCTACTCCTCCATCAGATATCAGTGTAAAAGTCACTTCTTGAAAATGACCCACTCCCGTGTCCCCCACCACCACGACACAGGCAGGTAAAGATTCCTCCTACACTTCCCCAACATTCCAGCTGATCATACATATTGTAGCTACTTCTGTCTCTCCACTGGACTGTGAGTGCCAAGAGGGTAAGAACACATTTCCTGTGTAGTACACATTCCCAGCATTTAGGACAAGTACAGAACCTGGTATGAACCCAACATAGGTAGTAAAGTTCATTCATTCATTTATCATCCATTCATTTAATTCACTCATTCATGTATTTAGGCATCCCATCAACAACTTTGTGAAGATCTTAGTATGCAAAGGAGAAAATTATTTGTGCTCCATCCTATTCCCATTCCTACAAGAACTCAAACCTTTGTGGCCTTCATGGTCACAGCAACAATCACAAGAATAAGCAGTGACCCAACCCCTTGCTGGGACTGTCCCCACACTTCTACCTTCAATACCCACAATCTCCACCAGTGCATGATCCTTAAAACTCCTCTTGCCACTCCCACCTCCTTACTGAGATTTATGCTCATACCTGCATACCATTCCCAGTTCTTGAGCACTTCTACCCCACAACTCCCACAGGCTGATAAGTGCAGCTGCTAGTGATCACCTAGAAGCCACTAAGCCTCTATTTGGCCAAGACTCATACTCCCTAGGTTTGCTAATTAGTCACCTGTGACCTGCAGATTGACACAAGTCTCAGATTCTGTGTGGCCTACACAGTGCTTTTGGGGGAAAAAAAAAAACCAGAATTAGTTGCTAATGTTTAGAAATTGGGATATTTTATATCAATATCTAATTTTCAGTTTCTCTTGAATTGACTCCTTTGAGACTACATTTTACCCGCAATCCTAAAAATAATCAGCTGGAGTGAAACAAAGGCTGTCCCTTCTTAAGGGTTGTAGGTACCAGGCTCAGTGGTACATGCCTCTAATCCCAGATACTCAGGAGGCTGAAGCTGAATGATCACAAATTGGAGGTCAGCCTGGGCAACTCTGCAAGACCCTGTCTCAAAATATAAAATAAAAAGGGCTGGGAATGTAGCTCAGTGGTAGAGTACCCCTGGGTTCAATTCCAAGTGCTGGAAAAAAAAAGGGGAGTGGAACAGGGTGGTGTGGGGTAGAATTGATGACCATCAAAAGCCACTAACTTCATAAAAAGAGATGCTTTTGGTATACTCGATGCCACCTATAAAGTGTTCTTACAAAAACAAAACAAAACTCCTCAAATCTGAATCTGATCCAAGTTCTGAAACTTTCTACTAATTTATATGAAATCTAGGGGAAAAGGAAAATGCTAAACACCACCACAGGGAATGAGTCTGAAAAGTCCAAAAACCCCACATCAGATAACAGTTTCTCCAGTTAAAAAAAAAAAAAAAAAAAAAAAAACCTGAAAAATAAGGAGAGAAATAGTGGGAACTTGTAGATTAAAAGAAACTTTAAGAGACATCAACCACAGACCTATTTGGATACTGATTTCACAGTCTGAAGTTCCTAAAAAGCAGGGTCATTTATTAGACAACAGGGAGAATGCCGACATTGACTGAGAATTTGATGATAATAAGGAATTGCTCAAATGTTGTAGATATGATATTGGAATTGTAGTATTTTTAAAGAGTTTTTTTTTTCTTGCAGAAATGCATATGCAAACATTTACAGATGAAACTGTTTGTTCAAAATAACAGGCTGGGACCCAGAAGTGGGTGGGGGCATATATGTAGCAAGATTAACTATGTATTAGTAATTATTGAAACTGGGTCAAGGGTAAACCAGGCTCATTATTCTATTACCTCTGTTTTTTTGTATATACTTCAAAATATCCATACTAAATTTTTCGAAAGGGAACGATGTGCTCTAAGTTCATCTGAATTGCATGTTTCCTGCAAAGGACCCACAGTTTGGGGTCTGGGTATGAAGTCCACTGCCTGGTGAAAATGGGAGTCTTTCCCTTTTTTTTTTTTTTTTTTGCACTGGGATCAAACCTGGGGCCTCATGCATACTAGGCAAGCATTCTATCATTGAGCTGCATTCCCAGCCTCCCAATTTTTCTAATTTTTTTTTTACAGTACTAGGGATTAAACTCAGGGGTACTCTACCACTAACATTCCCAACACTCCACCACTTTTTTGGGGAGTGGGATACTAGAGATTGAAACCAAGGGTGCTTTGCCACTGAGTTACATCCGCAATCTTTGTTTTGTTTTTTTTTTTAATTTTGAGATAGCAATTGCTAAATTGCTGAAGTTGACCTCAAACTTGCAATCCTCCTGCCTTAGCTTCCAGAGTTGCTGAAATTACAGACATGTGCCACCATGCCCAGCCCCCCTAACCTTTACTCCCATTCACAGAATTTCTAGGTTGTAGATATAGTCTGTGATCTTCTCTGTTTCTCAGCTCTGTCCATATCTCTGTGAAATATTAGCAAATGTCAACTAATTTAAGTGTGATACACTTAATGATCAATCTTATAATACTAATATCTATCCCCCACCACACACACAAAAAAATAACATAAGTTAATTCTTCTTTTTTTCCCTAACTTTTGGTCAATATCCTATTTCTGGCAAACTATCATTGCAATGGCCATGGTGCTTTGCACAAGGCATATGGATCATAAACACAAAATACTGCCAGTTTTTCCAAAGAGACTTCTGTGTGGAGATACTGATTGCTCCCTCCAGACCTAGCCTGCTAAAGCAGCAGGCTGCCAAGCATACCATAGTGCCTCCTGCTGTATGCATTGGTGGCAGAGTAACACAGGACCGAGAGATCAGGCCTAAATTCAGACCAGGTTTAGATCTCAGTTCTGTGATCTTCTAAAAACTACTAAACATTTCCAGGCATCTTTTTCATCACAATATGGGCATAAATACAATATCTACATCACAACATTACTGTGACTATTAAATATGATAATGCTGAGCAGAGGGCCAGTAAGTGCCCAATACCTAGTAAGTGTCCAATAAACTGACTAATCCATATATTAACCATGATGGCATGCATAACAAATAGATCCATCCATCATGGCACACAGGATCAATAGAGGTATCAAACTGTCCACACACTCTCTGGATGAGATAATTTGGGCAAGGACTACTGAGGACCAAGGACATGGATTCCGCAACTCACATCTGGGCTGGCCCTGCCCTCTGTGTGAAGCCTGATCTCTGACCCCATGCCCTCCCACATTCCCATGTCAAATTCTACAAGGTACCTGTGTCTTCTGGGGAGCCATAGGAGGGGCTTCCCTGGGATAAGGTAGCCCAGCTTGAGTCCTCATCACTGGCTGCACTGTTCCGCATACCAAATAGAAGGCTAGCACTCTTGCTGTGTTCCCGGGGGCCATCTGTAAGGATCTGAGGCCCAGGGGGGCCCACACTCTCCAGAGGTTCAGGCAGCCCTGGGGGAGAAGACAAGTCCTCTTCCTCGTCCTCATCCTCATCTTCGTCATCCTCCTCGGCCTCCCCTGCTGCCTTCTCCTCTCCTTCATCTGGACCTTGCTCTTGGGTGCTGATGATAAGGCCAGGTCCTCGAAGCCCTCGGTTGGCTGCATTGTGGGCTGAGAGCTCCAGCTCAGAGTATAGATGCATCAGACCTTTGGGGCCTAATGGTGCCATTTCAGGCTCTTGGTTGGCTTCTTCTGCCAGGGTCAAGGTCACATTGCGGTTCTGGTCACGGTGGGCTGTGGCAGCCCGCCGGAGCTGGTTCTGGCCCTCCTTTAGCCATTTAGCATTGGCAGGGCCTGGCTCAGGCCCACCACCCTCCCCCATGGCGCTGCGCAGGTCCTTGGGTCCCACAGCTGTGGCCTGCAGCTTGGCGTTGAGCAGCTGGTTGTGAGCAGCGTGCAAGGGCAGGGGCAGGCTCAGTGCAGGGCCTCCGTGGCTATTGGCATTAATGGCCGACTGGCTCAATGATGATGGAACAGACATGGCCTTGGCAGATCCTGTGGAGTGGGAAAGGGAGACCATGTTGAGCAGCTGGGCAGAACAGCAACATCCTTGTTTCTGTCTCAGACCTGTGCCTTGCCTCTCATCTCTCCACACTCAGTAGACCAGCACATACTGCTCTGTGTCCCATGAAAATAAGTGGGCTCAACTTCAGTCCCCGCTCCATCACCACCATCACAGGCCAGGACCAGCTGTGCTGCCCACTGTATCCTCAAACTCCTCAGCCCTGGTCATCTGAGACAGCACAGTCAGTGCCTGCTCTGCCCTCACCGCCACCAGCAGAGCCTCCACACAATGGCTCTCTGTGCATCTCCACCCCCAGCTCATCCAACCCGAGCTTACTGTGCCAGGGACACAGCTGGCATGGGACTGGCTCGTGTGTTTTGGACACTGGACACTTAGTGTCCCTTTCTTCCTGCCACACTGCTATCCTAAGCCCCATCAATGTGAGCTCCCCAGTATGTTTGAATCATTATAAATCTCTGAGCTCAACCAGCTTCCAAGCCCTCCCTATACTAGGGCCTGTGTGGCAAGGGTGAGTAAGTGTACAGCCAACCTCCAGAGCATGGCAGAGGAAGGATGGTCACAGAGAAAGGGACTTGAGTTCCAATTCATGGTTCCTTTAGTCAAATAAAGTTATATTTTGGTGATTGTTTCTATGAAATCTTACTTTGGGCACCATTTCCCCCTACAGCTATTAAAATGACCCATGCCTGGGTCACCATAGCAGCCTTTGACCTAAACCCTCCAGCCCTTCAGGTCTTTGCCCAGATGTTACATCCTCAGTGAGCCCTTCTGTGCAGACTACCACTCCCCTCCTCAGCAATCCCACATTTTTCCCACGCTAATTTAGTATTTATTTTATTTAATGATAAATAATTTTGACCCTAGTTTAAATTCCATGGTGGTGAGGATTTTTTTCTTGCTCCTACCCACACAAATACAGTATGCTTAGTGCCTGAACAGTCCTGGCACAGAGTAGGAAGTCAACAAAAATGTGCTGAATGAATGTATGAGTCTGGCCTCACATCTCCTCCAGGCCCCATTTTAGCATCTCTTCTGCCAGTGTCAGAAAAAATTTGGGTTATGTCTCTGTCTTGGAAATGGTTGATGATGCCTCCACCTACCTCCATGTAAGTAGCACATACTGCTCTGTGTCCCATGAGAATAAGTGGGCTCAACTTCTGCCTGTTAGGTAAGAGGATCTTCTATTCTACAAAAACAGCCCACCCTACCCACCTATTCAGATGCCCTCCTCACCAGCCCTTCACAGACCACATCCCCACCATGGAACCCTCTCATTCTCCCTGACCTTCCACTGCTCTGTTATTCTCTTTCTCTGATCCCCACTATAAAATGTGCCCTCCCAGGACCCTCACTGTTCCCTCCATCTCCCAATTCACTTCTCCCCACCAACCACAACCCAATTATTCCCCATCCTAAGCCCTCACCACAATCCTGACTTCAGCCACCCCTACCTATTACTCTTCTTCCCCAACAACCTCAGAGTTCTCTCCTCCTAACTGACTGGCCCTTTCCCCAACACAGTTTCCCCTCACTGACCACCCCAACACACACCACAGTTCTTTGTTTCTGTTTTGTTCTCAATTTCTTATCTCAGTTCCCTAACTCCCTGCTCCTCCACTAAGGAGCTCTTCCCTACTCCCCATTGCCCCAATACTTTTTACCTCCTGTGCTTAGAACAGGTGTTTTACTGCCTGAGCCAGGCTCCCCCATCTCTTTAGGTCTGGTGCATGGTCCTGAGGCAGGAGCCACAGCTTCCCTTTCCATGGTTTCTAGCTCCTCAAAGCCTAGTGGTGATGCTATGCATACATAATAGAATAAATGGAAAATGGTTTCTGTCAATGTGTCTGCCTCACGTGTAATTGTTAATCTGCTTGATGTGGCTCCACCTGGGCAATGAGGAAACTCATGGTCATTGGAATAAAGGAAGAAAAAAAAATAGCTCTGCCTCCACCCAGAACCACAGTAATCTTCCAAAAATGGAAACCAGATTGTGTCACTCTCTGGTTTAAAAAATTAAAGGGCTCACCACTGCCTTTAGGATAATGTCTGAACTTATTATCAGGATACCAGAGAGTCCCTGTGAGCCAACCCCCAGGACCTATCAGATCTCCTCCTCCTTCCTGCCTCCTACATTCCTTATACTCCAAGGCAGATTCTGGAATGTGTCACACGTATGGAACAAAGCCCTGGATCTTTGTTTACATCGTTCTCTCAGCCTGGAATCCTGTCTCCCCTTGTGAGAACCTCTACTTGTATTTCAAAACTTGGCTCATTTCAAAACAGCTCCTAACCAATCTTTCCTGTACTCTCCCCACCCTCCAGTGATTATTCCCTCTTGTGTCCCATAACATCCAGTACCACATGGTATAAAACTATCTGAGACCATGTCTTATTCAATTTTGCATTCTGATTACCAAGGAGAGTGCTGTAGATCTACAAGAGTGAGCTGTCATGTGGAAGGAAAGGAAGGATGGAGGACACAGACACTGGGTTGGGAGGAATTAGGAACCGGGAAGCTTGAAACTGGCTGGGAATCAACACCAAGAAAGCCTGTGTGGTCCCACAGAGTAGACACGGGCAAGGCAGTTTTAGGGAGGGTACTACAAAATGATGAAGGGACCATTGAGAGGAGGCTCAGATGGCATAGGAGTCCTGGACAAATGAGGCTAAGTCCAGAAAAAGGGAGGCAGGGGAAAATTCACTTAAACCAACATTCTGTCTTAAGACTGTTTGAAGATGGCATCTCCATAAGTTTTAGGAGGTGGAAGACCCCATGACTCTGACAGTCAGAGGGATGACAAGCCCTTCTCTGAAGCAATGGTGAACGGAGTCAGGTTCTCAGTGGTCAGGCTAGGACCAACTTCTTTAGCATGAGAACTGTGCTCAGAGAAGGGCTCATGCCCTTTGAAGCTAGGAAAGTGAAAAGCCAGGTTGACTTCAGGGCAGCCCTACCAATCTGGTCACTAGGGCAGAAAGTACTGCGAATGGAATGAGGAAGATCTGCTGTAAATGCTAAAGCCTGGACATCATCCCAGGTGGTGTGGCCATCATCATCTCACTTTTTGAGGTCAAAAAGATGACCAATTAGCCAGGCAGGGTGACTCACACTTGTAATCCCAGTAACTTGGGAGTCTGAGGCAGGAGGATTGCAAATTTGAAGGCAGCTTTAGCAATTTAAGATACTCAACAATTTAGTGAGACCTGTTTCTGAAAAAGAAAAAATAAAAAGAGACCAACTGATCGACTTCTTCAAGAAGGAGCACAGCTCAACCTTTTCTCTCCCACTTTGAGACCTGGAGTCTCTCAAGGTATGGAAAGAGCAAACAGGTTCTAGCTCAAGGCAAGAAGATGGACTGGAACTAAAGGAGTGGTCACTAAGCCTAGAAAAGCTACTATGAGACCATAGGAGTAGAAGCTGAGTCTTGTTCTGTCAGGGGTCTTCTACCCTGACAGCTTACTAGATTCCCTGCACAGAGCTAGGCATAGGGAAGGGTGATGAATAATAAAGAAATAGTTCCCTCCCTGGAGGAGCTCACAGTCTAGGGGAAAAGAGTCACTGAGCAACTCCTTATAATGCAGTGAAATGCCAATATCTGAAATAGCATCTGGCACCTATGTGCACTTCCTATTTATCGAACAAATGATTGAGTGTTGTGACAGGGGAAGAAAAAAGCCACCAAGCCTGGGACTTACTCTAGCCCAGCATCAGTGAAAGTCTGTCTGAGCCTAGAGCACAACTTTCCTTGGACCACCCCTACCAACTCCCACTCCTCTCAAAGATGAACTGCTCTTCTAATTACAGAGGAAAGGGAAACCATTAGTTGGGGAACACCCTCAAACATACATCACCAACTTCAGTCCCTATCCTTGTTAATCCAGCTTCCTTTCCTAGAAAGACTCAGTAACAGCTCCTACAAAGGTCAACATGACCCCATGTCATTTAATCCAATGGACACTTGGTCATCTTGGTTGTACTCTCAGTAGCATTTGACCCCATGAACTCCTCATCTAACTTTCATTCATGGCTCCCACACTCTACATTTCCCAGTTTTCTTCCTACCCTTCTGGTTACTGTTTGTTGGCTTCTTAGACTCCTTTGCTGTCTCATCTTCTTCTACCAGCCATTACAGGCCGAATTCCTCAAAGCTCGTTCTTCTGCCCTTTTCTCTTTCTTATCCCATCTTTAATTCAGGAATTCATTCATGCCCACAGTTTCAGTTGCTTTCTAAATACTGAGGACTTCCAAATTTACATCTCCATATCAGACTCTTCATCTGAGCTTCAGACATGTACATTAAGTTTCTACTCAATAACTCCATTTGAATATTTCAAAGACTGCTCAAACTAATATTCCCACTTGCATTTCTCCCCTAACTGGTCCTCTTTCAGGATCTGGGATTGTGGAATGATATGACCAGCCATCCTGTTGTGCAGATCAGAAATAGGGGTACCATCTGAGATACAATCTTCTCTCTCATTCCCAATATTCAATCTACACCCAAGTACTGGTCATTTTCTTTTGAGAAAAATGTCTGGACTTCATCTACTCTATACCTCACTACCATCAAAAAATTAAATCAAGGTCAAGGACTTTAAGGTCAAAAATTCTTAGCATGGTTTAAATAGTCCTGTTTAGCCTGACCCTTACCTTGTCCCTTCTACCCCCAGCTTTGGTTTTTATCCTCTCTAGCCTCAGTGGTTTTGACTCTTTGAAATTCTCTTCTTCTGTATAATTTCCCTTCTGCCTGAAAGCTTCTTCCTCTACTCTCTTACTACAACCTGTACTCCCTTAGCCTAATGAACCCTAATTCTCTTTTATATCTGTTAGTTCAAACATCATATTCTTTTGACCCTCTCTCCTTATTCCCCAAGCAACTTAGCTTCTGTTTTCGGGTGCTCTCAAAGCACCATACAGCTTTCCTTTGTGTTTATTACATTTGTAATGTTATACTTATTTGATTTCCCTTTCAGCTTCATAAACCCAATCTATTTTGCCTATAATTATATCTTCAGTACCTAACACAGTGCCTGGTGTATATTAGGTGCTCAAATCCTATTTGTTGAATGAGTAAACGTCATATGCTTTTTTTTAAAAGATCACTCTGGGTGCTATATTGAGACTAGCTAAGGTGAGGTAGGCAAGAGGGCCTGCTATTAGAGCTGTCAAGGAAAAAAGAGTGGCAATCAAGAGTAAGTTTGATAACAGTGGGATGGAGTAAACAATGTATTTGAGAAGCATTTAGGTAATAAACATGACAAAAATTGATGAAATCAGATGTAGAGGTGTAAGGGAGAGAGGTTATTCTAGAATGCTGTCCAGGATTCCAGCCTTGGAAACTGACTGGAAAGGAGTCATTTCTGAAAGATGAAGGAAGAACAGAGTTAGAAGGAGGGATCAACTTGGGATCTGTAGGCTGGGAATTCTTATAGGAATTTCAAAGAGATGTCATGAGGACAGTGGGATATATGAGTCTGGATTTCAGGAGAGAGGTCTATACCAGATACATAAATTTTGGATTCATCAGAATATACATAACATTTGAAACTTTTGAGAGTGAATAAAATTCCAAGAGAGGAAGGGCAAAATGAGAGATGACAGCTCAAGACAGAACCAAGAGCCTCCTCAACATAAAAGAGAGGAGAGAGCAAAGGAGATTGAGAAGCAGCAGACAATGCCTAGGAGAGAAGACAGGAAAATGTTTCAAGGAGAGTGGACTGACAGCCAACTGAACACTGAAAGGTAAGGGAGTCAAAGGAGAGCGTCCACTAGAGTTTACTACTCAGAGGTCTCAGATGACCTTGGCGTGGACAGTTTCAGTGGGTGTCAGGACGGAGTGGAGTGGTTTCAAGAATGAATGGGAAGTTAGGAAGTATAAATAAGGTTTTGCCTTGAAGGGTGGAGAGCTGAAACCACAGCTGGAGGGGCTCAGAATGCAAGACACACACAGGCAAATTCAAAATAGGTTCGGATTAACCTCGGAACCCAAGGTGGGAAAACTGCTCCTAATGAATGTTCCTGACAGTGCTAGGCCTCCTGGCTGAGCTGGGGACACAGCCGGCCCCAGGGCACACCCCTCGGTCGCTGAGGGCAACAGAATGCGGCTTCACAGAGCCCTGGCCTGGGACTCCTGCGGGATTCCGTGCGGCCTGCTTCCTACCCCACCCCGTCCCCTTCCCAGCGCTAGACCTCCCCTCCCCCACCCCACCCCCAAAGCCCCTGGCTCCGTGTCCCCTACACTTGCCCCCTAGTTGTCCCAAGGAGCAAGAGGTAAAGATCAGGGGAGCGGGTGGTGTGAGGACCAAAGCGGACCCTGAGAGGGGCAAAGACGGGTGGTCTGAAGAAGCCCGGGTGGGAGGTCCGCCCAGTCTTGGGGGGTTGGGGTGGGCTCGGGCCTGGCCAGGAGACCTGGGCCGCCACGAGGAAGGGGACTGCAGGGTAGGTCGCCTGCTGGGAGTCGGGATCCGGCCGCCGGGGTTGGGCCCCCGCAGGGGCAGCTCCTACCTGCGCGGCGAGGCCCCAGGCCCAGGTGGCGGAGGTGGCTCAGGCTGCGGGGCTCGGGCTGCGCCGCGGCTTCTCCATCACAACATCCCCCGCCCAGGAGCGCGCAGGCCGCGGGGCCGCGCCCCGAGCGGCGGAGACGCGCGGGGGAGGGGGAGGGGCGCCATCTTGGGCCAGGCGCGGGCACGCGAGCCCCTGTGGGGCTGCGCTTGCTGCAGCTTTCCGGGGACCCCACCCTGTAAGACGCGCGGCCCTCGGTGAGCACCCCGGCTCAAACCCCTTGGCCAGCGGACGTGGCTGCACCGGGTTTCCCAGGACCTCTGGGACCCCTGGCCAGCGCGGCACCGCCCTCCCCTAGGTGCCACAGACTCACCCTGCGCTCCCCGCAGGGCCCCGGCTCCGCACCCACGCAGGGCGACGCACCCGCGAGGTTGGGGCCCGAGCGGCTGTAGCTGTGCTGGGGCCGCGGCGCTGCCGGGAGCGGCTCGCGGGAGGCAGCCTGCTCGGCTCTTGCGGCAACACTCCCTGACGTGCTGGTGGGGAGGCAATGAGGACACCGCGCTGGTGATAATAATAGCTCATATTTATTGACCGCTTACCCTGTGCGGGGCTCTATGTGCAACCATATACGTGCGTTAATCCTCAAATCAGGCCTGTGCAGTCGCCACAGTTTTTATTCTTATTTTTCAGAGACTGTAGATACCGAGATTCAGAAAGGTAAAGCGACTTGCCTGCAGTCACAGTTAGTGGTGAAATCAGACTGGAAACTCCTCCTGCTGCTGAACATAAAACTGTGACACAAGGCCTTGCAAATGTCAAGAATAAATTGCTCCCCAGGAGAAATTCACAAGAAGGAAGAGAATTCGAATGAAAAATAAAAAGGAAGGGATGGTGGGGCGCAGTGTTTACTTCGGATCCCAGTGATCAGATCACTGACCTAGAGACCATCAAGGATAATGAAGGGCAATGCTACCCATAGAAATTCTCTAAAGGCTTACTCCCCTACGGCCGAAGTTTAATTTTTTGGATTTTTCACACACTGAACAACTGATTGGAGATGCATCTAAAAGTAAAGGTGTCCAAATCTTCTCTTTTTATTAGTCTTCTAAGGCGTTACACTGAGGTGAAAAAGAACCCTCCCCAAGACACACACACACCCACATACACACACACCTCAATCTAGGTGCAGCTGCCACTTCATCCATCCCAATGAGCACCACCATCTACTGGTTTGCCCAAGCCAGAAGCTTCAAGGTTGTCTTTGAATGGACATTCACTTGACTTGAGGTGAATGTTTTGACTTTATATTATAAAATTTTCAACTATATACAAAAATAACAGTATAATCATATACTCATCATCCATTTTCAACAATTATCAATTCATGGTCAAGAGTTTATTAGTTTATTATAATTGACTCACCTGTGATATGTGAACTATGAACCAGATCCCAAACCAGGGCATGGGGGATCCATGAATCACATTAAACTGCAACCCACCTGGAGGAGATGACCTCTGACCTGAGTCCTTGAAAAAATGAGTTAGGTTACCCAGGAGAAGAAAGGTGTCCCCATTCATTCATTTATCTCTTTCAACAAATTATTATTATGCATGAGGTACTGTCCTTGGTACTAGGAATATCTAAAGAAACAAGATAGAGTTTCCGCCTTCATAAAGCTTGAAATTTTACAGAGGAAAGAGACATTAAGCATATAACAAAAACTGTGGTGAGTATCTCAAAGGAGATGTGTAGGGCTTGATATGAGCTTAATTTGGTCTGGAATATTTAGGAGGCTTTCAAGGACAATGATGATTTGCACTATGGTAGCAGGACTAGAGATGGAGAAAATTGCACATGTTTAATAAATATTTAGGAGATAGAATTTACAGAGATTAGTGAGGGATGAAGGAAGTACATAGAGATCAGGCAGGAGAAGAGAAAATTTTTCCAAATAGCAGGAGAATCACAGGAAGGCAAATATGGGTGTTACTATGATCTCAAGCCCCCACCAAAACTCACTTTGAAATTTAATCCCCAAAAGGTGGGATCAGGTGAGACATTTAGGAGGTGATAAGGTGTGGGGTATGGTGGCACCCACTTGTAATCTCAACAACTGGTAAGGCTGAGGCAGGAAGATCATGAATTTGAGGTCAGCTTATACAATTTAGTGAGACCTGTCTCAAAATAAAAAAATAAATAGGCCTGAGGTGTCTATAGTTCAGTGGTAGAGCACTTGCCAAACATGTAAAAGGACCTAGCACCACAAAAACCAAAAATAAAAAACCCACACAAAGATGTGATAGGATCATGAGAGTTCTGCTACTATGGATGGGTTAGTCCATTTATGGATTAATGGACTAATGAGTTATCTGGAGAGTGGATCTATTATAAAAGCAAGTTTGACTCAATCTCTTATATGCACCTCTTGCCATGTGGTGCCCTGAGCCATTTTGGGATCCTACAAAGAGTCCCTAGCAGTATTTACGAAGAGTCCCTAAGAGTTATAGTTATGTTATTTGATTTGATAAGCCAGCCAATTAGCATTAGCAGGCAGTTGGCAACCAAATGCCTAAGTGAAAGATCAGAATTTTCATCTCTATTAACAGTGAAGACAGTTCTAGAGCAAAAGTAGCTTTATCCTCCATTTACACAGACATATTTTTATATTATAAATTTTCTTGTAGTTTATCTACAAAATGCTTTCTTCTGAGTAGTAGTTTTTATCTGGAAAATCTATGAAGAGTAAAATCTTCCCAGTACTACCTGAAGTGGAATTTAGAAGTCAAATTCAAGGCCTGGCAGAACTTCCTCAACACCCTTCAACAGGACTATTCTAAAAGACAGATACTATGAGAAGAGAAAAGGATAGAGAAATGAATTCTGGAAATGCCAACATTTAGGAAGCCTGCAAAGGAGAGAAGGTTATGAAGGAAAATGAAAAGAAACAGAAGGGTAAGAGAAGAATCAGGAGAGAGTAAGGTCATGGAAGAAATCCAAAGGAAGAAAAAATTTCAAGGAGAGGTGAGTGGTTAAAAGCATCAAATGCAGCAAAGATTTCCCATAAGTTTAGACAATCAAGTATTCTTTGGGGGCTGGGATAGTAGCTCAGTGGTGAAGCACTTGCCCAGCATGTATGAGGCACTGAGTTCCATCCCCAGCACCACATATAAGTAAGTAAATAAACAAATAAAGGTATTGTGTCCATCTACAACTAAAAGTCTATATTTAAAAACTGAAAAAAAAGAATATTCTTTGAATTTGGCAACATGGAGGTTATGGATCCTCACGATTTAATCAGTATCAGAAAATGGAGGAAGAAGGCACAGTGGGATGAATTGAGCAATTATAAATGAGAAAGTAGAGTAAATAAATATAGAACCTCCATTTGAGAAATTTGAAAGAACAAGTAGACAGCTGAGAAGTGATATGAGTTTAAAGATTCTGTTTTTGTGGTATGAAACTTTATAAAAAAAAATAAAAATAGAGCCAAATCTGTAACGACACATACCTGTATTCCCAGTGATGAGGGAAACTGAGGAACAAAGATTGCAAGTTTGAGGCCAGCCTCAGCAACTTAGCAAGACCCTTTCTCAAAAAAAAAAAAAAAAAAAAAAGAAAAGGACTGCAGATATAGCTCATTGGTAAAGTGCTTCTCAGTTCAATCCCCAGGACCAAAAAACAAAAAACAAAACCAAAAAAACCCTAAAAATATCACTACTATACAATCCAGCAATCCTATTACTAAATATATATCCAAAAGAACTGAAGTCAGTTTTTCAAAGGGATATCTGCAATCCCATGATTATTATAGCATTATACAATAGCCAAGATGTAGAATCAAAGTTTCCGTCAACTGTTCAATGGATAAAGAAAATGTGATATTTATATACATAGAATACTATTCAATTTTTAAAAAAGGAGAAATCCTGGCATTTGTGGCAAAAATGGATGAACCTGGAGGACATTATATTAAGTGAAACAAGTCAGGCACAGAAAGACAAATACCACATGATCTCACTTATATGTAAATCTAATAAAGATGAATTCACAGAATTACATGGTAGAATGATACTCACCAGGGACTTGGACAGAGGATGGGAAAGAAGAGAATGTATATTGTTGATCAAAGGATACCCGGAGTTCCAGGGAGAAGGGAGGAATAAGTATTGATATCTAGTACACAGCTGGGAGACTTGTCACATATAATGTGTTATCTATTTCAAAATAATTAAGAGAGTAAATTTCAAATATCTTCTATAAAAAAAGATAGGTAAGCAAGGTAAGGGATATATTAATGAACCTGATTTAATAATTCCATACTACCTACATATATCAAAACATCATATAGCTTATAAATGTATAAATGTATGTAATTTATAAATGTAATTATTATTTATCAATAAAATAACTTATTAGAAAAAAATTGAAAAACTAAAGTTCATCTTTCAAGTTAAAAAATTCTGCTTTTGTCATCTTTTTAAAATAGAATGTATGAAGACATGAATAATGTGAAAATACTTTGTGTATAATCAGTGACTTGAAAATTGTGCTCTATATGTGTAACATAAAATGAATTGCATTCTGCCATCATGTATAACAAATTAGAATAAATAAATAATTTAATAATTTAAAAAGATAACATAAACTTGGACAAGAGTATAAACTAGCAAAAGATACCAGTGGAGAAGATCATTTTAAAAAATAAAGAGGAGCTGAGGATCTAGCTGAGTGGTAAAGTGCTTGCCTAGTGAGTACCAGGCCCTGGGTTTGATTCCCAGCAATGCAAAAAAATAAAATAAAATAAAGAAAAAGGAAGATGATAGATAGTGTGAGATTCTGGAGATGATGAGGGGGGTATGGGATCAACTTTATAGTCCATAATTTTATATTCTGAAGGGATAGAGGTGAGGATAAGAAGGGCATGTAGGGTAATTTAAAGGGCAGGAGCAGGGAAGAAGTTGAGGTATTTCATGGCTAATAATAACACTATTTTTTAAGTCTTTAGCTGAGGAAAGGAAGGAAGATTGGATGGGCAACAAGAAAAAATTTCACAAGATGAGTATTATCCTGTCATAAACATCCATTGTTGATACCATTGTTATTTGCCCAACATCCATTCCCCCTTGGAAACAGCACATCAGCTTTCTGTAGAAATCCAAATCTCCCCTATTCTTTTTTTTAAGTTGTTTATAGACCTTTATTTTATTCATTTATTTATATGCCTTGCTGAGACTCGAACACAGGCACACAGGCTAGGCAAGCGCTCTACCACTGAGCCACAACCCCAGCCTGAATCTTCCCCATTCTCAGTTCACATGGGATTCCAGTCCCACAACCCACTTCATTGATTTGTCCATATTAGGGTCAAAGGGGTCAGTTCAGAGATGGGCATATGACTAATTCTGAGCAAGTGAAAACCAGATCTAGGTATTTCCCTGACCTATCAGTCTAAATCGTTGGTAGACTGAAAACCTGGTAGACATCTCACCCCTAGGAAGAATCAACTTTCCTGAGAATGAAGCCAACTCAAAGAAAGCAAAGCACAGAGATAGAAAGAGACAGATGCTTTAGAATATCAATTTAATATCTACATTGACCTCTGCCTGAAGTCAAAAGCTGCCTAAAGATTTTTAAAATTACATAAGTCAATAAATTCTCTTCTTGCTTATAGCACTTTGAGTTTTATCGCTTAACTAAGTGATCCGATGAGTATGAACACATGTGGCAGATATTCCCTGTTGCTACTCATTTGCACTTCCACTCCTCTATAATCTCCCCTGTATCACCAGGGCTGGGACTCTGAAAACCACAGTTCTCGCACTCCCTTGTCAGCTTGGTTCCAGTTAAGTCTGAAGGTGGGAAGAAGGGAAAGTCCTTCCGTTTCTGGCAGTGCCACTGGCAACATCAACTGCAGCAGTTCCTGCCTAGAAAAAGTGGAGACAGTTCCAGCAGCATCAGCAATACAGGCTAGTGCAGATTTGTGGGCTCCAGCTTCTGGATTTTTGGTTAATAACTTTTCTTCCTTTGGCTTCTCTAAAACAAGACTGGTACTAGCTTCCTGATCTCTGGGTAACCATGTTTTTTTTCTTGTGTCTCCAAAACCTCCCTATCACTTTGTAACACTTTCCTTGCATTAAATCCGTCTCTACTTGGAATTTCTAGAGTGGTTTCTCTATTTTACTGAAAAATGACTGATGAAATACACATTCCTATTTTGCATATATATGCATATGTACATATGCATATACACACACAGAGCTCAAGAAGTTCAGTAAGTATCTCAAATCTACAAAATTAGTAAGAGGCTTAGCTGGGATTAGAAATCAGACATGCTTTGAACAAAACAGGAAAAGAAAAGGATAATCTATGTCTAACATCCAAGAAGATCTATTCTTGAAATAGACACAAATTTGCAATAAATGATTAATTAGTTAAAAAAAAAAAAAAGAAAGAAGCCAGGCACAGTGGCCACACACTTGTAATTCCAGTGGCTTGGGATGCTGAGGCAGGAGGATTGTGAGTTCAAAGGCAGCCTCAGTAACTTAGGCCCTAAGCAACTCAGCAAGACCCTGTCTCTAAATAAAATATAAAAAAAGGCCTGGAATGTGGCTCAGTGGTTGAGTGCCCCTAGGTTTAATTCCCAGTACTTAAAAAAAAAAAAAAAGAGTCAGACATGTTTGATTCTCTGACCTATAGTTGAATTTAGGTTTTGTTGTGGTGGTACTGAGAATTGAACCCAGGGGTGAGCTACCATCTCCAGTAAGTACTTTTTACATTTTGAGACAGGCTTTCACTAAACTGCTGAGGCTGACCTCAAACTTTGGATCTTCCTGTCTCAGCCTCTTCGGTGCCTGCAATTATAGACATGCACCATGTGGCTCTGCTGTTTTTTTTTTTTTTTGTTGTTGTTGTTGTTTTTACTTTTTCTTTGTTTTTTTTTCTTTTAATAGCTGAATAAAAGTTAAAGTCAGGAAGAGAAGACAAGTAAAAACCATCATTAAGAAAGTTGTTCAGGCCAGGCATAGTGGCACATACCTGTAATCCCAGCAGCTCAGGAGCTGAGGCAAGAGGATGGCAAGTTCAAAGCCAGCCTCAGCAAAACCAAGACACTAAGCAACTCAATGAGACCCTATCTCTGAATAAAATACAAAATAGGGCTGGGGATGTGGCTCAGTGGTTAAATGCCCCTGAGTTCAATACCTTGTATATGAAAGAAAGAAAGTTGTTCAAGTGATCAATGTTCAATTTGAGTAGGGAAATTATATCTTTTGGGGAATGGAAAACTGAGAGTAACAAAGTTCAAGAGCAGAAAGATAGGAATGAAGCAGAAAAATAAGGAGATTGTGCTCATCAGTGGTGTGTTGGAATATAAGGAATTTGTTTACATGTGAAACTATTGTGAGTGATAAGAATCAGGATTTGTCCATAGTAATTGGGAGGCTAAAGAGGGTACTCCAATCTGCAAAATTTTCAGCAACTAAGAGAACAAAGACATTGATAGAGGATTGCCCAAAGAATGATAAAGAGGTGGTGTATGTCTATAATCCCAGTGACTCAGTAGGCTGAGGCAAGAGGATCCCAAGTCCAAGGCCAGCCTCATCAATTTAGCAAGACCTTCAGAAACTTAGTAAGACCCTGTCTTAGAATAAAATATGAAAAGGGTTGGGGATGTAACCCAGTTGTACAATGCCCCTGGGTTCAATTCCTGATACATAAAAACAAACCAAAAAAATGAACAAAAAGATTGATAGATATAATGTATAATGTCCAAGGAGAAGAAATTTAACCAGCATAAAAAGTGGAAGAAAAATGGTACAACTGTGTATGGAAGTTGTATCAATGCTAACAGCTTTCCATCCACTGGGATAGCTACAGGGAAAGGGAAACAGCCTGCTCTTAATTAAAGCAGAATGTAAAGAGGTAGAGAAGCTGGGCTGGGGATATAGCTCAGTTAGTAGAGTGTTTGCCTGGCATGCACAAGACCCTGGGTTCAATCTCCAACACACACACAAAACAACAGTTTTCTATACTGGGTGCAGTGGTGCAAGCCTGTAATCTCAGTGGCTTGTGAGGCAGGAGGATTGTGAGTTCATAAGCCAGCCTCAGCAACAGCGAGGGGCTTAGCAGCTCAGTGAGACCCTGTCTCTAAATAAAATACAAAACAGAGCTGGGATGTGACTCAGCAGTCAAGCACCCCGAGTTCAATCCCCAGTACCCCACCAAAAAAAAAAAAACCAGGTAGAGAAGCTTATTAACTATGGAATATGTAAAGGATATAGGGTAGCTGTGGAATATGAATCTGAGAGGACATCATGGCTATCAGAACTTGTCAGTCTACAATTCTATCCACCAAAGTCTCACAAAACAAGGGGCCATCAGGTCAAGAGGTCTGTCTGTCCCTAAACTAGATGAGGTCCTGGACCACAGTCTGGGTCTACTGCCAGGGTTTCTTCTTCCTGAATAAACCAAAGAATGAACTTGTCACTGAAAGATGGGTTTTATTATACACATTTTAAAGAAAAAGTAATTGAGGCTAAGACACAGAAGCTCAAGGTAAAGGTGCTCTGCTAGAGTTTCAGGTTATTTTTTTTTCCTTTCCACATTTTTTTATTGGTGCATTATAGTTGTTAGCTATTTAAGCCTAAAACAAACTAACCTCCAACCACAGCTGAGTTTGAAAGGTAAAGAAGGAAAAGAACCTTACCTGATACCCAGTTGCCTATAGTCTAGGCCCAATCCCCAGTCAACTTGTTGTCAGAAAGTTTAGAACCAAAGCTTTGGTCAGTTCCTGACCAGAAAAAAATCAAGCACTGTAATCTCTATGCAATTGACAGTTGCTGGCCTAGATGGTGCAAATACCCAGGAGATTGAAGGGGCTGTCAGATGCTCTCTGCCAGCAGAGTTCCTGAGGCTCCAGAAGATCCCCTGGAGCTGTGTTCTGCAAATCTGTTTCATGGTGCCATGTCTCTGAATCTTTCTTTCTCTCCTCTCTTCACTTTCTCTGACACATAGCTAGTGTCTTTGTTTTCCTACTTCAACTTCATACCTTTGTTATGCCTAACTCAATGATAACCAAAACCTCATCTTCTGTCTTCTGCCTAAACCACCTGGAACTGCAATTTGAGATAGGTGCCCCCTACATGGTTGCTGTGAACTAATCCACTTTGCACATTTATAGCTCCCCAGTTCCCATGGTTCCAAATGCCTTGGGGCCAATCTGTGGTCAGTTTTTAGCAGGTTGGGTCAGAATCCTATCTCTGCCTCTTTCTTGCTGTGTAAACTCAGCAGTTCCTCTTCCCATTCTGATCCTCTTTTTCTTGCTTTGTGTAGATAGTCTGGAAAAAGCCAGTGTGTAGTCTGGAATCAAAAACCATCTATGCAGGTTCATCCCTTAGCTTTTCCCTTTCTGCTTCCCACAGTTTTGTTTGAGTTTAAAAATCTCAAAAAGTGACGCTAGTAATTTTTCAACTCAAAGAAAGAAGATTGTTCTACAATGAGGCTCCATGATTCAAGTGAAGAGGCAATCTGGCTTTATTGGGAGGAAAGTGGGGAGATGGGGCTGAGCCCAAACTTTTGTCAGAAAGCTCCTCAGTGACTGCAGCCCAGGAGGCTATTCACTCTCTGGGGCTGGGGAAGGGCCTTGGCTGCAGTCAGTTTCTCCACATCACTGTAGCAGTATAAATTAGAGCCATGGATGAGGTACAAGCCAGGACCATTGGCAGAACATGAGTTGGGGCCAAGGGACTTTTCTGTACATAGAGCCCCATCAACCTTCTCATGTGGCCATGGAAGCTCTGTCCACGTGGCTTGAGCTCCTGACTTCAGGTCCAGCCACCATAGCCGCCGTCCTAGAAAGAAGATATCAAACATAACATGGCTTCCATATCATGGGGATGCTGACTTAGCTCTTCTCATGACCTGGTGGGAAGCTATGCCATGGAGAGGTAGCAGAATGAGTCAACTTTTAAGAACCAGAAGCCCCTCACCTTCCATGATGTACAGCCGAGAAGACCCAGGACAGGTAAAGGCTGCATCCACAGCCTGAAGGCTGATTCCATGAGGGCTTCCAATTTCCTTCTCTAACCGCTTTGGATAGCCACTCACCAGGGGATAGCCTCCCTTTGTCAGGAAGACATACACCTGGGAATCCTGGAAGACAAAGGACAATAATCAGCATAGAGCTGGATATTTGTATCCAAGTTTTCACCTCAATCTCTCTTCCAACACACACCTGGATCATATAGAGTTTATCCTCCCAGGAAAAGGCAGCATCCACTGTTGAAGGACCCTGGGGCCACAGATGAACAATGGGCCAGCTGTGCCACCCATCCCGGCTGGTGTCCAGACGCCAGTAATGGGACCCTGTGGGATATCAAAAGTAGTTCCAGTGTTGGCAGGAAAAGCCCAGGCAGCAAAGAAGCTGCTAGTAGCAGATGTAGGGATGAGTCACAAGAGGGATCAAATGTCTCCATCAGCAAGAAGTAAGCGGCCAGGTGAAAGGAGAAATGGAGTAAGACTTCGTTTGTAATGTGGGAATTGTGGCCCAGCTGGAAATGCAGTCAACAGAAGCAAGCATGGGGCTGGGATATAGCTTAATGGTAAAGTGCTTGCCTCACGTGCGTGAAGCCCTGGGTTTGAGCCCCAGGGCTGAAAACATGAACATTAAAAACAAAAAACAACTGATATCACAAAGAGGCAAGCATGGAGAAAAGCAATCGAGTTTCCATATAAGGCTAACATTGTGGGGTTTGGTGGGGGCTCTTAGCTCATCTCAGGTATGAACAGAGATGTGGTTTTAGTTAAGGGCCAGAAGTTAAAGAAAAGGACCATGACAAGCTTCTGCAGAGTGTTCTCATCCTGGCTGTATTCTCTGATCCCCGTGAGGTGGCAAGAGAATGAGGGATTAGCATCCATTTTTCTTCTCCACCTTTTACAACAACTTGTTAAAGGAATTATCTAGGCTTCCATTCATCCTTTTGGCTTAGCCCTCTTCAATTATACTAGTGTTGCCTTCTCTGTTGAAATTGTTCTTGCCAAGGTTATGTTAATCTAGTGTAATTCTTTGTCTTTACCTGACTATCTGTCAGCAGCATCTGACTGCTCACCAATCCCTTCTTTAAACTTTTTTTTTTGACTGTGATACCAGACTCTTTCAGTGGTCTTCTCATCTCTTTGATGCTTCTTCTCTTCAGCCTGATATCTGAAGATTGGAGTCCCCTAGTTTGGGCCTCTTCTCTTCACTCTCTTAGTGATCCCACCTAGTCCTGAAGCTTTAAATTACATGCTGAGGGCTTCCAAACCATTCTCTTCAGTTCTGACTGACCTCTCCTTTGAACTTTAGACTCAAAATCAATTGCCTACCTGACATGTTTATTTGGTGCCTAATGAACTTAATATGTGCAAATACAAAACTCTCTGTCTCTCTCAGTTTCTCTTTGTAGTGTTTCCCAATTTTAGAAAAAGAAACCACCAGTCATTCCATTTCCCAGACCCCCAAAGCTGAGTTTTTCTTGAAACCTCTGTTTTCCCTTCCCTACTCTGACCACAATCCCACCTACCAATTGATGCTGTCAACTCTGCTTTAAAATATATGATGACCCTTCACCACCTTTGCTGCTATCATGCTAGTCTAAGCTTTCATCACCTTCAACTGGAACAGCTGTAAGAATAACAACCTGGATTCCTTGCTTACATAATCACATCTGCATTGCTGATGGTCCACAAGAAGCAGGATGGTTTTTTAAAAAATAAGTTGGAACATATCACAGCCTAGTTCAAGACCTTCTCTTTGCTTCCTTTTACAGTTGAAAATCCTTACTAGGCCTATGTAATCTGGTCCCTGTCTCCATCTTTTTTGAGTCACCCACCTGCTCCTTCACTGTGTTCCAGTTGTGCCAGCATTCTTTCTTGATTGCCCTAAGTATTTGCTGTTCACTCTCTCTAAAATGTGTTCCTTCTAGGGTCTTGCATGGCTAATTCCTTTTCATTACTGACAAATAAACTCAAAACTTGTCTCTTCCAATGAGGGTCCCATTTTTCTCACTTCTATTCCATTAATCCTCTTATTTGTTTCACAGATTTTTTTTTTTTGTATCAGAGATTGAACCTAGTGGTGCTAACCACTTAGCCACATCCCCAGCCGTTTTTATATTTTATTTAGAGATAGGATCTCACTAAGTTGCTGAGGCTGAGTCGCTAGGATTACAGGCATGTACCATCGTGCCTGGCTTTTTTCAGAGATCTTAATACTATGTGAAATTATTCGATTTCCTTCTTTCTTATTGTCTTCTCCCTCTAGTGGCTTTATGAGGGCAGATGTCTTGTCTTTCTTGTTTACTATTGTATCCCCAGTGCCTAAAACAATGCCCATTGCCTCTCAGGGGCTCAATAAATATTTGTTAAGTAAATACGTGGTATTCTTGCTTTGCTTTGTAGCTGTGAACTGAGTTTGTAGTGGTGATTGCCATATTTGTCTTCCCCTTCTGCTGGAATTACCCTGCTCAGAACCCGAACTTTTTTTTTCTTTACTGGGGAGAGGGAGCGTGGGGTTCAGAGACTGAGGATAAAACCCAGGGCCTTGTGCATGTTAGGCAAAAACTCTTATCACTGAGCTATATCCCCAGCCCTCAGGGGCCCTATTTTGAGAATTATGCTACTCTTTGTGCAGAAAAAAGTGATGAGTCCCCAACACATCTGTAGCCAATATGTAGGTTGACCTGCAGCCATTTTAATGCAGTCTGATATGAAAATGTGGAGCTGGGCCAATCAGAACCTCTCTCAAGAAAAGACAACAATTGAAGAAGTTGGCAGTTGGATCCAGGGCTGAAAGATCATGAAGTAGAGATGGTGGAGAAGACATGATGATCCTTGTGCAAGCCAAAATTATAAGGAGCAGAGAGTGAATAGGAAACCATGGGGCAGAGAAAAGAAAGATTTAGAGAGAGAGAAGATAACTAGGCCCATGCTAAGTAGAGAAGTCACATAGATGTTTTCACTAAGACAGTGTGTTCTCTCACTTCAGCAGGATTTTTTAAAATATTTATTTTTTAGTTGTAGTTGGACACAATACCTTTATTTTATTTATTTATTTTAATGTTGTGCTGAGATCAAACCCAGGGCCTCAAACATGCTAGGCAAGCACTCTACCACTGAGCCACAACCCCAGCCCTCAGCTGGATATTTTTAATATAATGGGGTTCTTTCCGTGGCCATGTGCTCTCTAAGCTATGGAACATATATGATATTTTTTATTTAGGAGTTCAGCTGTATTCTCTTCATAGCCATGATCTCTCCATGGCTGAGTGCCCTCTATTTCTGTGTGACTCCTATGGCTCTTTTTTCTCAAGCCCTCCTTCTCTACCCCCTACAATCTTTGTCTATGTGTCCTCCAATGGGTCCACACTCTCCCCATATTTGCACGTTCTCCTGATACTTACATGTACTTACTGTGGCATACATTCTCAATTTAGTTCTGTATGGTCCACATGTGTATGTTTCATTCCAATTCTGTGTTATCATTATAGTGTGCATTCTTGCTAAGGGGATATGCTCTCTTTGAGGCTATGCATTTTTCAATAGAACATGGTAGTCATAAATTATCAGATTTTTCCAGGTTGGAGCAAAAAAAAGAAATTTTCACTTTTGTGTTCTCAGCACTTTCTCTCCTTTTATATCTGATCATACATATATCTCAGGTTGAGTATAATGTGGTTGTTCATACCCTCTCTTAGAGATAATCTAAGTATAGAACATGACTCATCACTCCCTGCCTAACTAATCCCAGAACATCTCCAGGTATTAACGGATGGCTTTTACCAATTGATGTTACAAGTCAAGACACAGGTGTTTCCATGGGACACTCAGAGGAGAAAACTCCTTGAAGTCACTTCATAAAGGCCTAGGATATCCACAACTTCTTGACTGGTTCTTAGAAATGGTAACATCTCATCCCCAGGTGATGCTAATCTCAGAAGCCTGACATATGAACAAGCTACCTGGGGAAAGATTGGGCTCCTAATGATCAATTCCAGGGGAACCACTGTACTCAGAAAGATATGCCAAAGTAAAGGGACACAAGAAGAGACAGAAATACAAGGAGATCTCTAAAATTAAAAAAAAGCCAGAGGGCTCAGCAGGATGCCTACAAGGAAGACATGAGGAGCCCTTGGGGCTCAGAGAGATCCACAGAACCTGGGAGTAGATGCCTACTTACTGAGAGGTTAACAATTAGATGAAATTAGAGGCCTGGGCAATGAGAGATAAGGTTGAAAAATATGCATCAAAGGGATTGAGGATGGAAAAGGACATGCTAGGGTAGGGACAGAGAGGACAGAGTAGAGACCATAGTGATGAAAATGGAGAAAAAGCCTCAAAGAGGAGAGGTATAACTGAAAGAGATGTGAGAGTTGGGGAGTCTCTTACCACTAAAGGCATAGGTGGCTCCATGGTTGTCAGATACCAAGGCAGATAAGACTAAATCTGGACTACAGCGTGTGTACTGAGGGCCATGGCGGGTGCCATTCCCATGGGCAGTTCTATTCCTGTGCATTCCATGGCCTAGAGGAAAAAATAGGTGAGGGGAACATAGAGGGAGCCCACAGGTCAAAATGGGGTCTGAGGTGGAAGAGATGGTTGGACAATGGGAAGAATCAGAATGGCACTGGGGTTAGGGGTAAGAGCCAAGGTGTTAAGGCACAGAGTTAAGGTGGGAGCTGGGGCACATGTGGTCCACGAGTTCAGGGAATTCTAGCAGGCCCCTGGGACTGGGACTTTCTCACCTCTGCCAGGGCAGGATACGAAGTAATCTCGAGCATCCCGAGGGTATGCTGCAGGCACCTCTCCCGTGACAGGGTCAAAGCGCAGAAATTTGTTACCCTGGAAGCAGTAGTAGCGTCCAATCCACCGCAGGGCAGCTGTGCAGTTCCCCACAGCTGGCCAGGAACGCTCCTTTTTGTTTCCCGTAGCAAAGTCCCAGAACCATTTGCGGTTTCCTTTTCCAAAAGATCAACAAGCATTTGGTGAGGCTGGGTTATGCCCCCACTTGTGCTTACACTGGGGTCCAAGATGGGTCAGATATGGTACTGGCCACACAGAGTACCAGCAGGGAGACAGGTGAGAAAGATACAACAATTCAACAGCAAGGTACACACATCAGCTCAGTGATAGAGTCAAAGAAAAAAAATCTCAGGGAAGGTAAGAAACTGAAATCTGAAGTAGGAGTTACAAGACAGATAAGACAGGGAGATGGAACTCCAGAAACAGGTAAAAGCAAAACTGAAGGTACAGGAAATAGCACAGAGTTTCTCAAATTTACTGTTCAAGATAAGAGTGTGAAAAGAGTCAAAGCTGGATGATCAATAGGGTTTAGAGAATCTTGCACATAAGACTAAAGAGCATGCATTTTTCTGTGGACATGGGGAATAATGAAGGAATTTTAGCAGAATTATGTCTAGTTATCTTCAAGAGAATGAGTTCCTCTCCTCCCCTCTTAACCTCTAGATCATAACTGGCTTTTCTATTTTCCTTCCTTATAACGCCACCACCATCACTATCAGTACCACTACACCACCACCATCATCCCACCAGGTCCTTAGATTCCCACCTGGACTGACCTTGAAAGAAGAGGACCCCTTCTTCTTGGCATTCGCCCCGATGACATTCCACAGCTGCATCCACTGGGGATGGGATTCCAGGAAATTCATCTTGGAGCAGCTTTGGATATCCTTTCTCCTTCTTTTCAGGAGGATACACCCAGACTTTGTCCCCCTACATCCAAAAGCACTCTCTTTTTAACTGTGCATCCCCAGATACTGCCACTTGATTTTCACACACAACATTTTTAAAAATATTTTTTAAGTTATTGATAGACCTTTATTTTATTTATTTGTATGCAGTGCTAAGAATCGAACCCAGTGCCTCACATATGCCAGGCAAGTGCCCTATCGCTGAGCCATAGCCCTAACCTTCACACACAATATTTTGATCTATTGCACTTATATAAGATCCTCCTGCAGAACCACACATTTTCAATCCATCTGTGGAAAACAATATGTTGCTCCTTGTATAATACATACCCTCTGTGCAAATCTGTTGCTATTACTATCTCTCTCTCTCTCTCTCTCTCTCTCTCACACACACACACACACACACACACACACACACACACACACACCTTGCTAAGTATAACCAGATACTCCTGTGGCATACTTAATCATAACACTTTCAGTTTGGGCAAACACACCCACAAATAGTCATCCTGAACTCATCCATCCACTCCTATATTCATTTGTTCATTTATCAATACATTTATTCAAGAAACAGTTACTGAATGACCATTATATGCCAGGTATTGTGAGAGGCACTGGGAGTCAAGAAGTTCTCTGTACAAAAGCAGAAACAATCCTACAATTCTGGCCAGGTAGCCACCAAGGTTGAAAGCATGCAAAGTATATTTGGAATATAAAGAAATGCCTAAGTCTGTCTACTAAATTCCTGAGGAAGGCTTCACAGCAGAGAGGAAGCATTCGGCCTGAGTTGAAAAATAAGCAGAAATTTTCCAGATGGACAAATGAGGAAAGACTGTTACCAGCAGGGGGAGCAGCAAGCAGAGCCCAATAATGAGGAAGCTCAAAAACTTTATGTACATAATCTCATGTGGTTGGCACGCAGTGAACATGACAAGGGAGGAGAAACCAAGGGCCAAGTCCATGAGACCCGTGTACACCTGACTTGTAATAACCAGGTACATGGTGGTACCTTTGCTGAAACAGGGAACACAGAAGGAAAGGTTTGTTTGTATGGAAGATATTAAATCCAGAAGATGCTAAATTTGAGGTGCCTGTGGAACGCCAAAGTCAGAGATTTCTGCCAGGAAACTGGTTAAGAAATGTCTGAAGGCGTGTTAGGAGAAGATCCAGACCTGGTATTCACAGCATGAAGAGTCCTGAGAATAATGTAATGGTTGAGATCACCCAGGGAGGGTTCATGAAAGGGCTTGGAGTAGATCCCCATGTAATACCTGGGGATTGGCTGAGGATGGGACACTGAAGAATAGAGGGAAAAAAGGCAGCCAGGGTCACCTCAACTGTAGGTACCTTTGGTAAGTAAGGAGAAGATGACTCTCTGAGCACACACAGTTTGGCCAGGGCACAGGACTTGGTAAGCATAGTAGTCTGTATTTCATCCTTTACTTGCTCCCTTAGCCACATATCATTGCATTGGGAAGACCTGCCCTGCCATATGAAGATGAGCTGACACAGAATCATAAAAACTAAGTAAAGAAATCATAGTAAGGAAAGGATAGCCAACAATGTTAGGTGTAGCAGAGCCTTCTAGAACTTAAGACCAGAACTAAAAAATAGCAACTGGAGGTTGTGCCTTTCAGGTCAATGTACATATGTATTCCCTTAGCCTGGGCTTTTCTTGGGGAAAAGAAAACACAGAGGAAGAAAAGTTCATATCTATTAGTATGGGCCTTGCTGTAGTTTGAATATGTCCCCAAAAGTTCAGGTGTCAGAACCCCATCCCCAGTGCAACAATGTTGAGAGGTGGGATCTAATAAGAGGTGATTAGGTCATAAGGGTTCTGCCCTCATGAATGAATTAATGTCATCACATTAACATGATAATGGGAGTGAGTTATCACAAATATAGGTTGTTATAATAGCAAATTCAGACCCCTCTTGACCTCTCTCTTGCCCTTCTGCCTTTCTACCATGCTATGACGCAGCAGGAATTCCCTCACCAGATGCCAGTACCATCGTCTTGGATTTCCCAGACTTCAGAAGCATAAGTCAAATAAATTTCTGTTCATCAAAGAGAACTAGTCTCAGATATTCTGTTATAGCAGCAGAAAATGGACTAAGACAGGCCCCATGCCAGGACCACTTGAAGGAGGTCTCTTGTGTCAATTCCAGCTCTTTCTGGCCCAGCCCTTATGTTGGCCCAGCAGTACCTTGATCAGGAAGACACTGTCGTGACCACGGCGGAATGCAGCATCCACGGGGGTGGTAGAATTCTTCCACCTCTCTGAGATTAACTCTGGGGCCCATTTGTGACTCTTCCACACGTATTCCCCTGAAAAACCCACACTAATTGAGAGACCCAGAAAGAACAAACATTTGGCCTACTGAGACAGTTACAGGGATGTTGTTGGTGATACTCTCAGATAATTCCTCAGCCCTCCCATAGGCAGAAATAGTCTCTGTAAAGGGGGGCCAAATCTGTGGTGCCAAATGCTCTAGCTACAGCCCATCCTACCTTTAAAAAACAGCAAGGTACTATTGTCATCAAAGGTAATAGCGTCAAAGCTCCAACCATCTAGGCAGTATTCTGGGGTGGAGGTAGGGAGACGGCAAAGTAAAAAACAAAACAAAAACAAAAGAAACAGTAAGATGATAAAATGCAGAGATACAACCAGACAGATAGATTCAAGGAGTTGGTGTCCCACATATCACACCTGGGTTTGGCTTTGTTCCTTTCCCACCTTCAGCAACACTCCCATGGGCATTAGTCCTAAAGAGAACACAGATAGAGGTCTGGATCCAGTGGAACAATTTGTCTCCCTTGGCTTTTGACCCAGGCCTAAAAACTGGCCTTATCTTACCCAAACCCAGATTCCAGTTTTCCATCCCTAATTTACTCACGAAGGAAGTGGGTTGGCAATGACCAGAGACCAGCACAGGCCCCAAAACCCCAGTGCAACTGGTGCTCCTAGTACCCTATTCATGATGAGCTGGAAAGGCCACAGAACAGCACTGGGCTCTGGGTTGAACTCCTTATATAGAGTTGGCAGCAGCTCCACCCCCACTCCCAACCCTACTGGAAATGAGCTGTCTCCCAGGACTATGCTAATATTGGCTGATTACATCACTGCAAATAAGGTCAGGGTCTGGACAGATATCTGAGTCCAAGACTCTCTTCCCGGCAGTATACCCCATCCCCCTTCAGCAAATTTCCAGCAGAGACTAGCCCCTGCCATTGATATCCAGCAGTGGCTCCATCATACTGGCCAAAGTCTTGGTATGTATAAGTCAGGGAAGGAGGTAGATTGAGGATCACCTTCCCATGATTGATTTTATCTCTATGGTGGGGGAAGAGAGATGAGGGAAGTAACAGCTTTGTGTAGAAAGTGTCAAGTTATACTCAACTAAAGCCCTAAGGCAATTAGAAGAGACTGATACTTACATAGGTCTACACACAACATACTCAGACCTACAGCTTTTCTCAAGATCTAGCAGGAGCTTTCCTTGGGTACTCCAAGCCTTCTCAGCTTTATCCCTAGATTAGTGATTTAGAGGGCAATAAAGATTCATCATTGCCAAATGTCCAAGTCCCATGCCCAGCCTCAATGCCTGCCAGCAAAGAACATTGCAAAAGTTGCCTGGCAGGGAAGAACTGAAAGTAACAGGGTGGAAGAGGAGGTGTCTCGCTTCCAAAGGGCACTACCATTACTAGTAATTAGCTCACGGTAGTTTCAACTTTGGGGGGAAATGCTTTATTTACCCATCATAGAACAAACAGAACTGTAACTGGGTTTCACAATATTTGCAGCTGATTTCTTCTTAAATGCTGCCTTCTCAATAAAGTCTTTCTTGATCACCTTATCCAGACATTTCAGACTTGCTTGTTTCCTTCATGATGCTTACTGAAACTTGAAATTATTTCATTTATCTACTTATTTGGCTGCTTTTTGTTGGTTATTTGTTTTTGTTTTAAATTTGTAGTGTTGGACATCGAACCCAGGGCATCATGCATGCTAGAAAAGCACTCTAACACCAATTCACACCTCAGTCCTATTTTTGTTTTTTGACTTTGCTTGTTTTGTCTGTCTTATTTACCATTAAATCCCTGCCAGCTAAAATGGCACATAATAGTTGGTCAGTAAACAAATGGAATAAATGCACTTTGAGTCCTGATTAGTGTTGCTAATGTTATAGCCAGATTTCTAACAGTTTTCCTTCTTCTGGGGTAGGTAGAATATTAGTAATGGTGTGTTATGATAGGTGGCATATTGAAATCTAGTGATCACAGATGACCTAGTCCTTCCTGGGATCTCACCCACCATCTCTAGTACCTGCTCTCCTCACTACTCATTTCCTTCTGAGATTGACTGCTGTCAGGAGAGAATTGTGGGTGGAATCAACTATGAGCCTGGCTGAGTTACTGGGGCCCTCTTTTCTAGTTAAGCCTGAAAGGGTCCTGATCCTTCTCAGAGGATTCCAACCCCCCTCACAACCCCCTATAAAACTTTAGCAAAAGTCTGAGATTCCCCCCAACCTGCCTTTGCCTTTCTGGTGCTGGGGATTGAACCTAGAGCTTGCACATGCTCTGTCATTGAGCTTCACCCCCAGCTCTGAGATCCTTTTTCTATTCTGCAAAATTTCCTCCCAGCAGAAAAACAGAATTTATGGTACATGCCACCAGTCCTCTGCCATCAGGTTCAATGTCTTCTCCTGAATTACAAATGAAAATGTGCCATTAACATCATTATCTCTTCATAGGTCAGTGGACAAAGCTGGATTCCCTGAGAGGTAATGACAGCTCCAACGGCTGATATCTGACACCCACCTTCTCTCTATTGCAGGGTATATCTGGTTGGATCTGCTGCAGCCCCGATGCTGGGCCCCTCACCTTTTCTTTCCCTCACAATCTCTGAAACCCTATATAATCTTCCTGGGATCCTGCCTGAGCACCTAGTGACCCTCCATCAGCAATATCCTCAACAATTTGTTTTCAGTTGCCACAGCCCAACTACAGGCTTTGCTAAGCCTGCCTGGATTGATGGAAGCTTTCACCTCAAATCTCCAGAAAAGTCTTCAATTGTCCTATTACTGACTTGCTGGTCCAGGGATCAGTCTGACCTAGCTGGGTTCTTTGAGGAGAAACAGCAAATGTACTGGATGATGGTTTTTCATGTTGGCCTTTTCCCCACATAGCTCTGGTGCCCTTCACAGCACCCCTGAATCCATCTATCCAAGAAAAGTGCTTTATGGCCCCTTTTCCTAATGCATTTGTCTACCCCAGGATGGCTTAGAAACCTTATCAGAGCCTCTAGGGAGCAGGCCAGCAGAGTCTCTACACACAGGCAGCCCCAACCAAAGCTCAAATTCCACATAGAAGCTGAGAGGTAGAGAACTGTGTGGATATGTTGGCCACCCTGGTGCTGGTCACAGGGTACAAGGCAACACCCCTCGGGGTACCCATGATATGGAAGGACTCGCTTCCAGACCCTAAACTGGAGGAGGCAGCTTCTGCTTATCCAGAGTCCTCTCAGCCCTCTGACCTGGCCTGAGAAACTTATCCATATTCAGGACTGATGCCCCCTGGAGGCCTCAGGAACCAGTGCACTCCCATGCTTTGATTTAGGTTAGAGCCCAGGGTTTTTCCTCCCTGAAATTAGGCCTCCACAGACTTCATTCTTCACTCTCCTTAGCCCTTCTTGGATGAGCTTAGTGGGATGCCCCCCTTCTACGATGCTTTCCCTTTCTCTGTGAACCTCTGCTGCCCAGGGCAGGCTTAGGAACCTCAATCTCTTGCTTGATTTCCTTGGGAATTCAAGTCCAGAGAAATTGAACTATCTCCTTTTTTTGTGTGTAGGCTTTTCAATTCTCCTAACCAATAAAGTTCTGACTTTCCCCAAGGGGATATAAATGTGGGCCTGCAAATATCTTCATGGACAGAACTTCCTCCTACACTGAAATGGGTCACATTTAAGTTGGACATTGATCCACTGTCCCTTGGAATGGCTATGTCCCACCTGCCCTGCTGTGGATCTGAGTTTCTCACTGAGCCCCATGGAATGCTGGATATTCTGGGCCTGATGCCTGTTGCTGTGTACTTCAGAGCAGAGTACGGGTTCTCCCACCTCCCCTAGATTGAAGACTCAGAGTTAAAGCTTCAAGTAGCCTAAAAAAATTTGCTGCTCCCAAATGATCCCTCCCAATATCTTTCTCTTGCTTTGTTTATAATGATTATTCTGAATAGCCTATTATTGTTTCTCTGTGAATAAATAATAATGATTTGCTCATATCTATTGGACACCTGTGTGTGTTTGTCACTGAGCTAAGCAATTTATATGGATTATTTCATTTCAATAAATATATATAGTACTTGCTATGGTACTTCCACCTCCAAATTCATGTGCTGGCAGCTTAATCTCCAATGTAACAGTGTTGGGAGGTAGGGCATAATAAGAGGTGTTGAGTGTTAATGGCACTATAAAAAGGGCTTGGTGATATGGGTTCTATTGCACTCTTCTGTTCCTTCAGACACCAAATCTACTAATATCTTTATCTTGGACTTCCCAGCCTCCAAATTTGTGAGAAATAAATTTCTGTACTTTATAAATCACCCAGTCTCAGGGATTTTGTTATAGCAGCACAGGCTACAATGCCTTTTTCACAATAACCACAATGATCTCCAAAAATATATCTCAGATCACTTTCTGCTCCCACTTAAAACTTTTTTCTTAAAAATAAAATCAGTTCTAATTCTACTAGCCAAAGACCACCACTATGATCCCTTTATTTTTGATTCCAGCTTTTTCTACTCTTATAACATTCTTAATAGAAAGATGTGATTTATAAAATTCTTCTTAACTGTGTATCTCAAATATCAGCATTTTTAAAAATGTGCATATGGTTTCTCTATACATTTAAGCGAAACTTCAAATAACTGTTTCCTACTAATGAAAAGTTAGGTTTTTCTGGGATTTTTTCAATTTATAAATAAAGCTATAATGAACATTGGTGCACACATCTCTTTGTGCATTTTCCAAATTATCTTCTTTGAATATATTCCTAAAATTGGAGGACTATAGATGATTCTAAAGTATTCAGTCTTTAAAAAGTGTTTAGAGGTGTTGAACTGCTTTGTTTTGCATTCTTGTTTTTCTTCTTACTCCACAGAATCACTATCCAATTGTTAGTTTGTTTCATATGGCATCCAGTTCATCCCTACTGCTTAAACTTCTCAGTGGTTTATTGTTATACTATAAATCCAATCCAAATTATACCTGAGTTAAAAGATCCAACTCATATCCACCCAACTCATTCCTTTCTGCCTTCCTGGCACCCTCCTGCCTGCAGCCAGCCTGGCTTCCTGTCAGATCATCAAATAAACCAAGACCTCCACTCTCAGCACCTTTCTGTCTGTTCTTCCCTTGTCTGGAGTTCTCTGCCTCCTTTTGACATAGCTAGTTCCTTATCCACCCTACTCCAAACCTGTAGATTGATGATAAAAAGGGACCTTCCTTGCCCACCCTTTTTAAACACTCTGTCCTCCACCATTGTATTCTATTGATTTCCTTTACAGCTTGAACTTGAACCATCATTGCATATTTAGCTCCTTGTGTTGCATATTTGTTTTCCTTCCCCACTAAACTATAATTTCCATAAGGACAGAGACAATTTCTGTCTATTCCCAGGGTCCATCACTTTGTCTTACCAATAGTACTGAGCAGTAAATACTTGTTGAAAAATCAACGAACTGATAGGTCACATGTGGCCACAGAATTGATCACACTGGACAGACCTACATGAGCAAGTTGTGAGCCCATGTAGGACCACAATATAACTTTCTGACACGTCTCAGTAGAGGCTTTGCAGTGATCCACAAATCTGTGAAAATCATTAAGACACATACCAGCCAAATCAAGGCATCACTTCCATTGTCAGGCACCATTCACACATACTTGGTCCAAGGCCTGAACTGGAAGGAAAATGCCCACCATGATTGGATCTAGGAGGAATGAAGTGACCTCACTTTGAGGACCTTTTGCATGACCTAGGAAGACCACTAATTTGTTATCTATGGAAATCAGCCCAAGCAGTCTGTTTTTAGGCTGGTAGTGGAGTCATTTAGGGATTCCCACCCAAGGAAGGGCATCTTAATGCTATTTTATTCCTCTCCTACCTTTAGGTACTCACAGGTAAAAGGTTAAGACTGGGAACTTTGAGCTTAATACTAGTATGTAAGTACTAGTATTATTGCTAGTACTTTGCTCAAAATAGGGGTGCAGGGGAGTGACAGACCATCACATGAGAGCTCTCAAGAAGACTCTACTGGTGTGAGTGGTTGATAAATAAGAACACTACTTCTGCTGGCCAGGGCATGTGGCTCGGGCAATTTTGTACATTATCAGAATCAGAAGTATAGGCCCTATAAAAACACCTGCCTTAGAACTTTCAAGGAACTTATCTGTCCCTTAACCTGCCTCCCATGTCTCAACCAGAGGGGATAGAAAAGACCAGAAAGATAAATATAATCAAGGCTTTCATATGGATGATCTAAGAGTGCCCCCTGACTTTTGCAAAGCCTCCACAGTCTTCCACAGGTCCATGGACAGATACTCCTATCCTCAGCCCAGAAATTATGCTATTTAGAATGAAGTCTTAATATTTTCCATGACCTGTCATGATTAGCCTTCCCAATCATTTCCCAAATTGTTGGGTGCCTTCTCTGGTAGTCATCAAGCTAGGTGCCAGAGGCATGAAGATAAGTAAGATGCTACAACTTACCAGTTATAAGTTTCACAGCTACAGATTCAATTCTGTTCTCTGTACTTCATCAGCATTATGACCTGTTGCTCTGAGCTTTAGTCTTTTGAACAAAAGTGAAAATCATAGTCTGTTTCCTCCATCACTGAATGCTGTTTATATCTCAATTATCTCTGGAATTGGCAGTCAAACTTTGGTAGACTAGAGTTCAGGAGTGGGTAAGAAGATCCTCATTCCACTGTGGGGAAAGGGAAACCTTGGAATGGAGAAAAAGGGGCCCCCCACACTTATTTTCTACTTGGGCTTCAAGCATTGCTTTCATATCGTGAAACTGCTTTCCCTGGAGCTGCTAGCTGTGTTCTGGGCAAGGGTCTTCCCCTGCTCTTCTCAGCCCCATAGTAGATAGGCAAAAGACTGTCGTATTATCATAAATGCAGAAATGGTGATTTGGAGGTGGCTGAAAGTCCCAGGGATTTACCCTCTCTTGCTTTCCTCTCCTGAAGTTTCAAAATACGGAGCCCATGGGGAAGGTGGGTACCCTGCCTACCTGTTTGTCTACCTTTTAGTTTAGAGCTGGTCCCGACAACCCATCCTTCACAGTCCCACCCCACAAGAACCCAGCAAAAACATCTTGGTGAAGACATTTATTTAATATGGGGGGTGGGGTATTGCTGTCTCTGTCAGTATGTAAAGGGTGGTAGGGAGACAACCAGAGGGACTTCTGTCCTGGAGTAAGAGGCTGTTCTGGCCCCAGGCAGTGGGGCAGAGAGCAGACTGAGGGGTCAGGGGAGGTGTGTAAAGGGGATAAGGTGAAGCTCTGCACACATCCTTAGGACCACAGTCCAGGCCCACCCAGTCACCAAAGCAAGAACCGAATAAATAAAGTGCAACCATGGGGTTTGGGGAGGAAAGGGAAGGTATGGGCGCACCCGCGCCCACAGCCCACATTCAGTGCTGCCAGATCTGGCCCACCTCCCAGCCAGACCCTCTTGTCCAATCACCCCTTTGTCCGTCCCTCCATGAGCCAGGCAGGGCCCCTGTGCAGCTACTGGAGGTAGCGATAGGCCTTAAAGCAGTGGTTGCCAGCATCAGCCACCACCACATGGCCATCCGAGGTCAGTGCCAAGCCCTGTGGGCCATACAGTGGCTCTGCAGAAGTGTTGATATAGGACAGGAAGGAGCCAGAGCTGTCGAACACCTGGGGAAGGAGTGGAAAATGAAGGGAAAGGTAAGGTCAGACAGGTAAGAGGCTGCTTGCGGGAGGGGCACAAGGGCAAAGCAGGAAACCTCACTCTCATGCTATCCCTAGGCCTCACTCACCTGGATACGGCTGTTGCCCCAGTCTGCCACAATGATGTTCCCATTGGAGTCCACAGCTACTCCTGTGGGAGCGTTGAACTGCCCGTTGCCCTCACCATGGGAGCCAAACTTGAAGAGGAACTCTCCATCGGCACTGTATACCTGGCGGGGGAAGGGGCTAGGGACTGGAGACCTGGCCTCAGGCAGAGGGCGGGTCCGTGGAGAAGGATGGGGTGAAGCACTAGGGTTGAGGATCCCCAGATCTATAGTAGCAGCTCAGATCTTCTTCCCAGGTTTCAAATCCACATAGCCTACCACCTCTTGGATGGCTCAGCAGGTGTCCACTAAACATATCAAATTAAGCAGCACATCTTCCCTGAGAAAGCAGCTGTCAGAGTTCTCAAACTCCATGACTGGTACCACCTAATGGCATGAGTCGCTCTCAACTCTATCATATTCTCTGCTTGACAGTCAAACAGTTCACACAACCCTTGACTCTATCTCAAATCCCTCTCAAATCTGTATTATACTTTATGTACATACTTTATCATGACCCAAGTTCTCATCTGGACCACTGTGAGACTAATCTTCCTGCCCCAGAGGAGATAGGCAAAAGACTATCCTATTTTCACAGATGCAGAAATGGGGATTTGAGAGCCACAGTGATCTTTCTAAGACACATAGGATTGCATCACTCTTCTGCCTGCAATCCTTCAAGGATACTCTAGAGCTACTGAGAAGAGAGTAAGCTCCTTAACAGGGCACATGGGCCTCACCCTCACCTTGGAGCAGTGCCCTCCTCAAATTGACTCTGAAATACATCTGGTTTCTTGAACACCCCTAAGGGTGTCCATTTCCCATTCCTGGCTCCTCCTTGCTCTCTGCCTCAAACACTCTCTTCTTTCTCTACCTCTGGTTAATTCTCATTTGTGCTTTAGGTCTTCCCCAAACAGTCTCCTCTGAATCAAATACTCATCCACAGTTCCCTGCACCTCCCTATTACAGAACCTATCATATCATATTGTAATTTCCTAGTTACCATCTTCTCTTTCCTACCTGACAAACCAAGAAGATAGAGAATGTGTTTGCTGTGTTCATTACTGTAACCCCAGCTTCTAGCATAGTGTGTAGGACAAAATAGCCATGTCATAAATGCTTATTGGTTCAGTGAATTATTTCAAGAGGGAAAAAAGGAGATGAGAGAGAAAGGAGTCTTGTGAAAGAGGAAAGGACACTGGGACAGTAGTCATGGAGTGAGGGAAGACACTGACCTTCACTGAATGGTTATGGAAATCCGTTACTACAATCTCGTTCTTGTTATTCACAGCCACAAAATGGGGCCCTGAAATAGAAAATGGTTGTTAGGGCATTAAGCTCAGGTACTGAGTGGCACAAGAAAGAATATCTGGAATGACACAGTATCTAGGGCTGAGATAAACCTCTCCGGGAGGATGACATTAGGGTATGCTAAAGGGTCCAAGATAGAGGAGAATGGGTCTTTATAGAGTTAGGGTATCCAGGGGAGTTTTCTGGGACATATTGGGATAGATCTTACAGTTGTCCTCCCATACCTGCAAAGTGGCGGTCAGTAGCCCCACGGCCCCCAAAACGTCCAACCAGCTTGCCATTCGGTTGGAAGGTGAAGACACAGCAAGATTTGTTGTCAACCACAATGATATGTCCATTCCGGTCTACAGCCACTCCTTTGGGCCCCATGAGGCGGCCGGCTCCAATCTTGGTCTGGAGATAGGAGGTACCATAAGGGGCTTTATCCCGACTAATGGGGAAAGCATTCCAGGTCCTACATCAGAACAGAACCTTGGGCTGAGGATGGACCAGAGAGCAACAAGAGGCAGGATTGGACCATTTCAGGCCCTGACCAGCAAGAGGCACGAGCATGGTCAGCTGAGCTGGACACCAAGGGTACCAAGTACAGCAAGTGCGGGCCTCTCACCTTGAATTTGCCCTCAGGGGAGAAGATGCTGACCCAACGGTTGTCATAGTCTGCCACGATAATGTCTCCATTGGTGTCCACTGCCACACCTGTGGGGCGCTGCAGTTGCCCAGGTGAGCGCCCTCGGACCCCAAAACGGAACTTGAACTGGCCCTCATTGGAGAAAACCTAGAGCAGAGGAGCAAGGGAGGGAGCAGGGAGGAGGGGAAACACTGTAGGCACAGAGGGAAGAAAGCAGGATCCTGAGGGAGGAAACCCCTCATTTATTCAGTCATTCAATAAGCACTCACTGACACCATGCCAGGGATACAGAGGAATCAAATGTGACAGCACACCTCAGGGAACATGCAGCAGAGGTGTGAAGGGGATTATGAGATGAAAGGGGTTGGGAGGAATGGTGAGGAAAGACACCAAGAGAAGGGGATATTGGAGCTAATAGTCTAAAAATGATGCCAAATGATGAACCAAAATCAGCCAAAAAAAAAAAAAAAAAAGGAATAGGAAATGGAGTGAAGAGTGTGTGAAAGCACAGAGTTGAGTATGGGCACTGCTCAAGGACATGTCCTGTGCGGCTGGATTGAGGGGAACACTCTGGTGACCAAGAGGAGTTATGTTTTATCCTAGGTGTAATGAGCAGTCAATGAAAATATCTGGGTATGGAAGTGACAAGATCAAATTTACTTTTAAGAAAGAGCACTCTGGTTACAGGGCTGGAAGCTAGTCAACCAGTCAGAGACTGCTAAAGGAGTCTAAGTGAGAAATGATGAAGGCTTGGATCAAGGATATAGGCTGAAGGGAAGTAGATAGGAGGAAGACTCAACAGGACTTCATAGCAGACTGGAAAGGAGTAGGTGAAGGAGGAAAAAGTGTACAAGGATTACTCCATTCAGGCTGTAGGGCTGACAAGGTAACCCTCCTAGATAGAATGAACCTTTCAACTTTTCCTCTTTTACCTCCTCCACCTCAGCTGCCCTGCATGCTTAGGTCTCTCCATCCTAGAAGCACCTCATTTAATCCTCCTTCCCTCTTAAACTAAGCCTTCCAGCTTCTCCTTCACAGCCAAAACATTATTCACTGCATAATTCTCCTATACTCTGCTTTGTTACAGGCTCTGGGGATACAAGATGAATTAACAGAGTCAGGAAGGAGCGGCCTTTGAGAACCCAAGTTCTGAACTTTGGCCTTGCTCTTTGATCCAGACCTGCTCCCTCCTTGATGGACTGGGTTCCCCGACTCAGCCCCACCCCCATGTCTTAGATCTCTGGGGCTGTTTTAACTGGTGCCATCAATAGACATCACCTCCTCCTGAGGCAGACCTTCCAGCAAGCCTTTATCTGGCTAGCCAGCACAGCACATGGGTTCTGTACTGTTCCTCTGCATCAGGACATCACTTGACAGCATGAGAAGGGAAGTATCACAAGCTAAAGACCAGAAGTGAGGGGGACTAAAAGGTACCATCGGGTCAGTGCCTCCTACAGTCTACACAGCTCGGTAGACAGATGAGGCTTTGCAAGGCCATGTTCTTCCCATCCTATCTCATACCAGCTCTTACACTTGGAAAACTTCTACTCATCTTTGGATTCTTAGAATTTCCAGGTCACTTCTTCTGAGAACCTTTAATGACCAGCCCCTACCCTCCACAAATCAATATATACATGTAAAGTTAGGTCTCCTTGATGCATGCTTTACAGTGCTCTTTATATTCAGCTGTCACTTTGTGATTAATTACCTGTTAAATATCTGTATCCCTTTCTAAGGATTTAAGGCCCACAAAGGAAAGGAACTGCCTCTGTTTTGCTTGCTGCTGAATTTTCAGAAGAGATATAGCTTTCAGCATTGAGAGGAACTCATCAAACAAATGAAGTCCCTAGGTAAATCTTGGACCTAAACTGGATATCTCCACTCAGATGCTGTATAGCTACCACAAACTTAATGTGAGAAAGTGAACCCATCAACATATACCTGGGCCTGCTCCTGAATGACAACCATGCACCCATTCCATCAAGTACTATCATCTTCTTTCTTTTTTCTTTTTGGAACTGGAAATTGAAATCAGGGCAGTTTACCAATGAGTCACATTCCTAGTCCTTTCTATTTTTTGAGATATGGTCTCACTAAGTTGTTGAGGATCTAAGTTGCTGAGGATGGCCTCAAGCTTATAATCCTCCTGTCTCAGTCTCCTGAGCTACTGGGATTACAGGCATGCGCCATCTTGCCTGGCAAAGTCCTGCCATTCTTTTATTTATTTATTTATTTATTTATTTATTTATTAATACTGGGGAATTGAACCCGGGGTGCTTAACCACTTAGCCACATTCCCAGACATTTTTATTTTTTATTCTGAAACAGAGTCTCATTAAGTTGCTGAGGGCCTTACTAGTTGCTTCGGCTGGCTTTGACCTTGTTATCCTCCTGCCTTAGCCTCCTGTGGGAATTACAGGCATGTGCCACTGCACCCAGCTAGTCCTGCTATTCTTGATCCCTCCTTCTTCCTCAACATCTGATAACTCATCATATTTGCTTCCCTGATATGTTTAGAATCTGCTGGTGTCCTAGTTTGGTCCTTAATATTTCTCCTATGCCCTAGGAGTAGTAAGTAGATCCCTGACTTTAGTAATCTAAGTGAGAGAAACAAAATAAAATAAAACCAGACAAAAATCAAAAGAACTAAAATGATAATAGAATAAACTAATGCTTCTAGCAAACTATGAAAACTGCTATAGCAAGATGCTAAGGGAGGTCAGAGAAGGAAACTGACCAACATTCTGATTGAAGGGAAAGAGGATTTTTCATGAAGAGCTGACAAAATGTTTGGATTAAGACAATGACATAATATACACAAATTAAATTCTTCCTTCAAAATCACAGAGATTTTTCTGCTCTATCAGTGTGGTTCCAATGATGGGCTTTGCTTCACCCTAAACCACAGAAGAACCAAAAAAAAAAAAAAAAAAAATTCACAAGGATCCCAAACCTTATGAACAAAGTGAGATCTTGCACCCTATCTGGGATCCCAGTCCATACTAGTTCTGAGGACCCTAGAGTAAGAGAAGCAAAATCTCATCTTTGGCATCTGAGATATGATATTGGGGCAGAGGTGGGAATAGAAATCATATGTTTGAGGCCTTCGCTCTCAATTCTTCACCCTTAAATAAAGGACAGCCATATCTCCTCTCTATGGAATACAAAGCAACATCCATTTTTCTGTGTCTGTGACCATGTGAGCACCATTTGTTTCACACCAGGAAAGATGTGTCCCAAATCGCAACTTTTGTGCCATAAGGTGATACAAGGAATTGGAAGGTGGAAGGTCTACCCAAGTAAAGACTCAGCACCTGTCCTCCTACCACCTGCTCCCCAGCCCTACCTCACCATCCAGGGTTAGCCCAAATGCCTCCCTGTGCTGCAATGGGCTTCTCAGATCCTCTGCCCTTAAGAATAGGGTAGGAATAAAGGGAGCTGGTTAGGACTAAGAATCTGGCCACAGAAGCGTTCTTGGTACCTTTAGCCTGCTAAGTGGAAAGCAGGGGCCAGAGAGGAACTGTCACTGAAATAAAAGACTTTAGCAGAGCTGGATCAGGAAATTTAAAAGTATAGCTATTATGAGGTAGGGATCTTCAGGAAAATTTTGCTACCCAATAACATATTTCTAATAACTGAAGAACATGGTAGTTAAGAAATAATTCCCTGTGGTATAAAACCAAAATTCCACAGCATCATCTCCAAACCATTTACAATCTGACCTCAGCTACCCCCAGTTCCTAATAGTAATCTACTTGCAGCCCTGTTGGTATCCTTCCAGTTCTCTCAACAGTCCCTTCTAGCACTTTCCTACGTCCTTGCCTTTGTTTACAGCCTTCACCTGGACAATGATATTTTTAACAACAGCTAATATTAGAAGGTTCACTAGGTGTCAGATACAGTACATTACATCACTTAATATTGCCAGCAACCGTGAGAGATGCTTTTCCTAATTTTATACATGAGTTAACTACAGCTCAAAGAGGTCACATGACTTGTTAGTACGTGGCAGAGCTGGGATTCAAGCCCAGGTTTCTGGTTTCAAAGCCTGAGCTTTTAACTGTTTATTCCACTACTGACCCCTATACTGGGCTCTAGACATATTACAAGGAGTAGAGAAAAAAAGACATGTTTCCTGGTTTTAAAAAGCTCACAATGCATCAGCGACCATGTCCATTCAAGGTGGCAGATGCCTTAATCAACTCTGTGAGGTACTAAGTAGGCAGGAACAGGACCACCTGTGGGGTTGCACTAGCCGCTGGAAGGTATCCTCTTTGGTCAAGTTTGTCCCCTCCATTTAAATGTCTAGCTAACTAAATGATTTAAGAGACTCCAGGCAGGCAGTATTCCCCCTGGAGCCAGGCTGATATGTGGGAAGATAGCATGACAGGGCAGGCTACATTCTGACCACTATGACAAAAGGGAGAAAGTAAGCCTGCCAGCTGGCAGCTCAAGAGGCAGAGGGGAAGGGTAATGACCAGATTCTTGAGGTCCAGGATCTGATCTAACATGAGCCATGGCCTGGGAGGTAGTGGCTGCAAGCACAGGAAACCCTGGTGTCTGACTGAAGGTACTGGTTGCTGTAGTGGCCTGTGGAGACAGGTGAATGGTACTATATGCAGGGTTTCATCTTTCAAGAGGTGACCTGTACCCTCCATTTTTTCAAAAGGTGGTAGTTTGAGAAACCCTTTTTGGTGAGAGGTAGAGGCACTTACTAGGGTACTTACCTGGATACACTGATTGTTGCTGTCTGCTACCACAATGCGACCACTGCTAGCTGCAGACACACCTTGTAAATTAGTGAATTCACCCTTCTCTCTTCCACGACTGCCTGGGGGAGGGATGAGAGAGGAAAGGATATCATTTTGAACCTCCTCTCCTCCTTGCCCCGCCCCCTGCCTGAGCCCTCCCCATTTGGCTCTACCCTTGGCCCTCTGTACCAACACGGAAGACGAGCTCGTCCTCAATTGGGTTCTCCTTCCGTTTGCCACCTGTGCTGTACATGGAGCTGGGCCTACGCACTGCCTTCTGGCGCACATGGCTGCCTGGTCCACCAGGGGACTTGACACGGCGCTTCACGTCGTCAGGGGAAGGTGGCAGGTCCCCAGGACGCAGGGCACGCACACGGAAGGGGCTGCCACGCACTGGCTGCCCGTAGAGCAGCACTGAGAGGAGCAGCTCGCCTTCGGTGCGTGCAGTGTACACTAGCTCATAAGTGCCGTTCTTGTGGTCCACCACTGGCACAGGAAGGCGCGTGCCATCCGGGCCTGTGATCTCTGCTCGCAGCTCAGCGCTGCCTGTGCGCACCAGCCGCCCATCTTTGTCTTTGGTAGTGACAGTGAGCGAGGCGGGTTGGCCCACTAGTGCCTGGCGCAGGCCCTCGCCTGTGGCCACTGTCTCGTGTGCAGTGGCACTGGTGGTGAGCAATGCGCCCAGATTAAGCACCGATCTTCGCAGCCCATCAACCTCAAGGACCAGTTCTAGCTGTGCATTCTCATGTGGCCGTTCTGGGAAGGCCTGAGCTGCCAGAGCTGCCAGCCTCTCTCGCATGTGCTTGCGCACCAGTAACACCTCCGGGGCAGAGCCCAGACGCAGTGCCTGCTCCGCGAAGCTGCAGCTACTGCCGATGTGCTCCTGACCCTGGCGCAGTGTGTCTAACTGGGTTTGCAACACCTGAGGAGGCGAGAGGGGAGGAATGGCTGTGCAGACTGGCACCAAGGGAAACTCTGCAACTACTGATGAACTTAATAGTACCATGGCATGAAAGAAATACAAAGAGATTTATGTGGATAAGGGAGATGCCGACAGCATCTATAAGGCCATGTTAGGAGACAGAAAACAGAGGTTGGGTAAAGGGAAGGCTGCTGTGGAAGATGTGGAGGGGGAGGGCAATGGAGGCAAGTAGACATCTCACAATAGACAATGATTGGAAAGGGTAAGCAGACACACCTTCTGCTTGGCCCCACAAATATTCTCCAAGTCGCTGACCAGAGCCTGCTTGCGCTGCTGTAGCGCTTGCTCCAGGTCCTCGAAGGCTGCACTGATCTGGGCCAGGGCTTCTGCCTTGCGCTCTTGCAACTGCTGGCTGATGCCCCCGACTAAGGCAATAGCTGTAGACAACTGGGGCAAGCTGGGGAATGGAAACATCTCATAAAACAGACCATCCCTTTTCCCTGAGGACCCTAACTGCTACCCTCTGGGAGATCCTTAATTGATACCTTCTTGAGACTTCTATTTCTGCCCTCCCAGACCCTTTCTCTCCCCTCCCCAGGACACCTACCCTGCCACTATTGAGATACCATCACCACAGCCTCACCAGCCTTGGGCCCTACCCAGTGCCTACCGGCCACGCACAGCCTCAAGCTGGTGCTGCAGGGCTGCCTTGTGCTGCTCCACCACGTCCCGCAGCAGCACTGTGCCATGCTCCCGATGCTCTCCTGCGCGGCACTCTCCGCACATGGCTGTCTCACAGGCCTCACAGTAAAATTCCATCGTCTGGCGGTACAAGGACTCTGGTGAGGCAACAGCCAAACTCTACAACTCTTTTGCCCTCTCCCCTTCCCATATGCCCTCCATGCCCCTCACCTTCCAAGTGCACACCCTACCTGGACACTCATCTAGAGAAACACCTCTCACCCACAGTCACTTGGCTCCCTGCCATTGCCTTTCCTCCTCCTCCCACCCCAAGTCCTGGCCTCACTGGGCCTCGCTTGGGCCCACCTTGCCTTCATGGTTGGGGCAGGAGAGAGGGCGGCCAGCCACAGCGCTGAGGGGGTGGGGGTCCTCGGGGTCGTGGGCCCCATCGGGTGCTTGCTGCATGGCCTCCATGAGGCTGCTGATGAAGAAATTGTTCTGCAGTGCTGAGACACCCTGCTCGGGGAGGATGGACGTCTGCCGACACACCGGGCAGGAAAGCGTCAGGCTCTGGGCAGGGATGTAGTTCTGGAGACATCTGGCCAGGAAGAAGGGGCAGTTAAAGGAAGGGGGTGGGGCAGCCTCTACTTCCTCCCCCCATAGGTTTGAACCCCTCTCCTTACAGGTGTGCCATAATTACACTTCATTTTGAAACCTCTGTGATTGACACACATATACTTCATCTGCCAGCAGGTATAAAAGGCCTTTCATGACTGAATTGAAATATATCCCTGGGTGCTCTCAGAATAGCAGACATAGCTGCATTCCTCACAGTATGCACAAACACAGTTTTACCTTTCACAGGTGTTTATAAAACCTCAAGAAAATGTACAACTAGCCTCCCCACCCTCCTTTAACTCATTAAACATTTACCGGCTTCCCACTCTTGCCTAATTTGAGCCAAGCTCTGGGGATAAAAAGCTAAAGCACAGTGCTTGCCCTTAAAATAATTCTAGGCTTCAGAGAAAAACAAAATCACGGAAATACAGAATTTAAAGCATTTAATAGTGTAATGATTAAGGGCATGAGTCCTGGAGCTAGGCTGCCTGGGTTTAACTCTTAGGTCAATGACTGATTATATAGTGTGACCCCTGACAAGTTACTTAACTTTTATGAGCCAAGGACTCTTCCTTTGTAGAATGGAGACAGTGAAGACTTCACAGGGTCTGTCAGAGGAGTAAATGTAAAGGACTTGCTTACATTTAAAGAGGACTAAATGTAAAATGCCTGACTTACCAAAGTGCTACATAAGGTAGGCTACTATTATTATTTATCATTAATACAAGGAACATAGTAGATGTAGTCATGAGGAAATATATCTGGCTTAGGCGAATGGAGAAGATGGCCCAGGAAAGGCTATAGAGGAAGTAATGTAACCAAAATCTTCATGGATAAATAATTATTAGCCAGAGCAGAGAAAGATACAAGAAGAGGAGGAAGGGTGGTCCAGATATAGAAGAAATCAAGAATCAGCACAGTCTATGGGGATCTAGAAGCAGTTTGAACTGACTGGAGACAAAGTTCAATCCAAGGAATGTTAAGAGAAGTCAAGGAACGTGATGTTAATTCCAGTAGCAAGAGGGAGCTACAAGAACATGGGATAGTCAGGTTTGCACTTTTAAAAACTCCTTGGCATCAACCTGCATAAAGGGTAAATCTGAAGGGAAGGAGACATCTTCTAGTTATCATTTATTAATAAGTACATGTATATCAGGTGCTATACTTTTCACTTTATGTTAACAGGCTCAGAAAGGGCAAGTGCTCCAAGGTAACAAAACTAGTGAGCTCTGGAGCCTGGATTTAAATGCAAAGCAAAGAAAAGCATGTACTTAAGCAGTATACTCTTACAGTAGTCTAGGAAAGAGGTGAGGGAGAACTGGATTTAGGCAGTGGCAACACTGTTTGGGACTATGAGGTGGGAACAAATTTGAGAAGTATTTAAGTTTAACAAGTGAAAAGTGTTGATTGTTATGTGAAATGAGATGAATGTTGGCTGGATCCTGGGTTCTTAGCTTAGGTACCTGAGTGGATAGTAGTGATATTCAAGAGGATGAGAAACAGAGAGGAGTAACTTATAGGAAGTTAGGCATTTTCCAGTTTGGCTTAGTGAAACAGTGGAATATCCAGGTAGAGGGTACCAGTAGACAGTTGGAGAAGACAGGTTAGAAATAGAAATGGGGCTGCCATCAATATTTAGATGGCCTTTATATTCAAGGAACAGGATGAAATCAGTCAAGAAGGGATAAATAGTGATAGGAGAGAGGGACGGATCATTCAGCATATATGGAACAAGGAGGGCAAAAAGGCCAGAGGTGCAGCAGTGTTAGGGCAACAAGATGAGTCCAAACAGGAATGAATATTAACCAGGGTGGAATGCAGCTGAGGAATCCGAAAGGGTGAGGACTGAAATGCCCACTGAACGTGACAAATGTGAGGGTACTTTTCTTCATGAGAGGAAAACAAAAAGAGTAAAGGAGTTGTAAGAGAAGAAAAGCTTGACTGATAAAAGTTGAAGAGTAAAGGGGAGGTCAGGCAATTGAATGGGAATGGGATTGAGGGACTGGATGGCACTGGAGGGGGGAAAGAGGACAGAGAATTTTTCTATGTTTGTGCTGGGAGTTTTGAGCATGTTTATAATTTAAGAAGGAGCCAGTAGAAAGGGAGAGATGGAAGGAATTAGCAAACCAACAGTACAAAGTCTTGGGGATGGAGGGAATGGCTTGGGTTGTCCTGAAAGGGAGGAGTGGACACCATCCTCTGATGGAAGGAAGCGGAAAAGGAGAAGTGGATATAGAGGAGCACAGGGGCAAAGTCCCAGAGATCCTGCCTAACTTGCCTCAGGCAAGATCAGCAGCAGTAAGGGCACAAGAGAGGAAGGAGGGAGGAGTCAGAGACTGTGGTGGCTGGGATTAGTCACTGCCCTGGGGGCAGGGGGTACATGATACTTACTAGAAACAGACCTCAGGACTGCAAGCAGCTGTATTTGAAGACTGCAAATTTGTGGAGGGAAGATCTGTATTACCCAAACTCTCCATATCCTTAACCTCTTCTCTTAATGTTCTCTATACCTTTTCCACTAATGAAATAAAATTTAACACATACTACGTGCCAGGCACAATTTTAAATGCTTCACAAATATTAGCTTATTTAATCGTGACCTACTTTTCCCTGAAGTCTTCTCAAGTAGAGGGTGGTTTTTGTCTCATGCTCCACATTCCGTAGGGCCAGAGGTAGGGTGGAGCCCCCCTCTTCCCAACTGGAACATTCTATTTGTCTTCAGCTCTTTTGAAACTCATGCCTCTGTCTGTACCACCCCTCTCTGTCACTGTCTCCACTGACCTAATAGTCGCTCCCCGCATTGCTGAAGTCTTTTTCCTGACTCACTCTCTTCTATTACATCCTGTCTCCCTCACATTCTGCCATCATTGTCGGTGCCTCTGATAGACACAAAATGACCTGTTATCATTGTGATTTCTTGATTCCCTAATCTCCTCACCCCAATGATCTTTTCTTCCATTTCACCCCAGCTGTCTATCCATGCTCCCACCACCAACCATAACTTATCAACTGCCACAGCGCCAACTCTGAAACCTCTTCTCCCAGCTCACTGATTCTAGCACTACTCCTGCAAAATACCTTCTAAATTACCAATTCCTCCTTCCTATCTGTTGCGTGTACCTGACTTCAATAACCATCAGTTTCCTAACTGGTTTCATTTCCACTCTTCTTTACTCCATTTTCCATACAACCAAAGCGAGCTTTAAAAAAATATTTTAAAAAATTAAGCTAATTTATTAAAAAAACAATCTATCTCTATATTTATTTATTTAGCAGTGCTAGGGATTTAAAAAAAAAACTTTAAAAAAATTTTTATTTTGAGTCAGGGTCTCACTAAGTTGTCTAGGCAAGTCTTTAATGATCCTCCGGCTTTAGCCCCCACAAGTTGCTAGGATCACAGGCATGCACCACTACACCTGCCACCCCCCCCAAAAAAAATCTCATTTATATCACATTACTTTGTGAAAAAAAAAAAAATAGAAAGGACCTCCATACTTTCCCTCTCTGCTTAGAATAAAATCCAAATACTCTCCTAAAACCTGCAAGGGCCCCCATGAATTGCCATGACTGATTTCATCTCCTCCCAGTTTCTTCCTTCCTCAGTTATACATACTAGCTTCTTTTTTGGTCTCTGAATATGCTCTGATGACTTCTTTAAAGTCTCTACCCAGATTTTCTGTTGCCTACAATAATCTACATGTCTACCTGTTCTCATCCTCAGAACTCAAGTCAAATGTAACCTTCTCATAGCTATCCCTGGTGACCACATAGAATATCCTCCAGCTCATCACTTACAGTTTGTTTACTACAAAATACTTAGTAGAAGCTGTAAGTCTTTTGATTATTCACTTATTTACTACCCAATGACTACTAGAACGTAAGCTCTTTGAGAGCAAGGACCAAAGGATAAATGAGTGGGTTCTAGTGAAGAATGAAGGCTCTACAGTCAAATCTGGATTCAGATCTCAGCTATTTACTTAATGACCCCAAATCTTAGTTCCCTCCTCTCTAAAATGGGGGTAATAAAGTATCTATTGTGAGGATTAAATAAATCAATACATGTAAATCACTTAGAAAGTCCCTGGCAAGCCAGGCACAGTGGCACATGCCTGTAATCCCAGCAGCTTGGGAGGCTGAGACAGGAGGATCGGGAGTTCAAAGCTAGTCTCAGCAAAGGTGAGGTGATAAGCAACTCAGTGAGACCCTGTCTTTACATAAAATACAAAATAGAGCTGGAGATGTGTCTCAGTGGCCAAGTGTTCAATCTCCTGATACCAAAAAAAAAAAAAAAAAAAAATCAGTGAAAGTCCCTGACAAACAGCAATCAATACATTGTAGCTATTGTTATTATCATTATTATAATTTCCTAGGCACCTATTTTCTTCAGGAGTACTCAGTGATCTGGGTACAGGAGAAAGTGCAGAGATGTCCAATTACAGCTCTGATCCAGCACTGAGCTGTTATGGATTTAGCAAATGCCCAAGTTATGAGGGAACTATGTAGGTGCTAGTCAGATGATCATCCATAGGATCTAGGATGGGCAGGAAAGACAAGAAGGTCAGGGAAGAGTCAGTGACTGGGAGAAAAGGGAGCAGTTGAGGAGGCTAGACTTTTTTAGGGAGTCAAAGATAGCATAGTGGCAGTGGGGTAATAAAAGACACAAGTAGAATACTAAAGTTTATGACCACAAAATTGGTATTATTCCAGGTCATGACCAAACTGAGACCACTGCTGGGAGAGAGTATCATTGAGACGGAGTAAAGAAGAAACAATGAAGAACTAAGAAGCATAAGTGGTTAATGAAGTCACCACGTTGATAGAAGAACTTGTGAGTGGTAAGGCTGAGACCATTTCCTATTGAGTGAGGGGAAAGGCAATGGAGCTAGAATTTCAAAAGAGCAGATCTGGAAGGGAAGCAATGTCTTGGGCAGAGCCAAGTTTCAGTGAAGGTAGAACAGAGGGAAGGTTTGGATGAAGGTGATGGTGAGAAGAACCCAGGGACCATGACATCCAAGAAAAACTCATGAGGAGTGAGAGCCAAAGAGAGAATATGGTCAAAATACAGATGTGATCATGCATAAAACCTTACAAAGGCTTTCTGTGGCTTTCAAGGAAAGGTACACATTCTCTAACAGATATACCAAGCACACATGGTCTGGCCTCCAGTTCCTTCTCTAGCTTCGTCCCAGGCATCCTCAATCACACTTGCTCTGCTTCAGCAGAGCTGGAGAGAGTGGCTTCTTTCATGTCCTCTTTCCTGCCTAGAATGCTCTTCCAACTTCCTTTACCTAGTTAACTAACACCTATTCATCCTCAGAATCGCACCTTAGGGAAGCTTCCCTGATTCTCTGGACTATAACAGATCCTATCTGCCAAGTTCTCATAGCTGACACTTTATCTGCAGCACTAATTAAGGGTGCAATATTATATTTATCCATAATCTGGATATATAACTATTTGATTACTATTTCCTTCACTATTCTATGGTCTTTTGTTTTTAGGGGTTTGTTTTGTTTTGTTTTGTTTGTGGTACTGGGGATGGAACGCTCTACATAGAGCTACATCCTCAGCTCTTTTTGTTTGTATTTTGAGAAGGGGTCTCATTAAGTTGCTCAGGCTAGCCTCAAACTCCAGATCCTCCTATCTTAGCCTCCCAAGTTGCTGGGATTACAGGTATGTGCCACCATGCCCATCTACTATAATTCAGGCTCCTAAAGAGAAAAGATCATATCTGTTTTTGCTCATCACCATATACTCAATGTCTGGGACAGGGTCTGATATGTACTAGTTGCTGAATAAATAAATATTCAATGAATGAATGATGATTAGAAGTCTAGAGGCTGGGAATAATTGCCTTTCAATCAATGCTTGAGTATGACAATGAGGATGGGCAGGAAAGGACAGGCTTGGCTTCAATAATCCTCCTACTGGTCACAAAATCCACAGTGCCAGAGCCGACTGAGAAACTCAGCACTGTCTGATTTTTCTGTGATATTGAAAGCTGCCTTGGGATCTGGGAAGGAGCAAAAAAAAAAAAAAAAACATTTTCTGGGAAGGAACCCTGGCCTAGTATTAGCAGATTTTGGAACTCACAGGTTCTTACATCCAAACCTTTTTCTCCAGCAGGTTGGGGATCACCTGCTTCCCCTCCCATGAGTGAATGTTTCCCTCACCAGTATACAACCCCTCACCTCTCACAGAAGGTATGCAGGCAAGGCAGAACTTTGGGGCACCGGTACCGATCCAGGCAGATGCTGCACACCAGGAACTGCTTGTCCATTGGCTGCACTTCTGGGCCAGGGCTGTCCTCCCTCTTTGCCATGGTGACTACAGATGGCTCCTGTCACTTACAACAGCCTGTGTACAGAGAGATGGTCAGCAGTAGAGAGGCCAGCACTCCCTCTTTCCATCTGATCCCCACCATTCAAATCCCCTGCAGAGAAATTCACCCCTCTCTTCCCTGACAGAAACAGGACAGGGAAGTGACTAGGAGCAGGTAAAGTGGATGTGATGAATGACCCCTGAGCATGGTGATCTGTTTCACAGCAGACTTGGGTTAACCTGGCTCAGTCTCTTGCTTACCATCTGTGCGACTTTGAACAAGCCTTCTTTAAGCCTCAGTTTCCTAATATGCAATTGAGCAAATAATAATTCCCTACCACAAATGGTTGTTTTCAGAATCTGAAATAGTACACATCAAGTGCATGATACAGGGATGTCCATCTTCATTAACATACCCACTTTTCATCTCTTCTGCCTCTCCCAAACCCTCCTCTAAGAGCCTTCCAAACTGGGCATGGTGGCACATCCCTAGAATCCCAGCTACTCTGGAGGTTGAGGTAGCAGGATCACAAATTTGAGGCCAGCCTGAGCAAATTAGTGAGGTCCTATCTTGAAATAAAAAACAAAAAGCACTGGGTGTGTAGCTCAGTGGTAGAGAGCTTACCTAACAGGAGAGGGGCCAAGTTTCATGCCTAGTACCACACAAAAAAAAGGAGCGGGGCAATTAACAAAGTAACAAGTAAATACAAAATTATACAACATAACAAAGTAACAAGTAAATATAAAATTACACAAGGTGTCACATCAGTGTTGGAGGAGTACTATAAAAACCAAGAGGATATGATGTAAAAGAACACTTCTGACTGGAGATCAAGGAAGGGCTCTCCAAGCAGTGAACCTAAGCAAATCTGAAGATGAGAGAAAACTGGTAGGGATGAGGGTGGGAAACAAGGAATTAGGGAGAAAATCATTCTAGATTGAAGAAAAAGCATATGAAGATTCTCAGGCAGAAAGCTCATTGAGAACTGAATGAACCATGTGGTTAAGAGGTGGATTTGAGAAATAGATTTGAGATGAGATTATAAAAAGGCTGCACCTATAAAGGATTTATAGGCCAGGTTAAGAATATGATTTTATCCTAAAGTGGGGAAGGAGGTGATGTAATTTACAAATAAATAAAAATAAATTAGAAAGTTATTCTGGGCCGGATGTAGTGGCTCATGTCTGTAAGCCCAGGAGCTCAAGAGGCTGAGGCAGAAGGATTTCCTTCAAAGCCAACCTCAGCAAAAGTGAGGTGCTAAGCAGCTCAGTGAGGCCTTATCTCTAAATACAATACAAAATAGGGTTGGGGATGTGGCTCAGTGGTCAAGTGCCCCTGAATTCAATACTGTATTACCACCCCCCAAAAAGAAAGTTATTCTGGTAACTATTAGAATTGAAAAGAGAAAGAAGCAAGGGTGGAATCAGGGAGACCAATTAGGAAGCTACCCCAGTCTTCAGGTAAGATGATGTTGGATATTAGCAGAGCTACAGGCAGAAAGGTAGACTGATAAGAGAAACAGTCATGGAGTAGAATCAAAAGGATATCGTGATGAATTGGACATACAAAGAAAAAAGGAATGTCAATAATGACTTCCAGATTTCTCACTTGAGCAAATGGTGGGCCTTTAACAGACAGCAGAAGCTAAGAAGAAGTTGTGTGGGGCATTTTGTTCCAGGCATGCTGTTTAAGGTATCTCTGTGATGTTCAGATACAGCTGTCAAGTAAGGAACAGAACATAGGAGTTCAAAAGAGAAGTCTGGGCTGGTTATCTATTTGGAATCATTGGCATATTGATGGCACTTAAAGCAATGAGAATGGATGAGGCTGTCTTGGGATATAGAGTGGAGTAAGAAAAAGGCTGCACCCAAAGATGCAGAGCTAGCAAAGGCAAGTAAGGTGGAATGGGAGGAGATTCAAGAGAGGGTAGAACCAAAGAGATCTGGGGAGACAGCTTCAAGAAAAAGATGGGGTTGCTGGGCATAGTGATGCATGTCTGCAATCCTAGCTACTAAGAAAGCAGAGGCAGGAGGACCACAAGTTCAAGGTCAGCCTGGCCAATTTAGCAAGACCTTATCTCAAAATAAAAAGTAAAAAGGGCTGGAAAGGGTTAGGTATGTGGTAGAGCACCCCTGAGTTGAATTCCCAATTCTGTTAAAAACAAACAAACAAACAAACAAACAAACAGAAAAAACAGTGTGGGAGGGGAGATAGGTCTGGCATAAGGACTGAGAAGTGTTTACCAGATTTGGTTGTGGAGGGAGTGGTAAGGGCAGAAGCCAGGACAGAGTGATTGAAGAATGCATGGGAGGTGAAGTTAACATACATAGCAGATGTAGACAATTCATGACAGAAATCTGGCCATGAAGGAAGGCAGAAAAATAGCCACACTATTTCAAAACAGGTTGTGACTAGGACCAGGTCACCAATGCTTTCCCCATTTAGATGTATCATGGGTCTCTCTAAAGACAGAGAATGAACAACGAATGAATGCATGCAAGGGGCCAGTTCAGAGCCTTCTTCAAGTGTGGGAGGGAGAGGAGAAGGACTGAGCTGTACATGCCTTATGTTTGTGTGAGAGTAGGTACGGACAGGTTTATAAGGTCATGTCTGAGAAAATCCTCTCCTGACATGGGCACTGGGTTCCTGAGTTTCTCTCCAGATGTGACAGGTTCCGAATCTGGACACTTAACATAGCAAAAGGGAAGGCAGAGTAAGGGGTGGCAGATTGAAAGGGGAGCTGCTGGAAGCTAACAGAAGCTCTAGTCTGGAGAAAGGAGGAAGAGTAGGAGTGGTCTGCAGAGCCCGGCTGGGGCAGCTGAATGTCAGACTCCACCTCTCTCCAAGCCCCAAGGGCTCTCCAAGGCTGTCACATAGGGGCGGGGACTGGGCTATAGCCAAGACCAATAGCTCCTCCCTCCCTTCCCCTTCCTGCTTCAGTTCCCCACCCAGACTTACTGATGAGGCCATACCCCAGTCTGAATCTAAGATTCTCTTCCTTTCCTGGGCTCCTAGACCTACCTCTCCCATCCCACTGTACTCTAGAGATCAGTCCCCCAACAGGCAGTGGTTCAAGCGGGCAATTTATCATAACAGACACTTAAGAGAGTCTTAGAGCTTGGATTTTACCCTCCTTCCTTGAGCTGCTTTCTGCCACCCCTACATCCTTAATCCCACCCATCCTTTATTGCTCAGTTCTAAAGGCATCTCATTCCCTTATTCAGCATTCACTCAATACCTCTGCTGGGGATACAAAGATAAATTGTCACAACTCAGCTTCATGGATTCCACAATCTAATAAACAGATCACTGCAATGTGAGGATCACATGGGCAAACAGATTGTTCTAGGAACTCACAAAAAAATTACCTAACTCAGATCCGGAGCAGGGGTGGGTCCAGAGATTGCAGGTCAAGGGAGTCTGAAAGAAAGTGACATTCTACTTGAGAACTACAAGATGAGTAAGTTACAGAGAACATGGTGCCTTCTGCCTCAGGAGGCTGCATCAGTCACAAGAGAAGGCTAAGAAATGAGAGGCAGAGGTAAGTAGGATCTACATCACACAATGCTTCCGTGGCCCTATTAAGGAGTTTAGACTTTATCCTTCCCTGCTGAGGTATTTAGGTTTTATCCAAAGAACAAAGAAAAAGTTTGGTGGTAGCTGGGGGAAGGAAGTTTAAGCATAGAGGTCATCAAAGTATATTTTTTACTGCTATGGGGAAAATAGCTTAGAGGGTCAAGAGTGGAAAGTTAAGACTGCCTTGATTAGGGTAACAGGAGAGAGTCAGTTGAAATGGATTTCATAAGAAAGAATTCACTGAACTTGGTAATTTGTTGGTTGGTTTTTTGTTGTTATTGCTATTGTTGCTATACTGAGGATTAAACCCAGGGATGCTTTACCACTGAGCTATATCCCCCAGCCCTTTTTATTTTGAGACAATGTCTCACTAAGTTGCCCAAACTGGCTTTGAACTTGTAATTCTCCTGTCTCCGCCTACCAAGCAGCTGGAATTATAGATGTGCACCACCAGGCCTGGCAACTGGTTAGTTTTATATGAAAATCTAGGGGGGGAAAAGGAATTTTAATGATTCCTAGTTTTCTAGCTTGGAAACTGGAAGAAGATTAATTTGCACGAGAGGGTGATGAGTTCAGTGTTTAATACAATGAATCCAAGGAATGCCAATATTTAATACAGGCCCAGGAAGCAAAGTCTGCAAAGAAGATTGAGAAGTATAGCCACAGGAGAAGGAAAAGCAGAAAAGACAAATGTGAAGGCCAAAAGAGAAAACAGCTTCACAAACAAGGGAGTGATCTTCATTATGAAATACCACAGCGAGGGCCCATGATTTTAAGTTCAAAAGAAGCAGACATTAACCTCAAAGAGTGTAGTTTCTGGGAGCTGGAGAAGAGGAAGTCAGATCAAGGGAGTAAAGCAAGAACTTGATTTTGAACAAATGAAGACATCTAGTGCTGTCTCTACTAGATACTTGATATCTACAAAAAATGTTTGTAGGCTCTTCAGTTTCTCCAAATTCCCAAACAGCATCAAATTTTCCCTACTACTTCTTCCTACAATCTCATAAGATTCCAGTTATACATGACTTACACAGTGATGGGTGGAGGTACCCAAGGCACTGTTGAAAAGTGTATTTAAGAGGTCAGCTAGGCTCTCTTGCTAAAAATGACTCACTCCCACTTACTAGCCTCCATGTGTATTTGATCATTTGAGACCTAAGGAAAACCACAAATGACTGCAGGATATAGCTTTGGTGCTTTCTCTGGAACAAAAGAAACCTTGGATGAAGTAAAGTTCTCAAATCCAGGGAATCCTTTCAATAAAGACTGGTAGATAAGGAAAGAGACGAAATTCACAGTAGCAATCTCAGCACTACTCTCTTAGTAGTGGAATGAATCCTCTAATCAAACTTCTCTGGGTCAGGCCCTTTGAGTGGGGACTGGAGGCATAAAACTGAATCAAATGTGCTTCCTATCTTTCACAAGTGTTCAGACTACTGTGGGAAATAGACATAAATCAACTACAATATGATAAGTACTGTGACACTGTCATTTCCAAACTTCTGTGGCAGAAAGAATTTAACTTGGTAGAGCATATAAAAGGTTTCCAGAGGAAGGGATATTTGGGCTGGGTCTTGAGGGACAAGTAGGAGATTGATAGGTACATTGGAAAACCAGTGAGTAAAGAAAGAGAAACAAAAAATTAACAAACACAGACTAGTTGGGCAAGAGAGCAAGACTTAACTGCATCTTGGACATTTCTACCGGGAAAATGCACAGGGCTATTCCAATTCATTTTCCCCTGACATACTCTGCTTGCTGTGTTTCTCATTTCCATAGAAGGCACCAACATTTGCCCAACCACATCAGCCAGAACCCTGGTAATCTCTATTCTGACTTTTCTTTCACCTTTCAGATACAAGCTATGACTATATCCTTGATGCTGCCTCTAAAATGTATCTAGATTTAAAAAGTCAGGAGACCTAGGATTTAGCCCTCACTGTCACTCCACTAATACAAGGTAAGTTCTTCCCCATCCACTTACTTGTAAATTGGGAGGGAGGTGGTCTTTTTGTTTTCAAAATCTGAGAATCCTAAGGCTCTGTTTCAAGCCAAAGGTCTCTACAAATTTTAATACATGTCCATGATAAAATCTTGGTTTATACTACCTTGATTATTTGATTTTTTAGTTTCTCCCATAGGTTAGGTGTGTTAAAGGATGACCCTCCTTACAAAATAAATGTTTGCTGAGTTTCAGTCACCCATGACATTCCTTCTCAGCACCTTCACCAGCCATACAACTTTTCTGTTTTTCTGAAGGCAAGCTATCCTATCTCAACTATGATCCCCTTTCCTCAAGTTCTTTTCTCAGCAAGAATGCCATTGTCCCCTAGGTGGCTGAAGCAGTACCTGGCACATAGAGGATATTCAATATACGTTGATGACAGAAGAGCCATGTTTAAATCTCTGCAGTTCCCTTTCAACAGAAAGGCAAAAACCTAAGGCAATAACAAGATAGTGAATGAAGTTCTAGGAGAGAGAGCTCCACTTAACATAAGAAAGATTTCCCACAGCAGAGGGTAGTAAGTGCTCTGTCACTGGAGGTATGCAAGCCAAGATAGGCAGGGCACCTGTCTGGCCTGCAGCTCTGATTCCAATTCTGCAGCAAACCAGAGCCCTGATTACAGGATGAATGGGCACTTGTGAGATAGACAGACTGGCACGGAGAGACCTGTGAAGAAGACCTCTGTACCTGCTCTAACATCTCAGATGTATTTCCCTGGTGGGGCCAATCCTGGATTTCTGCAGTGCACGTCAGACCCCCACATCAGAAACATGCTCAGGGCCTGCCTTTAGTTTGACTGATCTCCCTGGGGTGCAGCCTGCCCTTCCAACCTGCAATCATCTGTCCCTGCAGGTTTGCAGTCCAGTATTTTAAGCCAAGTCCAGTAAGGAGGAGGTCAGAACCAGGGAGGGGCCAAGGGCCCTCCAAACGGAGCCCATACTGCAAAGGAGCCAGCAGGGTCCTTTCCTACAAGAAACAGGCTCCTTGCGAAGCTTCTTGTCCAGCAAGCAGTGCCAGAGGAGAAAGGGATGTCCTCCATCCTGGCTAGTGGGCCTCTGAGTGCCCAAGGAGGATGGACGTGGGGGAGATGAGGGGTGGAGGTGCCTGCACCATGGAGAAAGGAAACCTTTGGACAAGCTGAACGATAAGATTCCAGAGTCCCACTCAGCAACCCCACCCACCCTCAACCACCCTCGGCCGCAGCATTCGCCACCCTCCGCCAACACACACAAGCTCCCAAACCCCTCGCTCCTAAAAGGCACCATCACCCATCCACCCGCGCTAACCCGCCTCGCCCGCACCCCCCTTCGCCCCGCAAACATGGACCTCACGTGAGCAGTCATAGCCCGAAGAATCCCCCCGCTGCTCTCTTGGTCATGGACACGCCTCACGTGGACGCAGACAGGAACAGCTTTTGAAAAGCATCTGCGCCCCCACCCACAGACGCTCGGACAGACACGGTCGCTCAGACCCTGACCCACACCCAGGCACATCGGGATACCCAACGCACCCTTGGGGCCCCCAGTCGCACTCACGGTGTTGGAGCAGGATGAGAGGGCAAGGCCCGGACTGAGGCCACTCGGAGGGGCCCGCGGCGCTGCCCCCGCTGCCAGCGCCCGTCCGCCCGGCCCTGCCCGCGGCGCCGCCCCACGTCCCGCGCCTCCGCCTGTCCCCGCGCCGGCGCCGCCGCCGGACCAGCCGCACAGGCCGGAGGGAGGGGCTGGGGCGGGGCTGCAGACCGGCCGGGGGAGGGGGCGACTCCAGTTCCGAAGACCCACCCACGCCCCTCCCGACGCCACGGAGGCCCCGCCCACACCCTGCCCGTCTGCCCCCAACCCGCCCGCACCGCCTCCCTAACGCTCCTGCGGCTCTAGCCAGCTCTGCCTTCAGAGGTGCGGCTGGGGAGCCGGCAAGCCGGATCTTGGATCTCATATCCCGGATCTCCGCCACCTGCCTCCCGCTCCCGAAGGCTCCGGGAAGGGCGGTGTGGTCGATCTCAGGTACTGGGATGAGGCTCCTTCAGGAAAAAGCTGCTGGATTAGCAGGGATTTCGAACTCTGGGAACCCGCCCTGGCTGTCTCCTGGATTTCTTGGAGGTTGGGGGGTGCCTATAAATTTGCTAGTTTGGTTTCTGCTGAGAGCAGGGATCTTCTGTACCTCTGCACGAACTCTGGGCGGAGAAAGGTAATACTCAAAGCCCTGGGAAAAGGGATTCACAGTATAGATAGGTGAGACTAGTTGCCTCAGGAGCCCCCTCGTAAGGAAATTATGGTTCAGACCATCCAGCGACTCCCTTCCTCACACCAAAGACCCAGAATTGTTCTCACAGTCATTGCATTATAGAAAAGCAGCCCAGATGGGAAATAATAAAAAATTAAAACAGGGATTTAGTGCTTATTATGTACTAGACACAGAACTAATCACTTTACATACATTACCTCATTTAATACTCATAACCGTAATAGATAGCTTCTTTTATTTGGCCCGGTTTACAACCAAAGGAACAGGACTGTGGCTCCCCAAGGCATTAACTCTAATCACTCAGAAACTGGTAGAACAAGGATTTGGGCACTACAGCGAGTCATTTGGAGACTCAGTGCCCTTATATTGAAAGAACCTCAGTAGCCCCCAAAATGTCCACTGCCTCAATAATCAAGCTCCAGTCAGATAACTTTAGACCAACCAAACCCCAGGAAGTCTGCCTGGGAACTGCAGTATCCATGACAATTAGGCTCCTGTGAAGCCCAGCACTATAAGAATCTGCTGACTGGGTTTTCCCATTTCTCCAACCCTCCATAGCGGGGGAATGTTGAAAATTCTGGAGCTTTCTTTGGCCAAGGGCCAATAGAAGTAGTGACACCTAGGCCCCAACTAAACTAGTGCTGTTGGGGAGCTTTCTTGTGACTTAAGGCTCAGATTTGGGCTCAACACCTGGGTGCAGCAAGGACCATAGAAACTGCCTCAGTCTTTCAAGTTTTGAGTTCCAGCAACCAGCACAGGAGTGCTCCAGTTCTTGTGAAGAGCCTAAGGGGTTGTTCATGTTTGGAGTTCCAGAATAGGGTCCCCAGCCAATCCAAGATGAAGAAATTGAAGACTGTACCACACTATTTTAGGCCCCCCTTGGACTATTTTCTCAACCCTAAATTTCCCCCAAATTGTCAAACCTCCTCTTAGAAGGTTTCACAGATCCCTTTCTCCATGTCCTCTTCCACTTTTCATTCCGGAATTGGAACCCTACTCAGCCTTCATATATATTGGCCTGTCACCCAGTCAACTCTTCAGGTCTTAGCTTTTCAAGTGGACTTGCCTATCTCTGCCCCAGTCTAAGTTAGATGCCCCTTCACTCCCAAGCAAGCCCTGTATTTTTGTATCCTAGTACTTCTCACTCTTTTGTAGTTGCCTAGTTACTTGTCTCTATTCTTCATTAGGCTGTAAGCACTGTGAGTAGGGACCATGTTTTATTCACTGATATTTCCCCAGGGCCTAATGCAATGCCTGGCAAATAAAAGCACTCAGTAAATGTTTGCTTTGTGATTGAATGCATCCTGTAGATCAGCAAGCCCAAACTCCTCTGGACCCTATGTTTCAGAGGAGCATAGCTGTTTTGGTGCTGACCTGAAGGGTAAAATAAAGCTGTGGCTCCAGTTGGGGCTGAGGGAGATCAGAATCTTCAGACTGTTTCTGAAACCTGTGACTTTACTTTCTGGCCATAACTCTTTTGGATTCATAGGATGTAGGTATATGATTAGACTGAACATTTCTCCACCCAGCCCACCCTCCTACAGTCCCCCCCCCACACACCACAAATTGACCTCGCTGGGCCTGCTTTTATGAAAGGTTTATTCCTAGTGCTAGATCCCAATCTTCCTGGGCTCTAAGCACAATTAAACTGGGTGGGTGGGTGAGGGGAGGCCCATTCGGACACAGAGCCAGAAGTGGGGCTCCCCACTATCCCTACCCCTTTGGTCCCAGTCCCCTTCTCTGCAATGGACACGCATAGAGAAGGGACAAAGGGTATTGGAGGCAACATTATTGGCCCAGGGGAGCCCAAGAAGAGCTGCCATTGGCTGACAGGGCCTTATTAGGCTCTGTCATTGGTCAGGGGGCACACCCCGAGAGCTGGGGATAGGCCTGAGGAGTGATGCCATTGGCCAGGGAGTGGTTTTGTCATAGCCTTTGGCTGTGGAGTGGAAGGAAAAGATCTGGGAATGAAACCCAGTGACCAGGAAGATAAAGGACAGGGCAGCAGCTTCTAGGCCTACAGGCCCTCTTCATACCACAGCAGGATGGGCAAAACTGGTGTCAAATCCCAGCCAGGGAAAGGGAGCCCAAGCCAGAGAGCAAGTGGCAAAGGATGTCCCATGTCCAACTCCTCCACCCTGGGCTGCCCCTCCCAATGTCCTTCTTGATAGCCAAGTTGGGCTGGGAGCAGCTCACTGCTCCTCTAGCCAGGAGGGCTTCTCAGCTCCTGGAGGCCGCAGCTTGATGTTGAACTGCTGCAGGGTCTGCTCCAGTTGTTTCTGGTTCCCAGCAAAGTAGGCGGACACAGCATTGTGGAAGAGCAGCAGCTGCTTGTGCATCACCTTGATCTGGGGGTCCAGCAGGTTCAGCTAAGGCTGGACTCAGGCGCCCTTCTTGAGGGGCTATGAGCCTGAGCCTGGCTAGAGACCAGGGGCACATGGACTCTGCTCTGATGGTGCTTTTGGGATGGGGAGTGAACTCCACCCAGGGAGTCAAAGGAGAAGGGTCAATCTGATGGAAGAAACCTGACTTGATTTGTTGGGTTTAAGGTCCTGGTATCCCAGCTCAGGGGGTGATTTTTTTCCTAGTTATGTTCTTGGGACAAGCAGCCAAATCCTCCAACAGAAGAAGGCCAGCAATTAGAAGGAGGGTGACCTGAAAAGGCTCAAGAGTTGAGGGGCTGGGGAATCATCCCTCTCCCTTAGCCAGGGTGCATCTCCCCATCCAAAAACAGGGAGGGTCAGAGGGGAAGGTTACTGTCAGATGGGAAGGTGGTCTAGGATCAAGGGAATGGGGTTGGCACCTTGTTTTCTTCCAGGAACTTGAGCTTGATAGCCACATCTCCCCGAAGCTTCTCATACTTGTCCCGATGGGCCTGGAAAGTGGCCTGGGCGCTCTCAAGTCGACCACGTGTCCCTGCATCCCGGGGACCTAGGCTCAGCTCCTCTAAGTCTGTTCGGTAGGCATCATATTCCAGCCTGGGGAGGGGGTGATAAAGGCTGATCTCCACCCTGTTATTTTAAACACGTGCTTGCCTTTCCTTCCTGAATTCTTATGCCCCTAGTGCCCAAACTTCCACCCATGCCAGCCAACTACCCAAACCTTAGGCCCTGCCAGTGCCCACACCTGGCAGCCTCATACTGTTTGACAGTCATGAGTGTGTCTTCCATGGTCTTGGTGACCAAAGTGTTGATGCTAGAAACAAAGAAGTTCACAGCCCCTAGAAGTGTCTCCCCATTCTTGCACAGCAGCTTCTGAGTCTCTGCATTGTATCCAAATTCCTCCTGAGGGCAAAAGGGAGGGACAGAACTTCAGTAACAGTCCCTACAAGACTGAAACTATAAACCCCTTTTTCCCTCCTTCCCGCAGAGGAAACAGCCATCAAAATTGTTAGCAATCAAGAACTGCCTCTAGTAAAGCTCTCTTAGCTAGAAAATTAGTAAGGCAACCCTTGGGATGCCTGGGGTAGAAATGTGGGGTGTGGGGGTTCTCAGATACATTCATAAGACTGAAACAGGGAGAGCCAGTGCAGCAAGCAGGGGAGGGGCTGTGATTAGGTCAAATACTAAATGTATTCTTGACAACGTAAAAGGTTATTTGTGAGACACCTAGTGTGCCCCTCCCTTGTCACCACTCCCTCCAACTTCTGGACTTCTGTACAAACCCTTAGGCTGCCTCCAAAGGTGAGTGCTGCTGGGGGCAGGGCTGGGACCACCCCGGAGGGGTTCTCCCTGTGGGCTGTAGGAGGGAGGGAGGGAGGGAGGCTGAGAAGTGACTGCCTGAAAGGGCCCGGGCCTTTTTCCCCTCCCCAACAACCTCTTCCCTCTGGCTGAGGCACCTGAAGCTCTGGGGACTTCTGGCTGAGGTCAGCAAAGGCGTCACCTAGTGCATGCTGAGTCTGCAGCAGACTGTAGAGGTGGGCTGTCAGTGCCCGACCCAATTGCAGGACACTTTCATACTTGCGCTTCGTCTCACGCAGCAACTCAATCTGCAACTCTAGCTCCAGGTCCACAGTCCGGGAGCCCCGGCCAAATCGCTCTGATAACAGCTGTTTTGTGCACTGATTGGAAAATGGGGAGATGGGGTAATGGGTCAGAGACCATAGATCCTGCCCCCAATAGGTACCTACTCCAGCACCTCCCATCTCTTAGTCTCAGCCATAGATGGGATATTAGGACCTGGGGGAAAGGAAAAAAGGTACCCCGGGGAGAAGGGCGAGGTGCTTCATTCCCACCTTATATGTGTTGATGCCCCATTTCTTGACAATGTCAAACTTCTCTCCAGCGATGCCCCGAGCCACCTCATCTCCAGGGCCAGCAGGCGTGGTACTGTGAGATGGATGGCGGCCAGACCCTAAAGGACCAAGTTCTCTGACACCAGCCTCTCTCAGATATAAGCAGACTCCTCTGTGGCCCACTTATACTTCCCTCCCACCATATGAAAATGACTTTCCTGAAGGGAGATAATTGGAGTCTCTTGATAACTAGGAGAAAGAAACTTTGTGCTCTAAAATCAAATCCCAATATATACTTGGCCTCTTTGAGGTGGGGTTGGGGGTAATGGTACACAGGGGCAGAGAAAATAAAATATGCTGAATTTGGGGATGGAGTGGGGTCAAGGATGGTGGGTCCCAATAACAGGAAACCTGTGAGAATCAGGGTTGTCTGTTCCTTTAAACTTTAAATTCCAAAGTAAAACTCTTGAGAAGTCTCACAAAGTTTTGATTCAGTCTCAAGCTCCAGAGGGGAATTCCTGGGAAGTAGAGGTATTAACTTGGCTCAGGTGGTCGTGGTAAAAGGAAAAATGAGCCATCTTAGGGACTAAATGGTAAGTGGGAAGCAGATGGTTAACCACAGAAGCTGGCCTTGGGCTGAGGAGAGTTCATGGGGTTTATATAAGCAGAAATTCCCCAAATCTCAAACTTTACTAAATTAATCCTATGCTCCTCCAAACCATTCCAGTTTCCCCTCTCCACTGAAGCTTCCTATCTCTAATCATTCATACCTGTGGGGATGAGTCCATCACCAGAGCCCCCATAGCCACCAGACACAATGCTAGTTTCATTGAGGTTGGGTCCTGACACCATCACCTGCTGGAGGTCCTATAGGCCAGAGAAGAGGTGGGCTTCAGGAACATAGGGGCAGCTGAAACATTTTGGGGGTGGGAACAAGCTTAGACTGAAGCATCAGAGAGAGTACACAAGGATATTCTGCACAGAATCAGAATGAAAATTTGTAAAAAGAATGGAGTAAGATAAGTTAGGGGAAAGCTACAGGAATGGGAGTGAGAACTCAGAATTTATAAATTGGGACCCCTAAATTGAAACAATTGGAATAATCAAACAGAAGCACCTGCTCCAGCCCGTCATCTTCAGGAAGCTGCCCAGCTTCACCATTCCCATGGATGGGGATCTCCATTGTGGCTGCCTTCCCTAGGATCCCGTCCGTCATGGCTAGGGAAGGGACTGGAGTTTCCACCCCAGCACCCTGCAAAGCCCAACACAGACAATTGTGGAAACTGGCCAGCACTTCAGAAGATAGAGCCTCCTTTGCCATTTCTGAGGTTTCAGAAGTTGTCCCAGGAATTGAATGTTCCTGGGGTTGAGCTACCACTTCTTTTGTCAGGGACATGTACTTTTCCCCTCCAAAGTTCATAAACTGTTACACATGCATGCCCAAGCCTCAGGTGTCTTCTCACAACATTCAACCTCACTTTTAGTAATCATTCATGCATTCGCTCATTCAACAGACGTGTACTGAGAGACCAGGACGTGTCAGGTACTGAGGCAATGGGAAATACAGCAGTGAACAAGAGAAAGTCTGTGCTCTCTTGGAACTTATCCCCACGCAGGTGTGTTTGCTCCCATCAGGAGACAACCCCTTTCTGGGCCTCGGGTGCTCATCCCCATTCTGGTATGTTTTCCAATGCGTGGCCCTTCACATCTCTTGGTGTTCTTTTCCCCTTCGTTCAGGTGGTCTCCCCCTCCTCCATCTCATGCACCTCCTCTTCCTCGGGCCCTCCCCCCAAGGCCTTAATTGATTCAGTTGATGTATGTTCCTGGTGTCTGCTAAAAGCCTCTCTTTCCCAAGACATAGGCAATCCCTTTCAAAGTCAGTTATCTGTCTTCCAGGTGTGCGAGTCCCTGCTTCCCCCCACCCCATACACCTGGGCATCAGGTGTGCCCTTATCATTGCCCAGGGCTTATGAGCATCTTGCCTTCAGGACAGGTTTGTGCGTTCAATTTCCCTTCTCCAAAGTATGTCCCTCTCACCTGGGCCGGGACGCTTTTCCCCTCAGGGCGCCAGGCCCGGGCCGTGCGGGGACCTCAGGTTCCAGTTCCCGTCGCGATTCTAGCAGCAGGTCAGGGACTCGAAGGAAGTGACGTCCTCTCTGGGCAGAAGAAGCCGGCCACGTCGCAGATTATAAGGGCGGAGATGACGTTGCAGCCATAGGCGGGGCGAACCTGGGGCCAAGTCCTCGGGGAGAGGCGAGAGATTACTTCCGGGGCGGAACCGGGACGCTGTAACGGAAGTGGCGTAGCTAGCTCCGGAGGCGTGATGGAGCAGCAGCAGCAGCAGCAACAACTGAGGAACGTGAGTGAGACTTAAGTTGCTTCGGGGCTGGACGTTCATTCATTTCCCTGTCTGCATCTCAAGAACCCCAAAGAGCCAGAGATTTGAGGGCTGGAAATAGCTGGCCTTGGTGCGCGGTCCTGGGAAACCTCGGCGGCGGGGCTTTGAGTTGCGGTGGATGCCCTTCTCGCTGACTTCTTGGCCCCCTTTTCTCCCAGTTGCGAGACTTCCTGTTGGTTTACAATCGGATGACAGAACTCTGCTTTCAGCGCTGTGTGCCCAGCCTACACCACCGAGCTCTGGACGCTGAGGAGGTGGGGAACTGTAGGGAGAGTTAACGATGGAGTGCTCGCCGCACCTTTCCCCATTACCCTTCCTCTGACCCTGGCTTTTCCGTGACCTCACCCCAAGATTGGAGATGGGGAAGGAGGAGGAGGGCTTGATGGGACACCTCTGGCTTCTATTTGCATCTTGTCTTTCCAGGAGGCTTGCCTGCATAGCTGCGCTGGGAAGCTGATCCATTCCAACCACCGCCTCATGGCTGCTTACGTTCAGCTCATGCCTGCTCTGGTACAGCGCCGCATCGCAGACTACGAGGCTTCCTCAGCTGTGCCGGGTGTTACTGCAGAACAGCCCAGAGTCTCGTCATCAGGCAGCTAGCCATCCCCAACCCCAGGAGAGAAGGTGCTGGATGCATCCTCAGATTGAAGGACTCAATAGACTTTGGGCTCGATGAAGCTTGTACAGAGAGATTGAGGGGGTTATCCGAAAGTTGGGTACTGTTTTTTGTTTGTGTGTTTGTTTTTCCTTCTGGAGCCAATAAACCTGTTCTTTATTCTGTTTGGTTTATATTCTGGGCAGGGAACCTTAGTCCACTGTATTAGTACCATCTTTGTTTATTTAGTGCATATCTGCTGGCTTTAGCCTTGGCAGCTGAGAAATTGCCTTCTATATGTAGGAGGAAAATATCCGCATTCTCAGGCATTTGGGTAAAATAGGGTACGTGGACACAATTTTAAGGTTAGTAATAGCAATAGAAAGTTGGTTCCTACTCATATGAGCGCTCTTTTTTTGTCTATCCTTGAGTTAACTTAAATGGCTGAGTATATATTGGCTTATAACTTTTTCCTGGACTTTGTTTTATAAAAAAGAATTCTGTTGGATCTAGAGAAAGACAGTATCTAAGAACAACAGTGTTCAAAAGAAAAAAAAAAGAGAGAGAGGCTTTTAGGTTCAGCTTCTTAGGAAGTCAGTAGCCATAGAACAGAGCTGAAACCTGTAGGAATTTGGGGGCATTCTATAATTTCAACCATTTCCCCTGCTTGTTACTTTCATAGTATATCTTCCCAGGATTGCTAGTAAAATTTTTGGGTAAAGAAAGGTCTGAGTTTTTATCTTCAGGGGCATTTGGAAGTGGAAAACTACAGTACAAAATTTAGGAAGAGAAATGGGAGAAATAAATTGTGAAAAAGGACAAAGTGAAATCTGTGGGATCTAATTAATGATACCTTAATGTTTCACTGCTTGCTTAAAATATCCGAAATCCTGCTTTCTACTTCTAACCTATATTGTTCTACCTGTACCTATTCTATAACTTTTAATTTCAGCCTTTCCATTATTGTCCTTTGTGTAGTGTACTACTATATTTAGCAGTCTGAGGGTCTTATTACTCCACCCCTGTTTCTTGGCACCCTGAACCTCCTTTTTGTGTCATTCTGTTTTCTATTTCTCCATTTAAACTGCTAGAGAAAAACAGTTATATAACAAATGCTAATGAACAGTTAAGGTTTCCAACCTCAACAAAGCTGTCACTACTAACATGCAACCCTTCATGGGATTCTGGTCCATTCCCTCCTCTAATCACCATGACAGTTATATTATAATTTCACTGCTCTCTTTAATTGCACACTACTCTCTCAACTATCCGTATAAAGTGATTAGTGTTTCATTTTTCTTTCCTTTTTTTTTTTTTAAACAGGAATTAAAGCTCCTAGACATTGGTTCTCACAATTAAAAAAACTTTGGCACCTACAAAGCAGATGTTCTTTTACATCCACAGATCAGAAAGCTGAAATTTTAAAGAGGCAGACCCTATATTAAAATGCAGATGTGATTTTTTAAAGTCCATATTTTTTTTTTTAACTACATTAGGCTGCCTCTCAAAAATCATATCTATTGCATACCTAATTGTACTGGTTCTGAAGTTAGTAGACATGATGTTTAATTTTAACAACAAAACTGCAGAAGGTATCTCCATTTAATACAGGAGAAGCAAGAATTCAGAATGTATCAGAAGTTCATCTTATACACAGTTACTTGAGAAAGAGGCTTTTTTTAGCTTTTTGTTTTGCCCTTTTGAGCTATTTTTTATATAGAAAAGTTAATTAGGAAGGTAAAAGTTGCTGATCAGGAAATTCATTGCCAAGTGATTTCATGTCTACCCAATAAAATTCTGTCCTTGGGAAGCATAAATGTAGGGAAAACAGCTTGTGAAGCTCTCAATTCCTATCAGAATGGAGACAGGATACTGTGTTGCCGGTGGGAGAATTCCACATCAACATTTGTATGTATTGTTATAGTGAACCTCCATTGTGAATTATGTTTCCTTTCCATGTAACATAATTAGTAATTGCTGAAGAAAGATTAGGAAAACAGATTTGTTTCTCCCTGTGTTTTTGAACTGCCAGAGCTTTTATCTGCAATCTCATTTGAACCTAGTTTGTCTCAAGATATGGAAAAACAGGTGTGCCTCAATCTGACCCATCAATCCCTTACTTAAATTTTCAGTTTTTTCTATCTTGGCTTTTTCCTCTCTGTTTATAAATACATTCAATACTAGGAGAAAAACCTTTTTTCTTTGACTCCACCTTCCATAGTCAACTGATCTTCCTTGGGTCTTGCCATAAAGTGATAGCCATTGGCAGAGTGAGAACAATGTAATGTTTCAAGCACAATATACAGAAATAAACTTTGACCTATATTTTACATTATCCCAAACGTCAGAGACAGAGTTAGTGTTCCTGTCATTGTCTTCAGAACTTAATTGTCCCCTCCTTGGCAAAAATCTTAATCTTATCTTTGAAGGTGTTCATTCGTACAATACTCTTGTTATTGCTTGTTCTACCACTCATTATCTACTACTCCTGCTACTTTCTTCTAAATTGCTAGTCTTTGATCTTCCTATCCACTCCGTGATACTTTAATGTTTACATAGGCAATCCATTTGGTATTTAGGTCTTTTAATTCCTTGATCCAATTTAATGATTTCCACTCTAAGCCATGCCTCCCTTAGTTGTATCTTGATTACTACATCTTCAGAACACTATTGCATCTTTGATTCATTGACCATATTCCTTGTACTTTTTTATTGAAACATTGCCTCTACTCTCATTGTTTGATTTCTCTGTAGCATTTAGGCCATTGCTTTTTTCCATTATTACTTTCCTTTAGATTTCCAGCCAGCTTAAACTCCAGTGGTTTTCTTGCATTTTGGCTGAATTTCTTTGCTTTTCATCTCAGCTCCTATAATCCCACTAGATTTTTCTGCTGCTTCTTGCTGCCTGAAATGACTATTTCAACCAATATTTTTAGACAGTGCCCCATCATTCTTTTCTCTTTCTGCTCTTCACCCTATTTCTTCAGAAAATTAGAAGCTGTCTGTTGGTAACTTCCTCAACATTCCACCATTTATTAGCCCATATATGTCTGCACCATTCTCTTACCCTTCTGTCTAAACAGAGCAAGAATTCCTTTCATCTAATGTCAGTGCCTATTCTTGTGCTCTGAATGCTGGTCTTTTCTTTTTTGAGGGTCTCTAACTTCCTCCTTTACTATATTCTATTTTTTGGGGGAAGGGGGTGCTGAGGATTGAACCCAGAGCTTTATGCACTTGAGGCAAGCACTCTACCAACTGAACTATATCCCATATTCTTATCAGTGTTTAAATCTGCTGAAACTCCCTTGTTAAACCATCCTATTTCATTTTCTCTCCACTCACCGTCTTATCTTTCTACTTTTAAACCTAAACCTCTCAAAAACAGTTGAATACATTCACTTTTCATCTTAAGGTCACTGGCCATTCCCATTCCTCAACTCAGTTCATTTTGAATTCTACAACTCTTACTCTATTGAAATAGTTCTTATTAAGATCACCTTGGTGATGACCTGGATCAGTAGTTATTTCCTAGTCCTCAGCTTACTTCTCAGTGGTATTTTAGTGCCTCTTTCTTTCTTTCTTTCTTTCTTTCTTTCTTTCTTTCTTTCTTTCTTTCTTTCTTTTCTTTCTTTCTATACTGGGGATTGAACTCAGGGGCTATCACTGGACTGCATCATCACCAGCCCTTTTTAATTTTTTTTATTTTGAGAGTCTCACTAATTTCTTCCAGTTGGCCTTGAACTTGCCACCTTATTGTTTTAGGCTCCTGAGCAGCTGGGATTTCAGGCATTTGTTACCGGGCCTGGCAGTTTAGTGCTGTGCTAGTTCATTATCATTCGTACTTCCATTGGTGCCTGTGTTTCCACTTTGATGATTTTATTACTACCTCTTTAACCATAGCTTCTTAGCCTCCTTAGAAGGCTCACCATCGTTCTAGCATTTAAACCTAAAATTTTCTGTAGATTCTGTTCTTTCTGAGTCTAATTTTTTTTAGGATAGTTTCATCCCCACTCTGAGCTTTAGTTACTGATGACCCTCAGATCTTCAGGCTACTTGACATCTCTACTTAAGTGTCTCAGAAATATCCCAAATTCAACATGTTTCCTTATAAAGTTTCCTTCAATGCCTGGTACTCATCCAGTTTCAGAAGCTAAAAACTTAAGCACATCCTTCTTTCTTATCCCATCACTCAACTGCCAACTCCTCTCAGTTTACATTTGTAAAAAATCCCTTGATTCTGCCTGTTTCTCTCCATCTTCACCATAATCTCCCACTGGGATTGTGGCTGTTGTTGCTTGTCCACATGCCTGCTTTTGAGCTTCTTCAACCTAATCTGCTCATCAACCAGAGCACAAAATGATGCTTAAAACCATTCTTAAAATAAAAACTGGGATTCTAGTTATGACGCAGAAGTCCTTGCATGATCCAGCCCCTGCTTGCCACCAGTTTATCAGTGACTATCAAATATTAGATTATCAATCCTACTTGTTGAATTGACTTGAATCACATTTTACTTTCTCCCTGTTTATTCTAGTCATGCTGGCCTTCAGTTCATCTAGCCTGTCCTGTATTACAGCATCTCAGAGGCTTTGTACTTAATTGTTTCCTGATTTGCAATATTTTTTCCCCTTGGTCTACTTAAGTACTACTCATTCTTGAGAACTTGGTTCAAATCTTCTTTATTGAATGAACTCTTCCCAGACTTCAGCTTCCATAATTCTTATGCTTTGGGTGTGTAGCACTTTTAGCAGTTTATATACTTCATGTGGACAGAATCCATGTCTATATTAGTCACATTATATCTTCATCAGAGAGCCTGGCACATAATTTGTGCTCAATAAATTCATGTTGAATGAACATTTCTCAGTCTTCTTCTAGCTCATTTACTATTAACATAATCAAGAAAAAAGACTTTATCAGAAGAGACAGAAGTAGACCTGCAAATTTAACTTAACAGATGTTTTTCATGCAAAAAAACTCCTTTTGAATGGTATCTTTTATTCTTGCACAGTCAAGCCAACACCAGCACAGCTCCATCTTGAGATTCACTTGTTCTAGTTTCTACTTGATTTCTATATCCTACAATTCTGCTTAATTGTTTCTTGAACACTTTTCTTTCTTTCCAACCCTATTATCATGCCTTAAACATTCATTAGCTCTTATTACAGATTATAGCAGTAGTCTCCTAATAACTTTTTGCCTTGAGCCTGGATACCTTTTGACTAGTTAGGATTTATCTCAGTTAAATGTAACAAAGACTCAAACAACAGTGACTGACAAAACTTTCTCTTTCAAATGAAAATGTTGTCCAAAGCTGAAATGATGACTTTGCAACCACCTGAGAATAAGGCTACTTAATAGCTTTCTGATGGTTGGATGTGAGGTATGACCCTTATCCTTGGGACCCAAGATGGAACTTTATCACATAAGCATTCCAAGGAACAGAATGGGGTAGGGAATGGTGGTAAAGAGGCATGTCCCCCTCCTTTTAAAGACATATACTTGGAAGTAGTACATCATAAATTTGTCATGTAGTCATCTCTTGTTTATATGGGAGGCTGGGAAATGTAATCTCTATTCTTATCAGTCATTTGCCCAGCTAAAAACTGGGGATTTTATTTCTAATTAAGAAGATGATTGCTATCAGAAGATTCCTACCAATTAATTTTCAACACTAGCAAAGAGTGATTATTTAAAATGTAAGTTATCATCATACTGATCTACTTAATGACTTTTGTGACATTCATACTCCTTAGCATCACAACTGAGGCTTTCTCTGATCTGTTTGTAGGTGATGTCTCTGGCCTCATCTTCAACCCTCTTTCCTCAGTTTTTGATTCTCTTATCCTTGGTTATAAAAGGATCACTTCATTTGGTGCTTATACATCATACTACTTCATGACTCTCTTTTTCTGGATGTGTCTCATATCCATATGTTCAAATATTTCACGTATTGAATGACTGCATATACTAGGTTAAACCCTTCAGATAAGTGAATGACATAAATAAAGTGGTTGTTCTCTTGAAACAGCATAGATATGTAAAGGTCAATATAGGAAAAGTAGTCATAACCATGATAAATGTTAAAAAGAGATGTATATTGTAATGGAAACATGATATTACAAACTGTGTTGTTTGTGGGATGAGGGAGAGCTTTTCTCAGGAGGCAATTTTGAAGCTGAGATCCAAAGGATAAATTAATCAGATAAAAGGGGAAAGGCTGTCCTTTTTTCATTTCTTTGTTCAGATGTCACCTTTTTGTTAAAGTTTGCTTTGATGTTTCTATTTAAAATTGCAATCCACACTCCTCTCAGACATTCCTGACCTCCTTAAACTGGTCTGTATTTTTTTTCTATTGCATTTATCACTTCTCACAGACTATATAGTTATTCATTTTGTTTGTTGTTTATTACCTGCCTTCCATACTAGAACATAAACTCTATAAGTCAGGAATATTTGTCATTATTTTTTACACTGATATCACCAAACACCTAATAGTGCCTGACCTAATTGATGCTTAGTAAATATATGTTGAGTGAGTAGAGGCATAGGCATATAATTTGGTTTTACATAGAAGTACCTCTAGTTCGTGACAGGAAGGAGGAAGGAATAATTAAGAGCAAATTTAAATAGTTTTTTGATTTGGTATTGAAAGATTGAGAGAGTTTCTTTTAAATAGCTTGTTTGATGGCTAGTTTTATGTGTAAACTTGGCTAGGCTATAGTTATTTGGCATTAATCTAGGTGTTGCTTTGTAATTATTTATAGATGTGGCTAACATCTACAGTTTCTACAATTAGTTGATTTAAATAAAGATTACCCTTGATGTGGTTTGGCCTTATCCATTTCCATTGAGGCCTTAAGAGCAAAACTCAAGTTTTCTAGAGAAGTTTTGCCTAAAAACTGCAGAATTATCTTCTGAGTGTCCAGGATGCTGACCTTCCCAACCAAATTTGAGTTCACTAGCCCCCATAGTCATGCGAGCCAGTTCCTTAAATAAATCTCTGTATATATACAAATACCTTATTTCTCTGTAGAACCCTGACTGATAAGCATCATTTTTATTATAAGAGATAAAGTTATCATCTGAGAATAAAGCAGAAGAAAATGGAAAATGAGAGAATGGAGATTCGAAATAGTCTGCACAGAATAGAAAAATGAATTGACAAAAGAAAAAAGAAACAATTAGAAATTTAGGTAGTCTTGGCAAAGGTTACTAAGAATTCCCTTCTGTCCTTGTCTGTCTGGAAAGCATCTATTATTTAAGGCCTTAAGTTCTATAGCTTATTGTGATTTGGTTCTTCCTTGCCCTTCCTAAGAAGGCTTATCTGTGCCCTCATTCATCCCCTAATTGAACCCTCCTATTTTGTCTTGTTTAGCATTTTGTCAAAATGAACAACAACCAAACATATCAATAATATCAATGTCTATCAACCAAGGCCTATTCTAAGCATTTTATATACATTAAAACATATAATTCTTACAGTGAAACTTTAAGATAAACACTACTATTATCTTCATTTCCAAGACATAAAACTGCATAAGAATTTTTCAGTTTTCTATAATAATTTTTTAAAATTATTAGCACATATTAAACAAATTAATGTGTTTCCTTGTGATATTTCACACATACATTTGCTTTAATTATAACCACCCTCCCTACTATCATCCTTCTCCTCCAACTTCAGTCCTCTTTCCCTTCCCTAAAAATACCTCTTTTACTTTCATGTGTTTTTGTTTGTAAGAGTCCGTGTATGAGAAAAACTGTGATACTTGTCTGAGATTGACTTATTTTGCTTAATATGATCATCTCTAGTTCTGTTATAGTTTAGATCTAGAAATGTCCCCTGAAAAGCTCATGTTTTGAAATTATGATCCTTAATGCAGGAATGTTCAGAGGTGAAATGATTAGATTATGAGAGCTTTAACCTCGTCTGTGAATTAATCCATTAATAATCTTAATGAACTACTCGGTGATTACTGTAGGCAGGTATAGCATAACTAGAGAAAATAGGTCACTGGGGATGTGTCCTGGGTTATATCTTGTCCTCTGGCTTCTCATTTGCTTTGCTTCCTGGCTGCCATGAGCTGAGAAACTTCTCCATCACACCTACTTCCATGCTGTTCTGCCTTATCTTGGGCCCAGAGCAATGGACTTGGCCAGCTGAATCTCTGAAACCATAAGACCAAAATAAACTTTTCCTCCTCTAAGTTGTTTTTTAAAGTAAATTTTTAGTTGTAGATGGACACAATACCTTTATTTATTCTTATGTGGTGCTGAGGATCGAACTCAGTGCCTCACATGTGCTAGGGAAGTGCTTTACCACTGAGCTACAGCCCTAGCCCTCTATGTTGTTTTTGTCGGGTATTTTGGTCAATGTGATGAAAAGCTTACTAACACAAGTTCCATCTTTTTCCCTGCATATGACATGATTTTGTTCCTCTTTATGACTGAATAATATTCCATTGTGTATATATACATTTTCATATCCATTCACCCACTGACAGTTATCTAGGCAGATTCTATAAGTTGGCTATTGTGAATAGTGCAGTGATAAACATGGGTGTACAGGCATCTCTTTTGTATACTGAGTACAATTCCTTCAGGTATATACCAACAAATAGTATACCTGGATTTATGGTAGCTCTATTTTTAGTCTTTTAGGAACCTTCATATGATTTTCCATAGTAGATCTGCTAATTTACATTCTCACCAATAGAGTTGCTTTTCCTCCCACATTCCTGCCAGCATACATGTGTTTTATGTATTTGTTTTTTGTTTCTTAATGATAGTTATTCTAATTGGGGTGAAATAGAACTGCAATATAGTTTTGATTTGCATTTTCCTGATGGCTAAAGATGTGGGATATTTTTTCATATATTTATTGGTTATCTGTATGAAATTAGGATTTTAATTCAGGCAATCTGACCCCATAGTCTATCTTAATCACTAATGAAGATTGTTATGCATTTATGCATTTTTTCCATAAATATTTTTATTGCCTACTTATGGTGCCTAGCACTAGATATCAGGGAGAGAACAAGGAGCAATCAATCTCTGCCACTATAGAGCTTATGCTTCTAGTCAGAGCAAATAGATAGCAGGCAAATTTAAGTATTTATATGTGATGATAGTAGGTGCTCTGGGGAAAAACAATTCAGGATAAGGAGATAAGGATATAGAGAAAAGTGTTTCCACTGGGTTGTAAGTGAAGAACTCATTAATATGGTAGTATTTAAGCAGAGACTTGAGGAAGTAAGCCCTGAGAACATGTAGAAGGAAGAGTATTCATGCTTTTACTGTTCTACTAGTGGCATAAAAGCCAATGGTTATTTCCCAGTATCCACTTCCCCCTTCTTTCTTTACTAATAGAAGCACCAAATTTTACTTGGGCATATACCACTGAAAACAAAAATTAGATTTGGTAGCTTTACTTGCAGCTAAGAATGGCCATGTGATTGAGTGATGGGTGCAATTGCCTGGCTAAACCCTTTTAGAAAAGAATATGCCTTTTTTCTCTTTCCCTTCATCTCACTGGTTGGGATGGGCCCCAGCAGACATAGTGGTATATTCTCTTGGACCTTGAAGACAAGGACTATTTTCTTGGAGAAAGCAGAACAAATAAAAGACTACCATGTTAGCCCTGGAGTACTTACCCTTGAACAGTTACATGATAGAAAAAAAGTAAGCATCATATTTAAGCTGATGTATTTTGGATCTTTTTATTATAGCATATGTATAGAATTTTAAGATGGTCCCTCAAATTTCTTGCCTCCAGTGTACACACCCTGCATGTTCCCTGGAACTCTGAATATGACAGATTTTACTCCTGTGATTAGGTTACATTTTATGGTATAGTTGACTATAAGAAGGGAGATTTTCTGAGTGTGCTGACCTAAGCATACCAGCCCTTTAATAGCAGGTAGTGTTCCTTGACTGACTGTAGAAAAGGATATCAGAAAAATGTGAAACATCAAAAGGTTTTGAGGCTCCGTTGCTGTCTTGAAGATGGAGGGATTATGTAGTAAGGAAGGAAGGTGGCCTCTGGACCTGAGAGCTTCCCCTGGCTAATAGCCAATAAAGACTTTATTCTTAGAACTGTAAGAAAATGAGTCCAAATTAAGAAGAATGAGCTTAGAAGTGGATTCTTTCCTCAGATCATCCATGTGAAAACTCAGCCCAGTCAGTATCTTGATTTCAGATTTATGATAAATCAGAGAACCCAGTCAAGTCATGCTAGAGATCTGTGAGATACTACATGGGTCTTGTTTTTGTTTTTATGTTTTGTCTTGCTTGTGGTACTGGAGATTGAGCCTAGGAACACTCTACCACTGAGCTACATCCCTAGTTCTTTTTATTATTTTTTAAAACTTTGAGACAGGGTCTCCCTAAATTCCTGAGGCTGGCTTTGAATCTGAATTCTTGAGCCCAGGCTCTAAATTGCTGAGATTACAGGCCTGCACCACCACACCCAGCATATTTTATTAAGCTGCTTGTTTTGTGATAATTTGATACATAGCCACAGAAAACTTGTATATTGGTGAAGATTCTCCAGAGAAAAAGAACCATAGCCTGAGAAGTCCTACAATGTATTGTCCACTAGCCTGAGAACCAGGAAAATTTTTTTAAATCATTCAGTTGAATTTTTAAAATCAGCTACTGCTGTATTCCCAGCCCCCAACTAAATTTGGAGCACTTTAAGATCAAAGGTTTTGCTTAGTAGTGTTTCTCTTTGGGAGGTGGGATGGAGCAGATGTTATGTAGTTGAAGGGATGAAGGGAGGAAGTCCCAAGGCATACCTTCCCGGGACCTGACAGTAATTTAGATGTTCAATAAAACGGCCACATGGATTACACCTGCGCTCCACACACTCAGGAATTTTAGTCCCCCAATCAATCGAGTCATTCTATTTCAAAGCCAAGCAGGTCCTCAGGCAAGCAGCCACGGGCAGGTTTGGCTCAGGTGCCGTCCTGGTTCAGCCCCTGGGCTCAGTCCGCCTTCTCCCAGGTTCTTCTTTCTGGCTCTGGCCTCTCGAGGTCCTCTAACGGTTCTAACAGCTGCGAGCGGAAGGAGCTGTGGGTGGGACCCTGGCTGTGGAATCCGTTTATCTTGGTTCTCCAAGAACAGAGCTGTTGCCCCTGTACCCAGTAGGACCCCCTCCCACACATTCCCAGGAGTCCGACTTCCTCCGCCTTGGTCTTTTAGCCCACTTCTTGCTCCTTCTTCCTATGGGTTTCCCTACCGCATCCTGACAGAGCAGTTCACTGCTCCTTGGCTTTCCGTCCTCAGCATATTCTCAGCCTGTGGGCAAAGATATCTGGTGAATTAGGGCTTTGATGCATCAAAGTGACGACTATTTCCTCCTTTCAGGAGATTACCAGCCTTCACTCTGCAAGAAGGTTCCTTGCTGTGATTGAAGTTCTCTGAAAGCTCTATCATCAGTTTGCCTCTTCAAGGGATTGCACGTGTGTGCGCCAATCTGTGTGGGAGTGGCTGTGGTTAGGGTGATCCCATGCCAGGGACCCAAATCTAAGATCATCCATTTATGCAGCAGGTGCTCCCCAATGAAACCTCATCAGCAGATTTGGCACTCTTCCTTTCCTTCACCTCCTATACCAGGTGAGGGGGACAAGGCACTTGGAGGTGGGGAGAAACTTGTACAGGGAGGGCTCCCACCTCTGACCTGGGTTTTCTTCTTAGCAATCTTTGGGGAAGCTGTATGGAGGGACTGAGGCTTAGGAATGACCTTCTGCAGCTCCATCTTAGGGTCCTAGGTCCCTTCCTCCCTTTGCCCCCAGCTCCATTGATTATGCCAAGAGCCTCAGGTCCCTTTTCCTGCCCCTCTCCTGGCTGGGCTATTCAGGTAAGGGTCAGCAGCAGAGAGCCTGGAACTGGCAGTTGCCACCTGAGCTGTGGGCACGATCACTTCGACAGCAGTTGAATGCACAACTCCTCTTGGTCCTGGAAGAGAAGAAGGTAGGTGTCTCTCCTGATGAGGTAATATCAGATGCCCAAGAGTCTTGGCACTCTATATGTGGCCTTACCAGCAAAGGACAACACTGGGCTGGTCAGAAGAAACAGAGGCAATTCTCGAAGGCAGTGACGGATTCAGAGCAGCCTACGGTGCTGAAGCTCCTGCTAGCTGAGCTCCAAAGTCTCTTCTCAGCTGTGTTGCAGGACTGTAGCCCTGCAGCTTGGTGCTACCTGCATGGGGTACTGGAACTGCTGCCTCCATATCGTGAGTTGCTAGTTGGTCACCTTGATTTGTTACCCTTTCTGGAGCAGCTCTACTGCTGGGCACCCTGGGTGAAAGCCCAACTCCACCTGGACCTGTTAGATGCCATAACAAAGGCTTTTCCCCCAGACAGTTCTCTGTTAGATAGTGCCTCCCATGTTGACTGCCATCCCCAGAAGAAGATCCATCAAAGGCTCCCATGCTCAGCCTGTCCTTTTGTGCTGGCCCGGTGGGGTGGGCAGCAAGTAAAGGAGCAATTGGCCACATGGCTGCGACCAGTGACACTGCCTGAGTTACAGCGCTGTCTAGGTATTGTTGGTACTGAGGTGGCCCTAGAAGAGGCCAACTGGCTGGATGGTCTCAGTCTTCTGCCTTTGGCACTGGCAACAGACATTCCTGTACAGTATGAAACCTGTGATGCTGACATCTCAGAGGAAGAGCCTGATGGAAGAAGAGAGACTGAGTAAGTTAATCACCAAGTGGGGCTTTGGGCAGAGGAGAAGAAGAACTTAATTTATGGGTACCACTAAGTCCAGTCAATGTTACACTTTTTTTTTTTCTCGGTACTGAGGATTGAAGATTGAACCCCGGGGGGAGGGGGGGGCTTAACCACTGAGCTGTATCCTCAGCACTTAAACATTTTTTTTTTTAAATTTTTGAGACCAGGTCTCAGTAAGTTCCTCAGGGTCTTGCTAAATTGCTGAGGCTGGCCTTCAGCTTGCAGTGCTCCCGTCTCAGCCTTTCATATCACTGGAGTTACAGATATTTGCCACCACACCCAGCTGGTCTACTTAATATCTATAGTCAGTTTATCAATTTTAGGGATTAGCCTGACCCCATGCTAGTGTGAGGTTTCTTCTTTTTCCTTTTTGATAGCAAAATAAACTCAGTGTCTCAATGTTAATCCTCACAGGGAAATGTAGAAATTAAAATCAGAAGTCTGCCATTTGGAAGCCAAAGGTTAAGAAAACAGTTTGACCTTCCAGTTTCCAGACTTTATTTCTCAGATGGTGCCAGAAACATCCTTAGTTCTTGTTCTCATTCATTAATAATCACTGAGCCTTGCTTCTGGGCATACCTTGTGTTGGGTTCTAGACCATAGGTTTAGGATCCTTAGGATACTCCTAGGGAGTGCTTGTGGGAGTGGCCTTCCCTACAGATCTGTGTGAGCTAAATGCTCTACAAGGCAGAGGGTGGAAGGAGGCCACTGGAGGGGATTTCATGCCAACTCTTCCAGAGTCTTCCTCCTGCCCTTCCAATCTGGATTTTCTAGCCCCTAGAATGATTTTTCCCACCAAAATCTGACTATGAGAGCTCTCTTTAGGATTTCAGAATATCTACAAAGAACTCTTCTGAGAGTTCTTTACCTTTAGTCTTGGAATTTCTCTCGGTCCTCTGGCTTAATTTTCTAGGTATTTTGTAGCTTTTCTATGACACCTTCACTATCTAGGAAAAGGCTAGTTTTTACCTGTTTTTTTTCTTCAAATGAGTTAATTTCTTTTTAAAAATAATTTATTTATTCTAATTAGTTATATATGACAGAAGAATGCAAATTTTGAATCATTGTACACAATTGCAGCACAACTTTTAATTTCTCTGGTTTCACACAATGTAGCATTGCATCATATGTTCAGTCACACATGTACCTAGGGTAATGATGTCCATCTCATCTCACCTTCTTTCCTGCTCCCATGCCTCTTCCCCCGCTTTGGCTTGTCAATTTTTCTCCATTCCCCCCACCCATTATGGATTAACATCCACTTATCAGAGAGAACATTCAGCTTTTGGTTTGTTTGTTTTTAATTTTATTTATTTTAATTAGGTATATATGACAGAAGAATGCATTTTGATTCATTGTACACAATTGCAGCACAACTTTTCATTTCTCTGATTGCACATGATGTAGCATTGCACCACATGTGCAGTCATACATGTACCTAGGGTAATAATATCCATCACATTCCACCATCTTTCCTGCCACCATACCCCCTCCCTTCCCCTCCCTCGCCTTTACCCAATCAAAGTTTCTCTATTTTTCCTATGTCTCCCCCCCATTATGGATCAGCATCCACTTATCAGAGAGAACATTCAGCCTTTGTTTTTTTGGGATTGGCTTACTTCGCTTAGATGATATTCTCCAACTCCATCAATTTACCTGCAAATGCCATAATTTTATTCTCTTTTAATGCTGAGCAATATTCCACTGTGTATATGTACCAAAGTTCATTATGTACCAAAGTTCATTATTATGTTCATATGTACCATTCATCTATTGAAGAGCATCTAGGCTGGTTCCACAGTTTAGCTACTATGAATTGAGCTGCTATAGACATTGATGTGGCTCTGTTACTAAAATATGCTGTTTTAAGTCCTTTGGGTACAGACGGAGGAATGGGACAGCTGAATCAAATGGTGGTTACATTCCAAGTTTTCTAAGGAATCTCCATACAACTTTCCAGATTAGTTGCACCTATTTTCAGTCTTACCAGCAATGTATGAGTGTGCCTTTCCCCCCACATCCTCACTAACACTTATTGTTGTCTGTATTCTTGATAACTGCCATTCTTGATAACTGGCATGAGATGAAACCTTAGAGTAGTTTTGATTTGCAGTTCTCTAATTACTAGAGATGCTGAACATTTTTTCATATATTTGTTGATTGATTGTCTATCTTCTTCTGAGAAGTGTCTGTTCAGCTCCTTAACCCATTTATTGAGTGGGATTGTTTGCTTTTTGGTGTTAAGTTTTTTGAGTTCTTTATATATCATAGAGATTACTGCTCTATCTGATGTGCATGTGGCAAAAATTTGCTCCCAAAATGCAGGCTCTTTCTTCACCTCATTGATTGTTTCTTTTGCTGAGAAGAAGCTTTTTAGTTTGAATCTATCCTATTTATTGATTCTTGATTTTATTTCTTGCACTTTAGGAGTCTTGTTAAGGAAGTCGGGGCCTAATCTGACATGAAGGAGATTTGGGCCTACTTTTTCCTCTATTAGGTGCAGGTCTCTGGTCTAATTCCTAGGTCCTTGATCCACTTTGAGTTGAGTCTTGTGCATGGTGAGAGATAGGGCCTTAGTATCATTTTGCTGCATATGGCTTTCCATATTTCCCAACAACAATTGTTGAAGAGGCTATCTTTTATCCAAAGTATGTTTTTGATGCCTTTGTCTTGTATGAGATAACTGTATTTATGTGAGTTTTTCTCTCTGTCTTCTAACCTGTACCATTGGTCTACATGCCTCTTTTGGTGCCAATACTATGCCATTTTTGTTACTATAGCCTTGTAGTATAGTTTAAGGTGTGGTATTGTAATACCTCCTGCTTCACTCTTCTTGTTAAGAATTGTTTTAGCTATTCTGGGTCTCTTATTTTTCCAAATGATTTTCATGATTACTTTTTCTATTTCTATAAAGAATGACATTGGGATTTTAATTGGAATCACATTGAATCTGTATAGTGCTTTGGGTAGTGTGGCCATTTTGGCAATATTAATTTTGCCTATCCAAGAGCTTGGGAGATCTTACCATCTTCTAAGATGTTATCCAATTTCTTTCTTTAGTGTTCTGTAGTTTTCATTATAGAGGTCTTTCACCTCTTTTGTTAAATCGATTCCCAAGTATTTTATTTATTTATTTATTTGTGGCTAATGTGAATGGAGTAGTTTTCCTAGTTTCTCTTTCAGAGGATTCACCACCAATGTATAAAAATGTATTTGATTTATCGGTATTGATTTTATATCCTGTTAATTTGCTGAATTCATCTATTAATTCTAGAAGTTTTCTGATAGAGTTTTTCGGATCCTCTAAGTACAGAATCATGTCATCAGCAAATAATGTTAGTTGAGTTATTCTTTTCCTATTTTTATCCCTTTAATTACTTTCGTCTGTCTAATTACTCTAGCTGGAGTTTTAAGGACTATGTGAATAGAAGTGTTGAAAGAGGGCATCCCTGTCTTGTTCCAGTTTTTTAGAGGGAATGCTTCCAGTTTTTCTCCATTTAGAATAATGTTGGCCTTGGATTTAACAAGATAGCTTTTACAATGTTGAGGTATGTTCCTACTATACCTAGTTTTTCTAGTGTTTTGAACATGAAAGAGTGCTGTACTTTGTCAAATGCTTTCTCTGCATCAATTGATATAAGCATATGATTCTTACTTCTAAGTTTATTGATGTGATGAATTGCATTTATTGATTTGCATATGTTGAACCATCGTTGCATCTTTGGAATGAACCCCACTCAATCATGGTGCACTGTTTTTTAAAATATGTTTTTGTCAGAAATAACATGTATAAAATGTTTTTTTAAAATACGTTTTGCCAGAATTTTATTGAGAATTTTTGCATCTATATTCATCAGGGATATTGGTCTGAAATATCCAGTTTATGGCTAGGTCAAGTTTTTCCTGAAGTCTCAGAGCCCTAATGGTGGGCAGATAGGCTGGCTCCTGGAACCCTGATGCAAGATAGCCAGTGACAATAATTTATGCCTTTAATAGCCCCAGTAGGCTCTTTTGCTTTTACAAAGAGCTTTCCTGTGCCCTAAATATGAATTTTCTTTCCTTGGGAACCTTAACTGAAATGGCAGTAGTCTAAGATGTTGAGACGTGATCAGGTTCTTCTCCCTCTCTTGGAACCTGGTGGTAAACCTCTATCTAGCTAATACAGCTTAATTTACATTAAGTTTTGCAGGGCTGGCTTCCCATTCATTCATTCATTTTATAGTATTATTGGATATATATATATATCAGAAACTGCTAGGTTGCTGGGCACATAAGAAGTGAACAAGACTTTCCCTTGGAGTCTTACAGTTTATTTAGGGAGATAGATATAGATATCTTTTTTATATTTGATATTGGGGATTGAACCCAGGAGCTGGGTGCCACTGAGCTATATCCCCAGACCTTTTAATTTTAAGACAAGGTTTCACTAAGTTGCTGAGGATTTTGCTATATTGCTGAGATTGGCCTCGAACTTTAGATTCTTCAGCTGTAGCCTTGAGTCCCTGGGATTACAGATGTGTGCCACTATGCCCAGTGTTATACATATAGACACTTTAATATAAATAAACTATAACTAAAAATTATAAATATAAAACAAAAAGCCCACTACTTTCATGTGGCTTCTCTGGGATGTGTGTTTGTATACACAGTTTGGGGAAAGCACCTCAGAGGAATTTGGTTAACAAAATAGATTAGGTTAGCAAAATATCTTGCAGGTTAGGAAGTGAAACAAAATTTCAAGGAGGCAGCAGTCAGTAGTAATAAATGCTATGGAGGCAAGAGTAAGAATCTGAAAAATATTGGGTTAATAGTAGGAATATGTTAGTGAGAAAGTCTCAATGGAGTTTTGTGGGGAGGAAGGCAGATTGTAGTACATTTGGGAATGAATGAAAGATGAAGAAGTAGAAATCTTGATTTAGTATTTTTTCATGAAAAAATTCTTGAAGAATGAGATAGTAGAACAGCAACTTTAAAGAATTTTGGTGTCTACATAGGATTCCTTTTGAAAAAGTAGAGAGTTTATAACTTTTAAGTGCTTCTTTAATAATAAGAGGAACTTTAAAATATATCATAGAGCGGGTATAAGGGATCCAGAGCATTGATCAAGAAATTAACCTTGTAGAGAAGAAAGAGAAACTTTTTTTTTATACTTGTAGATGGACAGAGTTGCCTTTAATTTATTTTTATGTGGTGCTAAGGATGGAATCCAGTGCCACACACATGCTAAGCAAGCACTTTGCCACTGAGCTATAGCCCCAGCCTAGAAAGAGAAACTTTTGTAGAGAAGAAAGAGTAATTCTTTCTTTCAAACTGGGGGACAGATAAGTGTGTGGAAAGGCAACTGGCATTCAAGGTATTAGTTCATGGCTCAGAACCTGTTTCTCCAAATGGGGAAGGAAGTAAAGAATGGTGTGGGACTGGGGGTTGGCAGGGCTGGATATGGGGTTAGGTATAAGATTGAGCAACCCAAAAGAGGTGGCTGCTTATGGCTTGTACTAAGACAGCAAAGTAGAATGAGCCCACAGTCAAAACTGAATACTAGAGATTCATAGAGGAGTCAATATTTATGGTTCTTTGATCCTATCAATCTACTATATCATGTAAGCCTTCAGCTGCTGAGGAAATAAAACTTGTGGAAGAGAATGAAACTTTAGTAGCGGTTATTCCATTTAAAATATCATGTTCTAACACAAAAGTCATAAACCCTATTTATTTATATAAACTTTAGATAGAATTGTACTTTTAACCATGGAATGACTTATCTCAGCAATTTTGTTGACCAGTATGGTAGGAGGGTAATAAGATGAGAGTATTGGTGATGGCTTGAGGGGGTTGAAGAATACACCATAGATATTGGCTGGAAAGGAAAAGGTCTGAAACTAGAGTTTGAGTGATGATGGGAGGAGCAAGAGTGAGCAAAAGTATGGAGACCAGGCAGGGTTGGAAAGCAGGTACAATGGGAGCAGAGGGAGGAGATAAGATCCAGAAGGTTAGCAAGGTTGACTGAAAGGAAGATATCCAGGACTGTAGGCTTATAGGGTGATGAGTTGGGAGAATAGTCTTCCCATTATTTGTACATAGTATTATGTAATACTGAGTTGACAGAAATCACACTTAAAGCAAAATGATTATTCATTTATCAGAAAGGAAGGGGTTATCATGCACAAGTCTATGTGAATATAGCTCCATGACTGAGGTATAGAACAAACTGTATTTTCTCAGTATTTGACACCTGTATAGGTGATAGACAGGCTCTAATAGTGTCGTATCGCATCCCCTCTAGCTCCTCCTTTCACTGACCAACGGTAGCAAGGCCCACCTCTAGGTATCTGACCTCTTTGCTCTGCATTTTCCCTCCTTTTTTTTTTTTTTTTTTTAACTCAGGTCTCAACTTGACTATGAAGTTCCTGTGGAGAAGGCCTTACCAAAGAGAAGTACTGCCTTCTTATCTGAGACTTCCTTCTTGGGTAGCCAGGTGATGACCATTCTGAATTCAGAGAAATACTTGAAGAGCATCCACTTCTTCTATCTCAATGTGGCTCCCAGTCGGTACTTTATGTAAGAGCCTTTATCCAGACCTCTTCTGCATCCCCAACTCCCTGATTTTCTCCCATGCTATCTAGTTCCCCTTTTTTTCTCCCCATGTACATTCCTCTCCCTGTTCTTTATCCACATACTCTTCCTCTGTCTCCCAGTTTCCCTCTTTCTTCTGTTCAGCCTTCTCCTCTCCATTCTCTACCTCCTCTTTGCTCTTTTTCTTTTTCTTTTTCTTTTTACTGTTATGTGCACTTTAATAAGTATTTCAAGAGACAAAACATGCAGTCTTTGCCCTCTTTTGCTCCTGTAGCATTTTGTCTTAGTTATCCTTTTCTTACTTTTTTCCTCTTCTTTATTCTATTCTATACTGGAGAAACATTTGATCATAGCCTCAGAAGCAAATTTAATGATGATATCTTTCAACTCCAGTGCAAGAATCAGATGTTTAAATCTTAACAGTGTCTGGGAAGCTGTGTTTTTTCTAGGGGCATCCTACTCTTTAGTCTGAATAAAAGTCTACTTTCTTAAAACTTTTATCTTTGGTCCTAGTTTTATCTCTGGGATGAAACAACTCTCCCCTTCCACATGACTTGAGGCACTCATTCTTTCATTTTCTCTCATCAGATCTTAATCTTAGTTATTTAAAAATATTTTTAAAATTTTTAACTTTTTATCTTTTTATTTTGCAATGCTAGAGAGCAAACCTTGACCTTTGCATATAGTAGGCAAGCACTCTACCATGGAGCTATATTCCCAACTGAATATTTTTTTTAATTTTTATTTTTTTAAAAATATTTATTTTTTAGTTTTAGGTGAACACAGTGCCTTTATTTTTTATTTTTATGTGGTGTTGAGGATTGAACTCAGCGTCTCACACATGCCAGGCAAGTGCACTACTGCTTGAGCCTCATCCCCAGTCCCAATATTTTTTATTTTTTATTGCAATATAATAACTAGCTATTTATGGGGTAGAATGTGGTATTTCAATTTATGTATACACTGTGTGTAATGATCAGAGTAATTGGCATTTTTATCATTTATCAAATAATATTACTTATCATTTCTTTTCTTCTTTCTGTAACCCAGTGGTGTTCAACCACTGAGCCTTATCCCCAGCCCATTTTTAATTTATTTTGAGACAGGGACTCAGTAAGTTGTTTAGGGCCTTGCTAAATTGCTGAGGCTAGCTCTGAACTTGTGATCCTCCTGGCTTAGCCTCCCTCACCACAAGGATTGTAGGCATGAGCTACCATGCCTGGCATCATTTATCATTTTTTTGTGTGTGTGTTGAGAACATTCAAAATCCTCTCTTCTAGCTGTTTAGAAATAGTAAATTAATAGTTGTCACCTGTAGTTTTCCTATTGTGCTATAGAACTTTAGAAGTTATTCCTCCTATCTAAATGTATCCCTGTACCCATTAATCATCCTCTCTCTATCCTTTCCTCCCCCACACCCTCTCAGGCTCTGGTAACCACTGTTACGATGGACATTTTTTTCACATTTTAACATCTCTGAAATTGAAGTGCGTCTTACAAATTGATAGGGTATCACATTGGAAGCATTTGTTTTATCTTAGTGTCTCATAAAATAATGCTACAGATTACAACTGGTGGTATCTTAAATTAGATATAAGATATCTGAGTTGGGATATACAAATGTCTTGCAACAAGCTACATGGTGTTTTTCTTCCTTTTCATCTATCTTTGGCTTCAATTCCTTGATAATATTGTTCCATCTTTTTAGTTTAAAAACAATGTCATTCTCTTTTCCCTTCTTCCTGTCTTCTGCCTTCCTTTCTGCCTCCTTTCCCATCTTCCCCATCCTTCTCTTGTCTCTTCTTAAAATCTATACAAGTCCCTTTGGTTCCCACTAATCAGAGCTATTTTTTAAAGGCCCTACAATCTGATAGTGGTGCCACCAAACAAAGTGAATCCTGAGCACTACATCTTTTCTCCCTTTGGGATTCTCCATGTACATCCTGTGGAGGGCAGTGAAACGATGACATTGGGTACCTGGCACCGCCACTCTGTTCTGTGGCAAAAACTTCAGTTCATTCCATTTTTTAAGAATTTCCTCTTGCGCAAAGCTTTAACCTGGTAGGTGGTGATGGGGCTGGGATTTGGAGGGGAAATGAATGAGAGCAATAGTAAATTATTACTGACCTGTAATTTGTAGTTGGAAGAAGAATGTGAAGTTGCAGGGGCTGTGTCGGCTCCGGAATCTCCTGGGGAATCAACTGCTTTTGGCTGTACCCCACTTTGGAGCTGGGCTGCTCCATATTAACAGGTAAAGTCTTAAAAACCCAACTTCAGTGGATTTTTAAAAAATTATTATTATTATTTTGTGGTGCTGAGGATTGAACCCAGGATCTTACCCATGTGAGGCAAGCATTCTACCAACTGAGCTATATCCCCAGCCCTTTAAAAAATATTTTGGCAAAAAATAACAACACGTTCATTGTTGAAAAAATGGAAACAAAAAAGCATGAAGGAAAAAAATAAAGTTCTAATCCTACCACCCTTAAATAATCACTATGATGATTTTATTACATATCCTCCTGTCTTTTTTCTATCACATATATAAAATGTGATCAAATGTGATCATATGTTACATAGTGTATATGTAACATGATCTGAACATATCTCCATGTAATTACATGTTCTATATTATATTGTCCCAGATATTACACAACTATTAAATATCAAGTCTAGCGGTCTAATTCAGATGTTTGAATCCAAATTTTTTTTCTTTCAGTGCTATTATTTCTATTCCTTTCATTTTGGGAAAATATTGGTTATCCTTATTTTTGGTACTTCTTTGCCTTCCCTTCATGATGCTTCACTTTTCACAAGCATATTCTGTAATAAGAGTTGGAGAATCAAAAAGCTATGGAGCCTAAGCAGGAGGTATTGAAGGAATGCCAAATGTAAAGAGGTTAGGTGAAGAAACTGGGAGTCTTGGGGGAACTGGAATCTGGAGATTGCATCTGAAGAGGACAATCACTACTCAGTTTCAACTAATTGTCATTTGGGAATATAGGTTCAGCATGATCAGCCACCTTATTTTTCAGGACTTCCTGAAGTCTACATTTTGTATTGAAATTTCTTAATTTTAACTTTCTGGCTCCAATTTTAATTAAAACACCATACTGGAGCACATTGAAAAACTTTCAGTATGAATCTGAACCATTGGTTATGAGTTTGCAACCTCTGTTCTAGGCAGTTTTCATCCTATAGTCTTACCCAGTCCTCCTGATGTAATTGAAAGCATAAGGACTTTGGAGGGTAGAATTTAGATCCTGAATACTAGCAAGGGACTTTACTCTTTAAGCCTCAGTTTCCTGATCTGCAAACTGGGATAATCTATGTTTGCACAGCTATAATGAGAATTAAATGAAATTGTGGTTATAAAGTACCAAGTTCCATGCCTTTTAGTAGGCACTGAATAAATGACACCTGTTATGATTATCCTGTCTACTTATTGAGGGCCTTTCATATTTTTCAAGGATGTATAGAGATATGGAGTTCTCTGGGGAGAAGTGGGAAAAAGAAATGGGCTTCCTCAGAGGTGGTCAGCCTATAGAGGACTTGCAGGGTCATTACTTTTGATCCTAAAACTGATTTGTTGATGTAGACTTTTGGAGCCTTCAGCTTCCCTATTCCAAGGAAGAAGCCCCTTTGTCTCTTTCTGAGTTAAACCTTAGAACTTATCTGACCCTCTCTCCTGGTAGAGATGTCACTAGGTATAAACATTTTTACATACCCTGAGCCTCTTCCAAGTAATTTCCTAGCCAGAAACTCTCTAGGCTTGAACTCTACCAGAGAACTCTGAAGAGGAAGCTGTCTCTGTTGCTTATTGGAAATATTACAATCTTTGTAAACATTTTCTCAGCCTGGGGTGAGCTGGGCTGGGAAAGGTGTGTAAAGGTGTGTAAAGAGAGAGAGCTGGGATTCTATCCTAATTAGCTTATTCCTGGATTCTAGGCTTCTGCAAGAGTTCCACTCTGTGTCCTGGCTACCCCAGGAGCCAGATCGATGTTATGAACTCCAAGATCTGCAGAAGGCTCTAGCCAAGGAAAACTACAAGGCTCTACGGTTACTCAATCACTTTCTGAAGCTCTGTACATCTATTCTTAAACTGGTAAGGAGCCCTAGTTTATTATAAACCTTTTCCCCCAGCTGCTCTCTGCAGAGTTCCAGTCTTCTTTTACGGGATCCTCTGTGTGACATGACTCTGTAATCAGATCAGAGCCATTGTCCTGCCCAGCAATAGCAGTCTCTGCAAATAGATGGATCAATAATAGGTGAGCAGACACTGGGACTCAACTTTTCCTGAGGGTTGGTCCTAGCCTAGGATCATGTCTGTTTTGTCAGTTGTTTGTGCTGACAATAGGGAATTAGAGTACTGAAGAGTTTAAAAACTGGAATCCTGATCTCTCATGCTGCTGGGATTATCTCTGAACCTATCTTGAATCTTTGATAGTCCACTTCAGATGCAAGCAAGGATGGAATCCTTCCTAGCTATGACTTTGTTTGGCTTTTCTGACTCAAATAGGACTACTCTATAGTATGATGTGCATTTCAGGGTTGCTTCCTCCTTGCCCCTCCACGTCAGACAAAAAGTAACCTTTAGCTGGGATCTTGCCAAGCACTTTCCTCTTCTCTGTTCTGCTTCCCTCACTCCCTTAGGGTGTTTTTTTCCTCCTTCAATAAATCATATTTTCCAAAATCTCATACTCAGGGTCTGCTTCTAGGAAAATCAACTTTAGAAAACATGCATTATTAGACCAAGCTCAATTATTACTTTATTAAAATATCCTTACAGGCACAATAATTTTTTGACCTATTTTATCTTTCAGCTTCTGAATAGTACATGTTAAATATCTCCCCTGTGACTATAGATTTGTTAATTTATTCCTTGCTGTTCTTTCAGTTTTTTGTAACATGTATTTAAAAATCATGTTGTTATGTGCAGAAAAGCCAAACAAAGTCATAACATTATTTCTTGTGTGACTTATAAATAAAAAGTCTTCATTCTTTTTTCTTTCTTTTCTTTTTTTCTTTTTTTTCTGTGTGTGTGTGTGGGGGGGGGTCCCCAGTTAAACTCAGGGATGCTTTTCCACTGAGCTACATGCTCAGCCCTTTTTATTTTGACATGGAGTACTGGTAAGTTGCCCAGGCTGGCCTTGATCTTGCCACCTTCCTGCCTCAGTCTCCTGAGGATATTTTATATTTGTTTTAATTTTTTCCATATTTTTATTGGCACATTATAGTTAGTACTTAATGGTGGGATCATTTGTTACATATTTGTACATGCACACAATTTAACAATACATTTAGCAATATCATTCCCCAGTTTTTTTCTTTCCCTGTCCTCCTCCCTCTCCCTAGTTCCTTATATCCCTTATATTTTAAAGCACACTTTATTACTTTACTTTTTGTGTATCTCTCATAAATAGATGAGAAACATTTAGTCTGAGAGTCTAAATCTTATAACAGGTTTATCTCATTTACTATGATTACTGATAGATTTAGACTCCATCTTGGTGTTTTCTGTTTCCTATTATTTCTAGTTGAGTCTTCATATGTTTCTGTTCTTGGGTTGTTTACAGTTTTGTTGTTACCCACTGTCCTGCAGTGATTTGGATATTATATACTTTATTCTTATGATTGCTCAGGCACTATTCAGTGTCTTCTCATCTTTCTTAGTTTTTGACTGGTGATTTTGTTTCTTTTCATAGACTCTACTTGTTGAGGAATGGTGGATATGTGACTCAGTTACAGGAAATGAAATCTAAGTGAAAGTAACTGGAAAAATTTTTAGAGGTAGATCCACCTGAAATGTATTTTTGGACCTTTCCTATCTTATTAGCTAACCCTTGGATGAAATTTCTGGTGATGGAAAAGCCATATCACTGTGATTAGGGTGAAAGTCATACTAAGGATGGAGAAATGGAGAAAACAAAATGATTTGACTGATATTGGGCCAAATCTATGGATTTCTTTTATTTTCTTTGGGCCATTCTGGGGACCAAACCCTGGGCCTTTGCACATGCTAGGTAAATGCTCTACCACTGAGATATACTCTCAGCCCTGGATTTCTTATTGCATTAAATAAATAAACTTTCTACTTGCTTAAGCCACATTTTTTCTAGTTTTCTGTTTCCTGCACTTGAATGCATAAGTATAGCTGTTCCACTCAAATTTTTATAACAATCTCTTTCAAGTATTTTTCTAATAGTACCTTCTCAAGGAGACCCTTTCTGATCACCCTATTTAAAATTAGCACCAGGACTCCCAACCCTTCATTCCCTTCCTTCTTTTGTGGCACTTACCACCTTTCCACATACAGTATAAACTATTCATTATGTTTTGGTCATTATTCATTATGCCCACAGAGGACAGGGATTTTTATCTATTTAATTCACTGAAATATCTCCAGTGCTTATTGCAGAATATGCCCAAAACAGGTGCTCAGTGAGTATTAGCTGAATGAATGACAAGTGTGAATTTGTATTCATAACTTTCCCCAAGCATAATAAGAACCTTAATACTCTGCTAATTTTCTTTCTCTTCTCTCATTCTCTCCTCATTCTTCTTATTCCTCTTTTTGTCTGGCTTCCTACTATTCTTACCTTGCCATCTAGAATTTCAGTTTTGCATTGTTAAGAAGAGTATTGTTTTGTAACATATTCATATAAAATTAACAGTATTTTTCACCAATTTCTTTGCCCATTAAAGCTTCTTGAAGACAGTGTTACTCTCTTGGATTCTTTTTCTTTTGTCTGAAGTATCTTATTTCTTTTTTCAAAAAAAAATTTTCCCTAGTTGTAGATGGACACAATACCTTTACCTCATTTATTTATATGTGGTGCTGAGGATTGAACCCAGGACCCCACATGTGCTAGGCAAGTGCTCTACCACTGAGCCACAACCCCAGTCCAATTATTACTCATTTTTTTTCAGGAAGAATCTTTGGATGGTAAATTTTCTGAGTCTTTATATATCTAAGTATGTCTTTATTCATTCTTCAACTTCAATGATACTATGGCAAGGTATAGGATTTCAGGGTTAAAAATTTTTTTCTCATAATTTAGAAGTTAGTATGCCTAGTGCTGGTGTCTATCAACTATGTTCCATTATAGTGATAATTATTATTGTTGTTGTTAATGTGATTTTATCCTAATGGATGCTCAGTAGACCCTTTCCATGTGAAATGTTATATTCTTTATATAAAAATTTACAGTGGACCTATTCGATACTGGGCACCATATTAAGCAATTAAAAAGTGAAATGAGGCTTAATAGAGGGTCCTTCCTTAAGGAGCTCACAGTGTAGTGGATGAGCCATACAAGTTTCTAGATAACGATGGTGTTCTGGACTAAGGGCTATGTGGTAGGAAGGGCACACTTTACCAAGCCTGAGGACATGTTTGTGTATCATGTGCCTTGCTTAGGACTTAACTACAGTTCTGAAGACTGAGACTTGAGCACATGAATAGTGTAAACACAATCCACAGATTGAACCAATCAGTTCTAATCATGAGCTCTGTGCAGCATCGCAAGGAACAGGACAACATCAAGGGCAAAGGGTCTATCTGGACCAATATAACTTTATTATTTCTCCTTTATGTTCCTCAATAGAACTTGACAATCATCAATTCTCTGCATAGGCTGAGAATCCTCCTAGATCTGTGAATAATTCCAAAGAGACTCCCAAGCTTTGTCCCACATTTCCCCTCCTTCAATAGAAAGTCTGTTAGTGTCCAGAAATAGCTTCTACTAGAACATAAAACAATATTATGCTACTTAGCAGGCCACATTACCAAGACCTAATGGTTAAGTCCATGTTCTGGAATTATTGCTGAGCTTTACTCACCTATTTTTTTGTCTGTTCTATGTATTGTGAAGTTCTTAGTGTTTTTTGTTTGTTTGCTTATTTTTTTAAAAAAATTATATAATTAGTTATACATAACAGTAGAATGCATTTTGACACATCATATATAAATGGAGTATAACTTCTCATTCATCTGGTTGTACATGGTGCAGAGTTACACAGGCCATGAAATCATATATGCACATAGGGTAATAATGTCTGATTCATTCTACTATCATTCCTACTCCCTTGCCCCCTCCCCTCTCTTCACTCTCCTCTATTCCAACATACCTCTATTCTACCTGCTCCCCTTATTATGAATTATTATACCCATATTGGAGAAAACATTTAGCCTTTGATTTTTTTTGGATTGGCTTGCTTTGCTTAGCATAATATTCTCCAGTTCCATCCATTTACTGGCAAATGCCATAATTTAATTCTTCTTTAAAGTTGAATAATACTCCATTGTGTGTATATACCACAGTTTCTTTATCCATTCATCAGTCGAAGGGCACCTAGGTTGGTTCCATAATTTAGCAATGTGAATTTAGCTGCAATAAATATTAATGTGGCTATGTCACTGTAGTATGCTAATTTTAAGTCCTTTAGTATAAACCTAGGAGGGAATGACTGGGTCAAATGGTGGTTCCATTACAAGTTTTCTGAGGAATCTCCATACTACTTTACAGAGTGGTTGCACCAATTTGCAGTCCCACCAACAATGTATGAGTATACCTTTTCCCCCACATCCTCACCAACATTTATTGCTGCTTGTATTCTTGATGATTAGTGAAGTTCTATAGACACAAATTTTCTAAAGTTCCATCCTGAGGGCTTTGAATATATTCAAAATATGTGTGATAGGGCTGGCCTATTGCATTAGCACATAAGGCTTCCTCTTAAAAGATGTCCTGCATTTTGTATCTTCTCAGTCACATAAAAATTTCTGGGCTAGGGCTGGGGATATAGCTCAGTTGATAGAGTGTTTCCCTTGCCTGCACAAGGCCCTGGATTTAATCTGTAACACCACAAAAAAATAATAATAATTCTGGGGCTGGGGCTCAAAATGTAGCTCAGTGGTACATTTGTCCTGATGTTCAAGGCCTTAAATTTAGTCCCCAGTACTGCCAAAACAAGCAAACAAGTCAAAACAAACAAATTCTGGGGCTAATCTCAACTTAAAAGGAGCACTCTGTGCGCACATCTAGGTTCTGGGTTCTAGACCTGATTGTTTGCAGAGACCAGTGGGTGGCTATTTACTCTCCATACTTCTATATCCAGTTAGTTTCCACTCTTTATGCTGACAGGTTCATGAGGATACATACAACATGCAACAGAAGCTGCAGGAGTATGTGCAAAACTGCAACAAGACAGGTCAAGGCTCCATATACACTCAGAGGGTACAGTGCCAGAAGCTAAAGCAGAAGCTGAAGCAAGCAGAGACATGGTTACTGCAACTAGGAAAGTTGGCCCGCCTGATCAACTACATGATTTGTCAGAGCCTTGTTTCAATCTTAGAAGATGAAATAACCTCTTTTGTCGCCAACATCCTACAAGTGAGGTGGTGGGTGGAGGTGGGAAGGCATTCAAGGGCCAGGTGGTGAGAGATATACAATGACATGTAGCAACACAATCTTTCTTAACCCTTCTTTTACAGGCTCCAAGGCAAAAACCCTTTCTCGTATCACGGTTGGTCTTCAGTGATGATTGTAGCCAGCTATCACAAGTGCCCTGTATTGAAAATATGATCCAGATTGTAACTGGCGGCCTACAGTCTATCAAGAACTCTGCTCTGCAGGTATCTGAATTGGGCAGGGGAATGGCTATAAAAATCCCTGGTTCCTATGTCTGTTATTAAAGTTCTCATACAGGTTTGAATCCATTCTTTCCCCCGATTTCTTCCTCTTCTCCATATCCTAACATGAAGGTAATGCAGTCTGCAGACCTGAAGACCTCCAGAGATCTCCTGTATTCTGAAGGTATTCAAGGAGATTTAGGGAGTAGGAAGGCTGGGAAGAGGGGAAGGGAACATAAAGAGCATGAATGGTATGGGAAATGATCAGGAGGCCCAAGCTATAGGGGCAGGCTTTGGGCATGAATGGACCAGCTCTAACCTGGGAATTGCACATGTGTGTTGGGAGTTGGGAGAGTTGGGTGGTGTTCTTGCTTGCTAATTGATGTGCAATGAGGGAGAATATAAAGAGTGTGAGTACACTGTCCTTCCCCTGGTTCATCTAAAACTCTTAAGGTTTTTTTTCTAACATCATAGTTATATTTTATATCCTGTTGAATTAGATTGCTAGGTTAATTTGGACTTGTTTGAAGAGTTCTACTCATTCAATATTTAATTTATACAGTTCTTTTCATTTCCTATGGAATAATTCATTAGTATTATTGAGATATTCTCAAATTTGTTAACCCTCAGGGAAGGAATACATCTTTACATTTCCTTTATTTAGAGTACTAATACTGTCACAAATAAAACCATGAAATGTATTCAAAATCATATCTGACATATAGATGCTTTTTAATTTTCCCGTTTAACTGATAATGTCTTCGTTACAATGATTTAAAGAGGAAGTTAATTTAAGGAAAAGATGACAATGAAAAAAAGTTCAATAAAAAGAGCCTTTTTTTTTCTTTTTACAAATCACAGTGGTTGGGGAACACTTTTTCCAAAAATGAGTTTAGGTTAATTTATAGAGACTATTGATATTTGTTTTACATAGTGCATTGGAAAGGGGAAAGACTTTGGAATGAAACACATTAATTTACTGGTCTGGACAGTGGAAATAACAAAACTACCTAAGAAAAAGGATTGTTTTCAAGGTTAGAAGAGGTAATGTGTCTAGAATAGTGCTGAGTACTTAGTAATTCATGCTACAGATCTTCTACTATTATTAGTATTAAAGACTTAAATAAATCAGACTCTTCACTGTATTTTCTCATTATATGCTGCTTTAACTTCCTTGGAATTGTTTTTAAAAACTTAAATTTTTATTCTAAATTCTGAAATTTCAAATACTACCTTCAATGCCTAAGGTCATCCATTCCATTTTTTAAAGAGCAGCATAGACTGATGTATTTAGGAGTAAAATGTCATGATATTTGTATTTTACTTTCAAATAGTTTAGGGGAGACTAAAACATTGAAGGAAAACTCAGAACAATGTGACAAATGTTATTAAATCTAATGGATGGATAAGAGAGTTCATAGTGTCATTCTTGAAATTTTTGTATAAAACTTTAGGGGAGGGCTGGGGTTGTGACTCAGTGGTAGAGCCTAGCACGTGTGAATCCTGGGTTCAATCCTCAGCACTACATACTTACATACATATATACATACATACATACATACATACATAAAGATATTGTGTCCAACTACAACTAAAAAATATTATTTAAAAATAAAATAAATAAAAAGTATTGTGTCCATCTACAACTAAAAATATACATATTAAAAAACTTCAGGGGAAAAAGATCTGCAAAATCAGATTAATATAACGGATAAATAGAACCAAAGTTCTGATTTAAGATTGTCTCTAGATTCTTAAGAAAAATGGAGCAATTTTCAATAAAATAAATATGTAGCAGATAAAACATTACTAATAAGACAAGATTTAATAAAAAGAACTGAAAATGTAACTCAGTGGTAAAGTGCCCCTAAGTTCCAAGTCCAGTACCAAAACAAAGACACCACCACAAATAAAAAGCCTGGTGTGGTGGCACACACCTGTAATCCCAATGAATAGAAAGGCTGAAGCAGGAGGATTATAAATTGGCGGTCAGCCTGGGCAATTTAGTGAGACTATGTCCCCCAAAAAGGACTGGGGATGTAGCTCAGGGCTAAAGCACCCGTGGGTTCTATCCCCAGTACTGCAAAATATTTTGTTTTTTGGTTTGTCTGTTGTCTTGTTATTCCCCTCTATCTCTTTACTCACAAATCCTGATACCATGTGGGTCTTGAGGCTGTGAGTGGTCTGTCCCTACTCACTTACACTTTGGAATTTGTAAGGATCCCTTGTCCCCATTTGTTAAAAATGTTAACCACTTTTGGTTTTGCTATTTAATTGCTCTATTATATTAATGTGGGGATTTTGAAACTATTTTGATACTGTTATCATCTCAGAATCCCTTCTGGTGTTATTATTCTTGTTTTTATGTGGAATAGAAACTGTAAGGTGTTAGAGACAAGGGCCAAACCAGGGAGAAAAGTTAGAAGGGTCTTGCAATAATGCAGTGAGAGAAGTGGTGATTTGGACTTCCCTGATAGGGCAAGTGATGGTAGATATGGTGAGAATTAGTTGGCTTTGGGTAGAAGAGTGAAAGATGACTAAAGATTTTGACTAGAGAATGTAGAAGAATGGAGTTCTCTTTACTGAAATTAGAAGACTATTGAAGAAAGAATTTTCTATGAAGTGGGGAAAAGAAATCAGAGCTCATTTTTGTCCCTGTTAAGTTTGAATGTATGTTAGATTATCTATAGAGATGTGGAGGAGGCAGTCATTTAAGTGGGATTAGAATTCAGGGAGAGACCTGGACTAGGGATAAATTTGGATACAACTAGATGGTACTTAAAAGCTATGAGGCTGGGTGAGACCTAGGGAGTGTATAAGATGGAGAAGAGATCTGAGGTCTGAGCCTCAGAAGCACTATATAGTTTAGATATGGGTGCAACAGATCTAATTTCTGAACATTTTGATGCTTTTTTGCCTTTTTTTGTTTTGGAAAAAAAAAGTTTTTACAGGAATCCTGATCTTGGCAATTAACCAGTTCCTAAAGTGTTAAGGGGGAGGCTAGGGTCAAGGATATTTGTTAGGGCAGACACTTGAGGACTGACATGCTCAACATTCTTTCCCACTCCCCACTCTTTCTGTGGAAGCTGGAATGCTATAAACTACGCTTCCCAGACCCCCTTGCACCTAGGTGTCATATGTGATTTTGAATACATTAATTAGGTCTACATGAGATTTCAACCAGGAATTAAGTTGGGGAGAAAGGCAAATATGCCATCCACTCTGCAGATTGTACATAGCAGATACAGTGTTTTATAGCTGGTTGGTGTAGCATCAGCATCCCAATTTGCACATAGCACTGAATGCTTAGCAACCCATTTAACTTGTTGGAATAATTCCCTTCCTGTGACACCGGTTAGAGTAAATTCTACTCTCTGCACCTGAATTCTAACAAATTCCTTCCTGGGGTCTGATTTACTGTGTTTGTGATGTATATGTATTTATAAACTCATGGGCAGGGGATGGGGAATGTGGTGTGATATAAGTGCACATACTCAGGGTGGGAAGATATGTGTAGGGGCTCTGGAAGGCACTCCAGATGTACTCCACTAGATATGCATGTGCTTTACTAGAAGATGATGAAGTCGAAGAGGAAGACTCAAACATAGAATTCCTGAAGCCCAAGTTCCTGGGTCAACCCAGCAATGCTGTTCGTATATTCTGTGGCCCTAGAATAGGATTGGTAAAGCCTTGGAAGTCTCAGCCAATTGCTGATCTCCTGGAGGTCCATGGGCACAGGCTACGGGGCCAGTACTTGCCCCCCAATTATAATCAGCTACAGGAAGACTTAGACAACAACCTTCGAATCCACCAGGCTTTAAATATACAACATGCACTGATGGAGGTGAGAACAGATTTAAGGAATGGAATATTGCCCACCAGTTTCCTCATAGCCACCCCTTCTGCCCTAATCACCTTGTCTACACTTAGGACATGCTGTGGGAGGTGCAGGATTTCTGCAGGGAACATCACTGGATAACAGATATTTATAAATTCCTGAAATCCTGGGGGCCCCAGAAGCTGGAAGACATGAGAGGCTGTCCCATCAAGAACTACATACAGCTGGTGAGCTCCCTGAATGATTGGCAGACCCGTGTCTCCAATATGCCTATTGAGTTGCTGACAAGAGGAAAGTTGCTGCTGCTTAGCTGCCACAATATGAAGGCAGAGCTGGGTGAGTATTGCTTGTTTTCCCTCCTTTCCTCCTTATGTCTGTCCACATAGCTTGCTTTGTCCTTAGAATGTTCTCCAGGGACCTTTGGCACAGGCCCCTAATTGGACTTTTGAAGCCTCCCTGAGCTCCAGGACTTAGCCTGTTTCCTTTGGCATCAAATTTATGATCACTAGTGGCTCAGCTCATTCCCTGTGCTCCCTAGGATTCACATTGCTATTGCCCCACATTTTTTATTATTACGACATATAAGTAATTTAACTCAAATGTGACTTAATAGAAAGTTTAACTGCTCTTTGGGCTACTGAGTTCAGTTTCTTCACAGAAGTACTCAGGAATTTAGGGTACCCCTTCTCTGCATGTAACAGAGTTGGAATTTATTCCACAATATATATGTGTAAGCTGGGAGCAGCGGTGCATATCTGTAATCTAGTGGCCCAGGAGGCTGAGGCAGAAGGATGACAAGTTTAAGGCCAGCCTCAGCAATTTAGTGAGGCTCTATGCAAAATAATGAGACCCTGTCTCAAAATTAAAAAAAAAAAAGGCTGGGGATGTGACTCAGTTAGCACCTCTGCGTTCTATCCCTGGTACCAAAAAATTTTGTATGTGTAAACACTTACTTTCTTTAACTGATCTTATCTCACTCTTCAGTCCTAACTTCTGTGGGTAGTGATAGAAGACCATTACCTTCCCAATTAAAGAAAGTTTTTTTCATTTAAAGCAGCCACTGATCTAATTCAGTCTGTTTTGGGTATTCGGTGAATTCAAAATTCATACCACAGTTCTGGGTTTGGGTTTTGTTGTTGTTGTTGTTGTTGTTCTTAAGTGTCCTCTGCTCAATTTTCCTTCCCCAGATGCCATCTGGCACTGAGGAGGGCTGCTGGGATGCATGCTCTTCTTTGTACAGTACTTTGTAAAGCCTGGGGGCCTCAGAAGCTGGAATGATCCCCCAAACCTGCTACATCCTTGCCTGGTCCTGACATTGATGTTTCTAGTGATGCTGTGTCCTGGTTGATGTAGTTGAGATGTGTCTTCTTGGCCTAATGGGGTCACAGAGTGATTACCCTTCCTATCTTGGCCCCTCCTTGGCTCCTTCTGGAATGGCAGATCTTTGGGGTTTTAGTAAATCCTTCATCCAGTCTCTGTCTTGAGCTAGCCATCACCATAGTATTTACTTCCAGGCCTCTCAACTCTCCATGCAGAAACCTCGTCCAGGTCACTGGCTGTCACTTCTCTGCTACTTTCTGAATCTCCTGCCATTTAAGACTATCATGGACTTATAAGCTTTAGAGGTGGCTTCTTTTGCCACAACACATCATATCATGTTTTCTACTCTGTGATGGCTATTTCATGTTAGCACGAGGGCAACCCAAAAGGTGATGGTCTCATATATAACTTCTATATAGAAAGTGGGACTCAACACTACTCTGCTCTCTGTTTCCTCCTCAGCTTGTTTCGGTTTCCCTCCTCTTGCTGCTTCTATCCTATTAGGTCAAAGCCCACTTGTTGATATCCGTCAGTCTCTGAGAAATTTGGTTTACCACATGATATTTCCCCTCTTTTTTCTTTTCTCCCATGGGAAGGATGTCTTATGCTATTGTGTACTAGATAAGTACCTCAGCCTAGGAGATGGTCTTGGAGAGGCTCATGATGTAAGCCATATATTTTTTTCCCTAGGAAATAGGGAGATTGTTCCCTCACTTACCTTCCAAGGATAGTGAGTAATCAATAGTATCTACTTCCTACAGAGACTAGATACTACTGGACCCATGATCCCCCAAATCTGCTTTTTTATGAAGGTGAAGAGGCCTTGGAATTAGGGCTGGGAAAGAGTGTGCCTGGCTAGCCCTCTGTGCCTGTGCTCCTTGGCAAATTGATGCACGGGCCTCATTAGGTATCTTATGAGCCACTAAAACTTGTTGCTCTTGTGCAGGGGGTTCAAGTTGGCAAGGCTGGAAAAGGGAGGGCCTATAATTTGTCTGCTTTCTTTCTGGCCCTGTTTTGGGCGGGATTTGCTTCACCTTGATACAGAAGTCTATGCTTTCTTTCTAGTTTGTTAGCTTCTTTATCTTTAGTTCAGAATCAACTGGCCCTTTGAAAGGAGCAGATGGGAAAGACAAGCACTGAATTTAGAATCCTGGCTCAGTTTTTCACTTGCTTTGTGACTTAAGATCTATGAGCTCCTGTTTCTTTGTTTGTAACCTGGGCATGCATTCAAGGTTACAGGAAGGAGATTTATCTGTAGTGCTTCTGGCATTCAATATGGCATGCAGTAGGAATTTAGTGCATTTTAAAATTCATCTTCTTCTTTTCTGTCTACTTTCATCCTTCTTGCTGATCATATTTTATCTTCTTACCCTCTAACTCTATTCTTCTTGGACCTCCTTGCACAGTGAAGAACATACTTACACTCCAGTGAATTGGTCTTGCAGGAAACTTAGGGTGATCCTTTATTACTCCTCCTCCTTAAATCTACCACATCCAAGGCCTCACAAAATCCTTTCCATTCTTCTGCCTCCCAAATATCTCTCAAATCTGTTTTCCTGTCCATCTCTAGCTCCCAATGCCAAGAAAACCTATTTTATCAAACCATTGCTCTTTTATCCCATAAGGTGTCACTGTTGCACTCCCTATTTGGGTTGCACTCCTATTTGCCTTTACCTGCCTGATACTATTGGTCCAAAATTAGAACCATTCTCATGGCCCGTGTGAATGAGTTTAAATCCTGTGTTCTGTTAAATATAAAGTGTCCTTCAATAAGTTCCCTCTTGATAGGTTTTGTCAGTCTCAGCTATTGTTTATCTGTCCTCTTAACTACTACTTTCTCCAAGGCTCTGAAAGTGCTGTACCCATAATGTCTCAATTATCTGCTTTCTATATTCACTTTTATATTTTCTGGTTACAGAGATGCTACTAGGAGATAGAATTTACTTTACATAAAATGTTTTAAATGTTTATGTGTATTATTATATATGTACACACATATATAATGTATATGTACATTATATTTAACTATTTAATATATGTTTATAATTTGAGCAATAATAGAGTAAAGCCAGGATGCCTGAGTTTGAATTCTTGCTTTAAAACTGTATGTTTTTATTTTTTAAATTTAATTAATCAATTAATTTATTTTGGGAGGTATTGGGGATTGAACTCAGGGGCACTGGACCAACTGAGCCACATCCCCAGCCCTATTTTGTATTTTATTTAGAGACAAGGTCTCACTGAGTTGTTTAGTGCCTCGTCATTGCTGAGGCTAACTTTGAACTCATGATCCTCCTGCCTCAGCCTCCCAAGCAACTGGGATTACAGGTGTGCACCACCACACCCAGCTTTATTTATTTTTACTAGAGCTTTATAGTTATAATATTAGTTGTGTTCATTCTGACAAACTCACCCATGCATAGAATACAATTTCAGTTCATAATTCCCCTTTTTCCCTACCCTGTTCTCCTTCTTCTACTCTACAGATTTCCCTTTTGCTCATCTATTTATTTATATTGAATTGGTTCTTTTTATTTATACATAAAGGTGAAATTCCCTGTGGTATATTTATATATGCATATGACATTATTTTTTAAAGAAGTATTGCCTCCCCTTCTCATCCCTCCACTCTGCCTCTCAATCTTCTTTTTCTACACTACTGATCATCCCCTATATCTTCATGATACCTATCCTTCCCTCCTGTACCAAACTGTAGGCCCACCAACAAAGTACAGATGCACCTTTTCCTGTACATCCTCACCAGCATTATTGTTATTTGTATTCTTTTATTGTTTAAATTTTTATATTTTAATTTAAAAACAGTTTTTAAAAATCTGTTCTAATTAGTTATATATGACAATAGAATGCATTTTGGCATATTGTACACAAATGGAGCACAACTTCTCATTCCTCTGGCTGTGCAGAGTCACTCCAGTAGTGTAATCATACATGTATATGGGGTAATAATATCTGTCTCATTCTCCCATCCTTCCCATCCCCACAACCCCTCCCCTCCCCTTGCTCCCCTCTGCACAATCCAAAATTCCTTCATTCTTCGCTACTCACCCCCAAAACTGGATCAGTATCTGCTTATCAGAATACATTTGGCCTTTGATTTTGGGGAGATTGGCTTATTTCACTTAGCATAATATTCTCTAGGTCCATCCATTTACCAGCAAATGACAGAATTTCATTCTTCTTTAAGGCTGAGTAATATTCCATTTCATATATACCACATTTTTTTTAAAGAGAGAGTGAGAGAGGAGAGAGAGAGAGAGAGAGAGAGAGAGAGAGAATTTTTAATATTTATTTTTTAGTTCTCGGTGGACACAACATCTTTGTTGGTATGTGGTGCTGAGGATCGAACCCGGGCTGCACGCATGCCAGGCGAGCGCACTACCGCTTGAGCCACATCCCCAGCCCCTATACCACATTTTTTATCCATTCATATCTTGAAGGGCATCCATAGTTTAGCTATTGTGAGTTGAACTCCTATCAACATTGATGTGGCTACATCACTGTAGTATGCTGATTTTAAGTCCTTTGTATATAAACAAAGGAGTAGGATAACTGTATCAAATGGTTGTACCATTCCAAGTTTTCTGAGGAATCTCCCATACTGCTTTCCAGAGTGGTTTCACCAAATTTTAGTCCCACCAGCAATGTATGAGTGTACCTTTTCCCCCACATCCTTACCAACATTTATTATTGCTGTATTCTTGATAACTGCCATTCTGACTAGAGTGAGAGGAAGTCTTAGAGTAGTTTTGATTTGCATTTCTCTAATTGCTAGAGATGATGAACATGTTTTCACGTTTGCTGATCGATTGTATTTCTTCTTCTGAGAAGTGTCTGTTTAGTTCCTTAGCCCATTTATTGATGGCATTCTTTGCTTTTGGTATTCAGTTTTTTAAGTTCTTTATATATTATGGATATTAATCCCTTATCCAAGGAGTAGGTAGCTAATATTTTCTCCCAGTCTGTAGTCTCTATCCTCATGCTCTTAATCATTCTGTTGCTGTGCAGAAGCTTTTTAGTTTGATGGTATCCAACTTATTGATTCTTGGTTTTATTTCTTGCACTTGAGGGTCTTGTTAAGAAAGTTGGTGCCAGCACTTATATGATGGAGTGTTGACACTGTTTTCTTCTAGCAGTTGCAAGGTTTCTGGTCTAATTTCTAAGTCTTTTATCAATATTTATTTGGATTTTCTGCAGGGTGAGAGATAGGGGTCTACTTTCATTTTTCTACTAATAGCTATCCAGTATTCCCACATCTTTTGTTTAAGAGATTGTCTTTTCTCCAAAAACATTTTTGGAACCTTTGTCAAGTATCAGATGGCTGTAGGTATGTGGATTTGTCTCTGTGTCTTCTATTCTGTTCCATTGGTCTTCACGTCTATTTTGATGCCAATATCATGCTGGTTTTGTTGTTATAGCTCTGTAGTATAATTTCAGATCAGGTAATGTGATGCCTCCTGCTTTGCTATTCTTTCTCAGTATTGCTTTGGTAATTCTAGGTCTCTTATTCTTCCAAATGAATGTAAGAATTGTTAAAAACAAAAAACAAAAACAAAAAAAAGAATTGTTTTTTCTCATTCTGTGAAGAATTCATTGGTATTTTGATGGGGATTGCACTGAATCTATACATTTCTTTGGATACTATGGCCATTTTGACAATATTAATTCTGCCTATCCAAGAATGTGGAAGATCTTTCCCTCTTGTACAGTCTTCTTCAATTTCTTCCTTCAACGTACTACAATTATCACTGTAGAGTTTTTTACCTCCTTAGTTAGATTAATTCCCAAGTATTTCATTATTCTGTTTTTTAGGTTACTGTGAATAGGGTGGTTTTCCTGAGTTCTTCCTCAGCTGAATCAATGTTGGAATGTAGGAAAGCTATTGATTTTATGGGTGTTGATCTTGTATTTTGCTTGTATTTTGCTGAACTTCTAATCTCTAGAAGTCTACTGTTGGAGGTGGTTTTTGTTTTTTTTTTTTGGATCTTCTAGATACAGGATCATGTCATTGGCAAAGAAAGATAGTTGGACTTCTTTTCCTATTTGTATCCCTTTGATTTTCTTTTTTTGCCTCCTGGTTTTGTCTTATGTTTTAAGGACTACATTGAATATAAATGGTGAGAGTGGACATCCTTGTCTTGGTCCTCATTTAAAAGAAAAGGTTTTTAGTGTTTTTCTATTCAGTATGATAATGGCTTTGGGTTTTTCATAAATGGCCTGTACAATGTTGAGGAAGGTTCCTTCTCCAGCATATGAATGGGTACTTTTTAATATGAGTGGGTACTGGATTTGAGGTGATCATGTGATTCTTGTCCTAATTCTGTTTAAGTGGTGAATTACATTTATTGATTTACATATGTTGAACCGAACTTACATCTCTGGAATTAAACCTATTTGATTATGATGTGTTGTCTTCTGTATGTGTTTTTTAAACAGTTTGCTAATATCTTATTAAAGATATTTGTATCTATGTTCATCAGGGATACTGGTCTGTAGTTTTCTTTCCTTGATGCACTTTTGTGTAGTTTTGGTATCAGGGTTATAATGGTTTCATACAATGTATTTGGCCGTTCCCTTTCAATTTCATGCAATAATTTGAGAAAGACTGGTGTAGTTCGTCTGTAAAGGTCTGGTAGAACTCAAGTTGAGAATCCATCTGGTCCTGGGCTTTTCTTTTTTGGAAGGTTTTAAATTTCTGTTTCAATTTCATTACTTGATAGTGGTCTGTTTAGGTTTTATTTTCCTGGTTCCATTTAGGCAGGTCATATGTGTCTATAAATTTGTCAATGTTGTCTAGATTTTCCAGTTCACTGGAGTATAAATTTTCAAATAGGTTCTAATTACCCTTGGAATTTCAGTAGAGTTTATGGTAATATCTCCTTTGTTATCTTTAATTTTATTGATTTGGGTCTTCTTTTGCCCTCTTTTGGGTTAGTCTGGCTAATGGTTTAACAATTTAATTTATCTTTCTGGAGCAATAATTCTTCATTGCATTGATCTGATGCATTGGTTTTATTTTATTCTCAATTTTGTTAATTTCTGCTCTGATCATAATTATTTTCTTATTTTACTGGTTTTGTAAACAGTTTGTTCTTTTTCGGCGGACACAACATCTTTGTTGGTATGTGGTGCTGAGGATCGAACCCGGGCCGCACGCGTGCCAGGCGAGTGTGCTACGGCTTGAGCCACATCCCCAGCCCCAGTTTGTTCTTTTTCTAAGGCCTAGAGGTGAAGCATAAGCTTATGTATTTGGGATCTCTCTATTTTTTTAATGTAGGCTCTTGGTTGTATAAATTTTCCTCTTAGAACTGCTTTCATATTGTCCCAGAGATTTTTTATATGTTGTTATCTCTATTCACTTTCATTTCTAAGAATTTCTTGATTTCTATTCATTTCTTCTTTGGTCCATTATTCTTTAATTATTTTTTGGTATCCATGTGTTTATGTTGTTTCTATTATCTTTATTCCTGATGATTTCTAGCTTCATACCGTTATGATCTGATAGGATGCATGGGATTATATTGATTTTTTTTTTTTTGCTAAAATTTTTTTTATGGCCCAGAAATGGTCTATTTTGGAAAAAGTTCCATGAGCTGCTGAGAAGATGGTAAAAGTGAGATATTCTGTAGATGTCTGTTAGGTTCATTTGCTTTATAGTATTATTTAGGTTGGAGATATCTTTATTGATGTTATGTTTTGATAATCTATTAGTGATAATAATATAGTATTATTGTGTTGAGTTCTATGTTAGATTTAATGACATGGAGGGTTTCTTTTTTTGGGGGGGGTAATTGGATGCATGTTTGATATCTGCTTTATCAGATGAGAAAATAGCTCCCCCCCTTATTATTCTGGGAATCTGTATGCACAAAATATTTTTTTCCAACCTTTTACCTTCAGCCTGTGGTGTCTTTCCTTATGAGTCTCCTGTAAACAACTGTCATGTTCCTCATGACTAAAACATTCAGGGTGACTCCAGGTGAACTGGTTTGCACGAAATAACCACACAGAGACAGAGATACCTTTTTCTTTGGGGTCCTGTGAAGGCTCCTCTGACCTCAAGGGTCCCCAGATAGAGAGCAAGCGAGTGCTGAACTCTTTTATTGAGGAGAAGCCATTCAAATGAGGCAAGGGGTCAGGTTTCAGGCGGTTGAGTCTAGCTTCATAATGTCTGCTGTCAACAGGTTGACTGACATCTAGGAAGTCCACACCCAAAGGCAGAGGGAGAGAAGGGGACACCAAAGTTTTTCCATGGAACATTCTATCCCAAACAGGGAAAAGGGGTTAATATCACAAAGGAACAGGTAAGCGTAGCTCAATCCTTGGGGTGACATGCCTATGTCTGAAGATGCATCCTCAAACTTCCAAGACCAGGGCAATGTCCAGTTCACTATGAGATGTAGTGACAGTCAAAGCCTCTCCTCTATGGGAAGGAGAATGTGAATCATTCAGAGTGGCTCCCCACAAACAACATATAGTTTGATCCTGTTTTTTGATCCATTCTGCTAATTTACATCTTTTAACTGGGGGGGTTAAGACCCTTAACATTCAGTGTTAGTATGGATATGTGTTTGTGTTTTCCTACCATTTTCTTTTTTTGCTGTATTTAATACTGTCCTAATTCTCCTTTAAAAGATTATTAATTTCATTCCTACATTTGGGATCTTTGGGATTTGTTTTTGAGTTCCTCTGTGTGCATTTTATCTCTGAGTATTCTTTGTAGTGTTAGCTTGGTGCTCATGAATACTTTGAGTCTTATCATGGAAAGTTTTTATTTCCCCCTCAAATTAGAAGCTGAGCTTTGCTGGTGTACTAACCTTGGCTGGTGTATTAACCTTGTTTCCTTTTATAACTTGGAATATCTCATTCCAGGCCATCCTTAATTTTTAGGATCTAATTTGAGGTATTAGAAGTGAGCCATATTGGTTTGCCTCTAAATGTGACCTTTTCTTCTTGTGGTCTTTAATATTCTTTCCTTATTTTCCATGTTAGGCATTTTGATTATGATATGTCTTCTAGAACTTCTTGTTTGAATAGGTCTATTTGGGGTCTTGCAAGCTTCCTGGATGTGTGTGTGTATGTGTGTGTGTGCGCGCACGCCTCTCATTTATGATTGTGGATAAATTTTCTATAACTATCTCCTTGAAAATTTTCTTTATTCCTTTAGCTTGTATCTCCATGTTGTATTCTATTCCAGTGATTCTCAGGTTTTGTGTCTTGATGTTGTCCCAGATTTCTTTTATATTCTGATTATGTTCTATTATTTTTTCCCTTTATTATTTTGTGTACTCAAATTCATGTGTCTTGTCTTTAAGGCCTGAAGTTCTGTCTCAAGGGCTGAAGTTCTATTTTCTACGTGATCTAATTTGTTAGTGATAATTTTAAGTAAATTTTTAATTTGGTTTATTGTATCATTTTTATGAGTTCTGATTGTTTTCTTTTTACTATTTCTATTTTTTTATTGAAGTGGTCTTTCATCTCCCTTCATTGGGGAATTGTGAATTTTGGGGGGAGATTTGTTCGCTATTTCCTTATGTTTTCAGAGTTCTTGTACTTGTAATCAATTGAGATAGATTTTCTTTCCTCTTTTTTATATGTGTCCTTTTGTTTGTAATTATCTTTTTGTCTTGGAGGTCTTTGTTTTTGATATATGAGGAGATGTCAAGGGGTCAGACCTGAGTTTCCTAATTGTTCTTCCTTGGGTCCTTGTTTTGGTTTGAAGCTTTTGTCTCCTCCATTCTTTGAGCTGGAGAATGTCAAAGCTCTGGTCAGGTTAAATTGTGTGTAGGGTGAGATTAACTGTTGCTTGTTTGAGATGTAGTTATTTCTCAGCTGCAGGATCTCTACTCTATGATCACAATCTCTTTCCAGGCCCGCTTAGAGGGGGACTCAGGAGTGGTACTAATGTCAGCAACAGATGTTCACCTTTAAGATAAATATCTGGTGTCTACTTTGACATCTGTAACACTAATTGCTGCATGTATAGGAATAAAAGTGAGGTCAGCATTTGACCACAGGACCAATAATTAAAAACCATGAATTACATTTGACAGTAGGTTGTCCAGTATATTAATAGTCACACCAACTTGAATGGGGTAGGAATTACATAGTCTAATAATTAGTTTGGGTTTTTTTTTAGGGGGGGGTACCAGGGATTGAACTCAGGGGAACTCAACTACTGAGCCACATCCCCAGCCCTGTTTTGTGTTTTATTAGAGACAGGGTCTCACTGAGTTGCTTAACACCTTGCTAAATTGCTGAGGTTGGCTTTGAATTCCTTATTCTTCTGCCTCCTGAGCCACTTGGATTACAGGCATGTAGTTTAGGTTTTTATCACTTCTATTCTTTGTATTAAAATGTAGCTGGAGATTAATTTGTGCATGAAGCCAGGTGTGCTGTCTTTTGGTTAATTTAGTTTAGCAATACAGTTTCTATCCGTAAACCTGTAGTATCCCTATAGTTTCCTAGCACCTCACAGAGTAGGGCAAAACAAACGATATTAAAAACTAATACAAATAGTATACAGCATTAAAATAAATACCCTGTCTCTACTATGACATCTACAACATTATTTACCACAAAACCCAGGAATGGTGGGGTCAGTAATTGTCAACAATGAAAACAATAATCATGAACTAGATCTAGCATTAAAGCAAACAGCAGGTGTCAATTATGTCATCCATAGCAATAATGATTGCATCAGTGTTAATAGTGGAAGCAGGAGTTATAGAAGCCAATTAGTTCCGAAAAATGGTAAAAATACAGTTAAATAGGGGAAAAGAAAAAGTGCTAGGAAGGTAGAAAAGAATGTACAATTTGAAAATGTGAATAGAGAGAATGCAGAAGAGATGTAGCAGGTGATATTCATAAGGAAGGAGCGGAAAATTAGGAGAAGTATAGTAAAGGGATCGTGGAAAAGAGAACAATAGAATTTGGCTGTTAGCAGAAGATAAGAGAGAAAGCCAAGAGAAACGAAAAATGAAAACCATATAAAACAAAGCAAAAATGTACAAACCAAAAACCCTAACCCTCAAAATACAAGGCAAGGAAAAATGACTACATTAAAAAATGCTAAAAATGAGGAAAAAACTGTTTGCATATATTGCCACTAACCAAGATTTTTAATGAAAAATGAAGGAAATGTCTCCACTGAGGTAGTCAAAATGTTTGAACATGGATGGTCACTGACTGTACCCAGCTGTCTTTCTTTCCATTTCTTCTTGAGCTGTATACTGAAAGAAAGAGAACAGGAATAGGGGTTGTTAACCCCTTTCTGTTTTTGCTTTGTTCTCTGAGCTGCCAGTTGGAGTGACCTAAGACTGAAGCTGTTTGCTTCCCTTCTCACTGGTATGAAATGGGATGGATTAGGAAGTACTATCAGTGGAGGTTTGTCCATATAGACCAGGTCTGTGCACTCCCAGGCTTCTGCACAGTTCTGTGAGGGAAGTTCCATCAGGTGTGGCTTAGGTCTAAACAGGCCTCAGGGGCTTTGTTGGGTGGTTTCTGTTTCAACACACCCTGAGGGCTTGGCGGTGGCTGATCTCTGAAGGCAGTCTGAATCTCTCGGAGCCTCTCAAGAATTCCATTCATGGGGCAGGGGAACTAATCCTCTACTCCCTGTGCTGCCCACAAACACAACCTTCCAGGACTTAATCCCTGAATGTATTCACACTCACCTGTTTAGATTTTTGACTCACTTCAGCTAGTCACATGAATTACCAGACTCAAAGGAGAAGTGAGTTGGGCTTCTCTTTGGTTTTCCAACTTGACTCCCTCTGGGTACAGTCATTTTTTGTGCCTATTTCATGTACATTTTGCTAGGCCACTACATGGCAGTAATTGCAGTGATTGCTCTAATCTCTCCTGCAGCAGCAGCTACCAGCAAGGCTGCCTCAAGATGGCTCCTGCCTCAGCTCTCCTCTCCATGACCAGTTGAGAAACAGTGATTTTCAAGCACCAGTGCATGGTGTAACCTCTGGATCTGCTAAGTTCTAGCTGCTTTTTTTTTTTTTTTTTTTGATCCCAGGTTTTCCCATAGCAAATCTGTTTCTCTGTGTTCTCCTTCCTTCCGTGATGAATTAGATAGAGCCTGTATTGCTGCTGCACTGAGCTGGTGCTACAGGAGGCTCAGCTTTAATTCTTTTCTTTTTGTTTGTTGTACCCAAACTTCTGAGCCCCTAAGACACTTTGAATGTTCAATATTTAATTTTAGTGAAATCCCTCCTTCATCCACTTCTCTGAGAAGCAATACTCCTTTTGCTTGAATCCTGAGCCACAGAACTACTAGGAGTACAGCCTTCATCTATATAATATTGATCAAATTTCTTAACCTCTCTGAGTCTCAATTTGCTTATTTGAAAAATAAGAACAATAACAGTATTTATCTCAAAGGGAATATGTGAGGATAAAATGGGTTAATGCAGGTAAAGTACTTGAAATGTTGTCTGGTACATAATGAGTACCCTATACTGAATTTGGTGGTATACTGTGTTTCTATATTTTATTTTGCTGTTCTGTGCATATTTCAGCATCTCTGAACTTAAGTGTCTTATGATTGATGGCATGTCAGAGTTTAGATTGCATCTTTTTTCTTTTTTAGTTATATGTAAGATAATGTGTTGTTTTTTTTTTTGAAAATTAGTGATATCTTAGATTTTGATGAAGTATCATATAGGGTATTATTCCTGCCTTCTGAGACAGTGAAGTTGTCTGTATTACTAAGGGCAGCTTCCAAGATTATTTTCTGACCCCATGTCCTTTTTTCCTTTAATCCTTAAAGCAAAAGGCAGATTACACATTCTTTTTAATACTTCCTCTTCTAGAGCAGACAGACTCCAAAAGAGTACTGATAGGGCCCCTGCTATTCATGAACATGTCATCTCCATGACCTTGAAAATACTGTTTTATCTACTCAGAGCACAACACTACACAACACATCCATCTCCAATGTTCTCCTCTCTGAGGAGGTCTTACCAAGTTCGTTCAAGGCCCCCTCTCTCTTATTATGCCAGGTTGACGGTTTCTGGGCACTCACAGGTGATTTATCTCCTTCTAAGTACCCACTTGTGATCATTCATTTATATATCTGTCTCTGCTATTATATTGTGAACAAACTTTCTGTCTTGCCCATTCACTTTCATCTACCAATGTGGAATACTGCACTCCTTGCTCAGTGTCTAGCCAGTGAATAGCAGCTGGCTAGACACTGAACAAGGAGTGCAGTAAGCATTCAGTGAGTGAGGAAATGAGTTCATGATTTGGCCTCCCCTTCAGCCCACTCCCACTCAGGACCCATGACACTCCCAATATGTTTCTTTCTCATGCATCCCCTAACACCAGACTCTCCTGTCTCCAGAATCCAAGCTGGACAGCACGAGGAAGGATATTCTTGCACAGGTACAGAATGAAAGCCGGATCCGCAGTCAGAAACTAATGACAGAGCTCACAGATTTCGTGCGAGTGTTCCAAATCATCAACTCAGACATTCATGCCATTGCCCGGTGCTGCCAGAAGGTAGGTTCTTCCCATCTGTCTGTCCCAGCTTATCTAAGGCCCATCCTTCCCAGAAGCTCAGGAAACTCTTCAGGTCTCTGCTGAACTTCCTAAAGGGCTTGATGTTCTTATGTATTCACATAAATGATCTGTCTTTGCTAATTCTTGCCCTGTTCACATGGCACATAGTTTCCTGGTGTCAGGAGGAGATACTAGTGTAAGGAAAAAGATAGGATCTTGCTTTCAGAGATACTGTTCTGCTCTCTGTGACAGCTAGTCAGATAGGACAATGTTGCCCAGTCATTAGGGTTATGATCTGGTGGGTGAGGAACTGCCTCAGAGAGTCCTGGGTCAGAGGGGGATCTGATCCCCTATTGTCCCTGATTCCATTTGTTGAAAGGCAGCAGCTTGTCCTAAAGCCTCTACTCCAGAAGGCAGGAATGCTCCTTGAGGATGGGCCTAAAGAGTTTCACAGGGTTGTGGGGGTACTGGTCTCATACTGTAATCCCTGCAGTTGAATGAAGCCAATGAACAGTATATCCAGCTGGAGGAGAGAATGGAATATATCCAGTCACTTCTGGAACTCATCCGCAACCATTTTAGCTTCTATAGTGATGAGAATGAGAAATTAGACATCTCGGTAAGAGGGGATTTCAGGGAGTCAGCCATCCCACCTGGTCCCCATCCTCCACAACCACATCTATGCCACTTCCCTCTGCTTGTTCCACAGCTTCTGGATATGTGGGAGGCATTTCAGTTTGAGAGAAGCCAGGCCTCAGAGATCCTGCTCAGCAAGCAACATGCCATTGTGCCCAAGCTACAGCAGCTGATGGCAGCAGCATTGGCACAGTTAGAAGGTCTGCTGCAGAAAGCCCTGTCTGGTCCCTTCATGGACCCTGAACAAGAGCAAAGGAGCATTGAGAACCAGCTTATTGCTTTGGAGCATCAGTACCAGGACACAGTCAGCCGCCTCAATGAACTACACCATGCTTATGTGACCTTCACTGGTAATGAGGACCACCCCCCATCCCCCCCCCCCCCGCCCCATTGTCCCATGATCAGTCTCTAACTGAGATAAGGTTGGGACTCAGTCATGTGTCCTGTGTGATTCTAAGCAAGTCTTAGGAATCTTATACCTTCATTGGTCTCTTTTATAAATGAACAAAACCTTCATATATTGGGTATTTTAGGTATTGTACTTAGGTGGGAATATAGAAGGCTCAGTCTGGTAGGGAAGGCAAACAGTTGAGTGTTTCATTAGAATGTGATGGAGCTAAATACTATGCAGGAGAATTGTGTGCCATCACTGTAGAACTAAGCCTTTGTGTAGTTTTGTTCAATGTATTTCTATTGAAGGAGCAGCCCCCGCAAAGGAATGTCTTTTTATATATTTTTTTAGATATACATGACAGTAGAGTGTATTTTGACATATTATACATACATGGAGTACAACCCATTCCAATTAGGGTCCTACTTTTGTGGTTGTACATGATGTGGAGTTACACTTTGTAAATTCATATATGAGCAAAGGAAAGTAAAGTCCAACTCATTCTTTTGTCTTTCCTATTCCCATTCCTTTCCCTTCCCTTCATTCCCCTTTGTCTAATCCAGTGAACTTCTATTCTTCCCTCTCTACCCTCCCTTTTTGTGGGTTAGCTTCCACATATCATAGAACATTTGGCCTTTGTTCTTTTGGGACTGGCTTTTTTCCTTTAGCATGATGTTCTCCAGTTCCCTTCATTTCCTGGCAAATGCCATAACTTCAATCTTCTTTAAGGCTGAGTAATATTCCATTGTGTATATGTACCACATTTTCTTTATCAATTCATCTGCTGAAGGGCACTTAGGTTGGTTTCATAGGTTAGCTATTGTGAATTGAGCTGCTATCAACATTGATATGGTTGTATCACTACAGTATGCTGATTTTAGGTTCTTTGGGCATAGACCAAGGAGTGGGATAACCAGATCAAATGGTCATTCCATTCCAAGTTTTCTGAGAAATCTCCAGCTGCTTTTCAGAGTGGTTTCACCAATTTTCAGTTCCACCAGCAATGTATGAGTATATCTTTTCCTTCACATCCTTGCCAACATTTATTGTTGGGTGTATTCTTGACAATCGCCATTCTGACTAGAGTGAGATGGAATCTCAGTGCAGTTTTAATTTGCATTTCTCCAATTGCTACAGATATTAAATATTTTTTCATGTATTTGTTGACTAATCATATTTCTTCTTCTGTGAAGTGTCTGTTCTTTTGCCTATTTATTGATCAGTTTGTTTTTTCGGTGTTAAGTTTTTTTGAGTTATTTATATATCCTGGAGATTAATGCTCTCTTTTAAGTGCAGGTATTAAAGATTTTCTCCAATTCTGTAGGATCTCTCTTCATATTCTTGATTATTTCCTGCTGCTTTCCTGGCGACCTAAACACTCAGACTTTTTAGCCCACCCAGGGACATCATTCCCCGGGTTTCTTGCACCTAAAACGGGTCACTCCAGGTAAACTGAAATAACTGGGCCCACAAAATAACCACACAAGAGACAGAAATACCTTTTTCTTTGGTTGTGTTGTGACAGCTCCTCTGACCTTAAGGGTCTGCAGAAAGGGGGAGAGAGAGAGCCCACAGGTGCTGACCCCTTTTATTCAGGAGAAGCTATTCAAATGAGGCAAGGAGTCAGGTTTCAGGGGGCTAAGTCTAGCTTCATGATGTCTGCTGTCAGCAGTTGATTGACATCTAGGAAGGCCACACCCAAGGGCAGAGTAAGAAAAGGGAACACAGAAAGGGGGTTTCCATGGAACATTCTATCCCAAACAGGGCAAGGGGTAATATTACAAGGGAATAGGTAAGCATAGCTCCACCCATGGGGCTGTAGGAAGGCACGTCCATGCATGAGACATAGTCGCTGGAACCCTAGAAGACCCGGGCTATCCAGCTGCCACACCTTTCAGCAGAGTCAGACCCAGTCACATGCTGGCTTGGCCTCCCACAGTTTCCTTTGCTGTGAAGAAGATCTTAGTTTGATACCATCTCACTTATTGATTCTTGATTTTACTTTTTTTGCTTCTGGCGTATTATTGAGGAAGTCAGTTCCTGAGCTGACGTGATAAACATTTGGGCCTACCTTTTCTTCTATTAGATGTAGGGTCTCTGGTTTAATTCCTAGGTCCTTGATTCACTTTGATTTGATTTTTGTGCACGGTAAGAGATAGGAGTTCAATTTCATTCTACTACATATGGATTTCCAGTTTTCACAGCAACATTTGTTGAAGAGGCTATCTTTTCTCCAATGTATGTTTTTGGTGCCTTTGTCTAGTATTCGATAACCACATTAATGTGGGAATGTCTCTGTGTCTGCTAAAGAACGACATCTTGATGTTACAGTAGCCAATATGGTCTAGAGGGAAGGCTGCCGAGGGCCTTACCAGCCCACAAAACAGGACAGATGTGTTCATTTAGCCCTTCTATACAGTCGAGCAGGTAGGCTAGTTCCCATCTGTAAAACAAAAACAAAAACATTGTGGGCTGGAGTTTCTTTTTTCAGATTTATCTCTTGGAAAGACACATTCTTTGTGAGTTGCTCCTTTGCCAACTACCAACTACTACCATATCTTCCTGTGAGCATCCCCAATCTCAGGGCTCTTTGGTCAGATAAGATAGAGGACACTTGAGAACCACTCTCAAGCTTCTTTAGCAGTGTAGTGAGAAGCCCTTAGCATATACTCTTACCTGATGTGGACCACAAACCTTGACCTTTTCTGTAAGGGGCTGGGATAATTTGTGAAAAATCACAGTAGAGAATTCAGGCCTTGTGGTTTTAGGCCCAAAAAACCCAACAGCATTGCTTTTACTTCTTTCTTCCATCCCTATCTCCTCACCAAACTCCCAGTTAAAATGACCTAGGATTTTAGATCCAGGTGGTTTAATAACTACCCACAAATTTTAAATCATGGTTCTTCTGTTTTAGTCATTACATTTAGAATTTGCTTTATTTTATAACCATGTGAACAACTATTTTGACATATGAGGTTTACTGGTTTTGTTTACTTACTACCATTTATTTTAAATACCACATCTTTTAATTCCTTCCTCAGATGGCTTAGAGTATTTCTCTGAGTATTTTTTCAAAGAAGGGAGTTGTAGACATTAAAATCGTTGTGCTCCTTATATGCTGAGAATGACATTAAAATGTCACAATTTAGGTAAATATTGACTTTTGAAATCACAGATTTGTTTTCAAACTTTGATACTGAATCATTGACTTCCAACATTTAGCATTGGATCAGATATATCTGGTATCAGTCTGATTTTTCTTTTGTATCAATTTATCAATTCTTTTATAATTACTTATATGTGCTATGGTCTCTTTATAGAATTTTTTACTGTATGTTGACTATACTAGATCTCTCTTTCATTTATTTTCTTAATTCTCACACATTCTTTTATTCCTTTGAGTTCTAGATAAAAATTATGAGCTTGTATTATAAACTTCTATCTTCTATGTATCTAGTTTATCTTTTTCATTGTATTTTAAAGTACCCATTTATTCTATGTGTATGCATGCTTATGTATACATGTTCATGCATGCAAGTGGGTGTTTATGTGTGTGTATACATGCTTATGTATCCTAGCTATATTTGCTGAAGATGACAAAAACAAAGATGCTCCACTAGCAAGAGCCACGTTGTGCTCAGATCTATTTCTAATACTGTTTCCCACTGAAAGGAACCAGGGCTACTCAGAGTAATGGATGATTCTGAGAACTGTGGTAGGGAAAGTACAAGATGAGTCTGGAGTATCTTTTATACCAGAAAGTAAGGAAGTGTTACATTAACAAAGTGATGGTAGCTTGTCACAAGGATATGGGAGGGATGTCAACAGGCCAAATCTGAGACAATCTGAGCAACTAAGTAATATAGTAACAAATTCTAAATTATATAAAAAAAAACTCCAGTAATTTATTATACATCTTAATATTAAATAAATAAATAAAGATAAATAAGTATAGATTCGTGCTTACAGTAGAATACCAAGAGCTAACTGGCAAATGTGAAGAGAGGGCTGGAGTGGTAACATTCTGTAACTGTTACTGGAGTAAAGATCTAGTTAGTCAAAGCAAAAGACAAAGGGTTAGCTGGGTACATCAGTACTCACCTGTAATACTAGTGTCAGGAGGTTGAGGTAGGAGAATTTCAAGTGCAAAGCCAGCCTAGGAAACTTAGCAAGACCTTATCTCAAAATTGAAAAATAAGGAGGGTTGGGGATATAGATCAGTGGTAGAGCACCGTGGGTTCAATTCTCAGTAATAGGGGAGAGGGGCTTAATTTGTTGAGGCAGGGAAAGTTACTATTAGAAAAGCCAGCTCAACAAGAAGAAAGAGGACTACTATTACAGAGTCATTCTTGCTAGGAGACTGAGTGTGGCTTATATTGGTGGTTGGTGGGTGTGCCCAGACTGGTGAGCACCTTCCAGCTTCAAGAGGGCTGGATGATACATATCTTATCCTGATTACTTAGCCATGAGGTGTTTTCGGTTTCTATAAGTCTCAAAAACAAAGACCATTATTTCTTTTGGCGGTTCCTGGGCTGATTAGCTACGTATTTATTATACAATGGACCAGAAAGAGATGGGGATAACTACCCCAAGGTCCTCTTGACTGTCAAACTCTTGGTAAAGAAAGAGAACATCCTTTCTTTATATACACTATAAACTCCTGGCAATTAAATTAAAACATCCTTCCTCAGCTATGTGAAACAAAGGCACAAAAACATCCCAACACTTGATTTCATAGACCATCATAATAAATATTGGATAAAGTAAGGATCATCAATGGATGACAAATCTGGGGCAAGTTTGATGAGGAGCAGAATTAAAACCATTTTAGAGTCAAACCTGAATAACTGAGGAAGCAAAAGAAACAGTAATTAATTAGTGGAGAAATTCAGAAATTTAATCAAAATTAAGATCACCAGTGAAAAGCAGGCATATGTCTCCTGATATCATACAGGAAGGAAGACACACATCACCTATGCTGTGGTCCAGCTGAGAATTGAGTAACATCATGAAAAAAAATCATAAAAATACAGTTTGAAGAACTTTCTTGTAACAAAAAAAGGAAGAATGAGGACTATATGGTATTTCAAAAATGTTTGTTACAAAAGACAAAAACTATGGAAATGTTCCAGATTTAAAACTTAAAAGACATGACAAATAAGAGCAATATTTGACCCTAAATTATATATTATACCTGAGGGGAATCAGTGCTATAGAGAATATTATTAATTGACAAAATTGGAATGAGGAATATAAAAATATTGTAGTTGTGATATATTAATTAATTAAAATTAATTTAACTCAATAACTTAGTAAGGCCCTAAGCAACTTAGTGAGATCCTGTTTCAAAAAAATAAAAAATAAATAAAATTAAAAAGGCTAGGGATGTAGCCCAGTATTAGAGTACCCTTGAGCTTAATCCCCAGGAAAAAAAAAATTTGATAATCATCTTATGATTATATAAGGTAGTATTCTTATTCTTAGAAAGTACACACTTTGGGCATACATTTTGAGATAAAGGGATAGCCAAGATTTATGTAACTTATCCTTAAATAGTTCAGAAAAAAATTTGTATTTGTGTTCTCATGCCCATATACATAGAGAGCATGTGAATACAAATAATAAAGTAAATGGTTAAATTTTAATAAGTCTACCCAAAATTATTCACTTGAGTATTTTTCCTTGTAAAACTGAAATTTTTGAAATCCTTTCCAGATAAGACATTTTAAAATGCAATGGAAATTACTGAATAGATAATATAAAAATGTTCACTGAAAAAAAAAGAGAGAGAAATGTGCTAATTCAGTAGCTTGTGAGATGAATGGAGGAAATAATTGCCAATGGCAAACACAATAAGGAGCTTCACTATTTATCCCTATGCAGTCCAGATTTTCTTTCATAGTTATCTCCCTGGACTTCCCTTAGGCTATTCATTCACTGATTCATTCACTCAGCAGATATTCGTTATATGCCTGCTGTGTACAGGCTTGAAGTACATTAAGGAACAAATGACAAATCCCCATTTTAGTCAGAAGAAAAAGACAACAAATGATAAACATAAGATAAAATTAAATTATGTAGTGTATTAGAAAGTGATAAGTGATCCAGGGAAGAAAAAAACTGTTGAGAATGCTAGGAAGGGAAGATAGCAGTTTTTATGGGACAGTTACATAGTCCTCATCATGAAGGTGCTATATGAGCAAGGACTTGGAGCTGGCATGGGCATGAGCTATGTTATTCTCTGAGGGAATCGTGTTCCAGGAAGAATGAACTGTAATCACTCACACACAGCACTTTTTTTCTGATATTATGGGCTCTTGACTGACCATTCCCCAACTAGCTCAGGTCTTAGCCAGCCCTATTTCACAGGAGATGACAGTCCAGTGCCTCTGCCAATCTGTGGAACTCGTCCTATCGTACTGCAGCAACACATATGGCACCTGTACCGAGTGATCTCTGAAAACATCAGTGAATGGAAGTGCATGGCTTTTGCCAAGGTGCTAATACACCTCCTTAGAACTTTTGCCTGGGAATAAGGATTGCAAGGGTGGGGTTAGAGGAGGGTTTCAAGCTGAGAGTGAGCCCTTTTTCCTTTAGTTCAACCTGTCTATGGCCCGGGAAAAGACAAATAGCTGGCTGACAGAGGCAGCACGGATGAGCACCACCCTGGGACTGCATAGTCCAGTGCTGCAACGCTGCATGCGCATGCTGGAAGAGTTCCGTAGCTATCTGCCCTTGCTTACCAAACTGGGCAGCTTGCAGCTGCAGAACCCTAACTACCAATCCCTCCTGAGAGGTATGTTTGGTTAGAGTCAGAGGGGAGAGGAAAGTGGGGATGCAGAGTATAGAACAATGTAACAACTTAATTCTTTTGTTGTTTTTGCTGAAAACATCTTTCCTCTCTAACATCTTTCCTCCCTAGACTTCTCCCCGCTTTCCCCCCAAATACCATAATATTCTTTTTCCAACAGATAAGAAAATTCTAATCTCCTTTCTGTAGGCTACCCTTTGCTGACTTGGAGGGGATGATAGTGGCTGGGCTTTGCTTGGGGTCTTGGTTCTGAGCTCTGTACTGTGCTTTGCATCTTGGGTTCTGAGCTTTTGTGCACTAAGATCTGCAGTCTGGGCTGGGCTCTGGGTCTTGCATCTGGACTTATGGTAGAATTAAACTCTAAAACATGGGTGAGATTCTGTCACATGCTGGGTTTTCTTCTGACTTATCTCTTCTACCTCTAGCTTTAGGGCTGAACATTCACAATATGGAACTCCTAACACTGGGCCAGCTGCTCGCTTGTCCGCTGCTGGAGTTTGCAGATCGAATCAATCAGGTGGGGGTCTACAGGAGAGAGTTAAAAGAGGTGGTCCAAGCCCAATACCTGTAATAGAGTCAATCAAGGGCTAGTAGTTCCTTGAAACACAGGGGCAGTAGATGTTGGCATGTAAGAACAAGTCCTTAAGTCTTCAGATGATCTGATGGGTGATTCTAGACACTATATGACTGAATGTTCTCCCTAGGAGAAGGAAATGGGTAGCAACCTCTAAGTGGTAGGCACACAGAACAGCAGATGTCCCCTAACATTTACCCTGTCCCAAAAGAGAACAAGCTTATCAAAGTATTATCTGCTCAGTGAGAGCCTTGCACAAAGGTAGGTTTTAACCTACCTGGGCTATCTTTGAAGCCTGATGGTCTCACTCTTCCTCCATCTCTGAGACTTTTACTTCCTGAACCCTGTCCCTTGAGTTTGTCTCAGACTCAGTCCCTAAGTCCTTGCTTTAAAGCTTTCTCCTCAGCCATCTGCCAGTCCTGGCATCTGAGACCCAGGTGTTCCAGGTCTGGCAGTGTGAGAATGAACGAATTCATGCACAAGAGAGCCTGAAACAGCTGCAGAAGTACTGGGAAACGTGCCATCTACGCCTGCTCAACTTTATCCTGCATGTACCCTATGAGCCCCCAGCCTCAGAGCACTCTAAGAGGCAGGCCCTCCGCAACCCTCAGTGGGAAATAGTGGGCAAGGACAGTGGCACCTTCATTCTTTCAGGTGAGACTCAGCTCTTGTGACCTCATGAATGCCTTCTGCCTGGGACCATTTTCATCTATTACATCTACCAAGTCCTGCCATATCTAGTTTCTTTAGCTAGGGCCCAATCATTACTGGGTAGCCTGAGGGATCAGTCTGTTCTGACAATTTGTCTTCCATGTAGCTCTCATACTCTTAATCTCCATGGGATATCTGTCCCCTGCCTACACACACACACACACACACACACACACACACACACACACACACATCTTCCTCCTAGCAAGGCGTGGCTCCTTCAGAGATGGTACTTTCTTTTCTGGATGTAGTAAAAAATAACCATTCCTCGTGATTATTTTGTCTTTCAATGCTTTGTCCTCTAGATTGCACCCTAATGATTCATCCTCATTCACTCATTCTTTCTTTCACTCATATCCTTATTAAACTTACCAGCCTCCTCTGTGCCAAACACAAGAGACTCTGAGGTTTACAGAGAGTAGCCCTGTCCCATGGAATAATGCCACCTCAGCTTTTTCCTTCACAGACTACAGTAGTTTACAAGATTCTATACATGGAAGTCTTCAGACGTTGTTTAAGATACTGGCCATCCAAAAGTCAGGAGACTTACACAAAGTAGCTTTGGAGTGGGTGACCATCATGAATAGCCTGAGTGAGTGCAGGCCTTTAGCTGGGCTGATGGATGGAACCTGAGGTGGGATGGCCAAGAGGGATGGGGGTAAGAGGTGGAGGCTGATTGGAGAATATCTGAAGAACAGATTGAGAATCTCCTTCAGAGATACTTATTCACATGGGGTGACCAGGTCTTTATTTACAATGAATGATTTATTTCCCCTAACAAGGTCCCTGGGTCCTGATGAGCAGAGTATTTTGGTTGGGCTTATGGGGGTACCCATGAGGCCAGGAACAGGCTGGACCTACTTGCAGAAGCTAGTACTCTAGTGTCTCTCTCCAGTGTCCCTCTGGCTGCTTCCATAGGTGCCCTGCTAGAGGTGTGGGTGATGTTCCAGCAGAAGTGGATTTTTATAAACAAAGTTCTACATGAGATGAAGATCCTTTTTCCCAGTGCTGATCTGGTAGGGAGTGGAGTCGAGGCAGAGTGGGCAAAGGCTCCTGAATAGTGGTGGAGTGGGGAGTTGCATTTTCACATTTACACTCATTTTTACCCTCTCCTTCACCACAGAATGCTCGTTTCAAGGTCATGGATGATCAGTATCGAACCCTGATGCGCATCTCTGTAGCTGACCCCATGGTTCTGTCACTTATAATGCCCAATGCCAAAAGGAGCCCTTATTTCCAAGGCCAGCATCTACAACAAATGCTGCAAGCAGGATCAGTGGAGCTGGAGAGCATCATCATGGCTCTAGAGAGTGTGCTCTATGGTGTATGTGCCCAATTCCCCCGCCTTTTCTTCCTTAGTGATAGTGAACTCGTGGCCTTGCTAGCTGCCCCTCTAGAGTCATGTGAAGCCCAGATGTGGGTCAAACGCTGCTTTTCTCATGTGCGTGCTGTGAACTTCCAGTCCATCCCCCCAAATAATGAGAAAAACATGGATGACCAGGAGTCGAGTCCAAACAGACAAACTCAGGTAGAGACACTGGCTGTGCTAGGGGAAGGTGGGGAGGAAGTGAAGCTGCAGCAGCCCCTTCTTCTGCATCCAGATCTCCCCAAGTGGCTGGCCTCTTTGGAGAAGTGTCTGCGTTTGATACTAGTGCACAAACTGCAGGATTGTGTGGCTGCCCGTCTTACTCTTGTTAAAGGTGAGGCCTCTAACAAGCTGCCTCAGCAAAACCAGTTGGCCCTGCAACTAAATGTCCAACACTGGCTAGATTTAATCCAGGCCTTCCCATGGCAATGTATACTGATAGCAGAAGAAGTGGTGTGGCGAGCTGAGATGGAGGAGGCTCTGCTTGAGTGGGGGTCCCTAGCCATGACTTCTAGGCATATAGGCAAGCTAGAGGTACTGGTGCAATTTATACGAGCCCAGAGGAGCTCCAAGGGTGGACAGCCTCTGCCCTCTGTCCGCCAAGCCAGCCTGTTTAGTGCTCTACTGGTTATGGCAGTAACTCACCGGGATATAGCACAACTGCTAGAGAAGCATCACGTCAGTGATCTGACAGACTTTCACTGGGCCCGCCAAATCAAGTATCACCTGGGTTCACCTCATTTGATCCCCAAAAGTCCCCTGCAGAGTCTTATGACTACTATATCTAAGGAATCCTCTCTGACACCAGCTGCATGCTGGATAGATGTGCTGGGCCGGTCCTTCCTATACAATTATGAGTACTTTGGTCCCAGACTGAGGCCACTACCCAGCCTGCTGCCTGAGAGGCCAGTGCTGGTTCTATTATTGGCCCTGGAGGAGGTGGCTTGTGGGACTCTACTGGGCCCTGATGGTGTGGGTAAGAAAGGGTTGGTGAATAGCCTGGCACAGGCTCTTGGCCGCCAGCTGGTAATGATGCCCTGCTTGCCTCAGACAGAAGTCCGATGCCTGAGCAACTACTTGAATGGTGCCCTGCAGGGTGGTGCCTGGCTGCTATTGGAGGCAGTTCACCACTTGCCTCCTGGCTTGCTGTCTGCCCTGGGCCAGCGCCTGGCTGAACTGCAATACCTCTGTGCCCCACTGTACCAGGAGGCTTCCCAAAGCACCAGCACCATAGATCCCACTAAGCCTCAGTTTCTTGGCACTGGCTTCTTTGAGAAACATCATGTGTCTGTGTGCTTCGGCTACGGCTGTCTCCTGACACTGCGTGCCCTGAGCCCTGTTGTGCCTGCCAACCTGCACCTGCTACTGAGGCCTGTGGCACTAGCACTGCCTGACCTACAGCGAGTAGCAGAGCTGACCCTGCTGGGTGCAGGTGTACGTAATGCCTCACTCATGGCTACTCGCCTATCCAAATTCTTCTCCTTAGAGCGTGAGCTGGTGTCTGGGCATCTGCCCTGCCGCTTGCCACTGCTCAAAAAGATACTAGAAGATACAATACAGACACTAAATGAGACCAATAAGGAGGAAGTCAACTTCCAGCATTCCAGCAGCCAATCAGCCATGGAAGAAGCTGCCCTACTGCGTGCCCTGCTACACTCACCACTGTTCAGCATCCTTGATGGGCCCCACTTACACAACCTCCAAGAGCTGCTCAGTGGCATTTTCCCTAGTGCTAGCCAAGTGTTAGCAGAGCCTATGGTCCACAGGCTGATGAAGCCATTGGTGGTGGAGGAACTGCGGCAGGTAGGACTGTATCCTGGCTCTGACATTTTGGGGTCTCTGGAGCAGCTGAGTCAGGCCCTGAGCCGGGCCTCAGGCATTCTCCTCCTGGGCCCTGCAGGAAGTGGAAAAACTGCTTGTTGGAATGGCTTATTTAAGATTCAGAATCGGCTGGCAGCTCTGGAGAATACCTCAACTCAAGGCTGCCAACCTGTGGAAATTACTCACCTCTACCCCAGTGTTCTCAGTTCCCAGGAGTTTCTAGGAAACCTAGAGGGCCCCTGCTGGCACCATGGTGTCTTTCCCAGGCTGCTTCGTGCCCAACCTCGTTGTAATAGCATGGGCCCAAAGGAGCAGGGAGAAGAATTGATGGGGATGCAGCACTGGATAGTATGTGATGGGGCCTCTAGTGCTGCTTGGCTGGACTCCATTACTTGCCTCCTGAGTGACTCTTCCCAGCTTAGCCTCCCCAATGGTCAACAGATAGCACGACCCCCAGGTACGTTTTTCTTGATGGAGATAGCAGATGCAAAAGGCATGTCCCCAACAGTGGTGGGCCATTGTGCTCTAGTCTGGTGTGGTGGGGACCAGACTTGGCAGTGTATGCTTAGCATCTTGATGACAGCCCTGCCCCATGAATATCGCTTACAGTCCCAGACAATCACTGAGCTCAACCACCTGGCTGAAGTTCTAGTGCCTGCAACATTCAGATTTCTTACCTGCAAGCATGCCAGTTCTCTATTGCAGGTACATGGGCAGCAGGCTGTTTGCCCAGGTGTGGCAGAAGTCACCAGCCTGGCACGTATCTTGCGTGGTCTGCTTGACCCCCACCTGCGCCTAGATGAGGAAAAGAAGGCACATTCAGGTGGGAAGATGGAAGGCTGATGTGAGAGGTACAGGGTCTCTAGGGTAGCTGGGATATAGCTGGAGCCAGAAATATGGGGTCTTGGTGGAGCTGGGCCAGGAGACTAACAGTGAGAAGTAATATGGGCAACTTCTACTGCCCACCCTCTTCCCTGACTCCTACATTTTGCCTACTTGGACTCCTGTTTTGCTTGTGGTGACCATTGCAGAAGACCTCAGCTCTAGTGATCCTGTGGCCCAACACTTAAGGTCTTCAAAAAGTGGCTCTCTGAACCAGTCCCAGGCTGACAGTGATGATATGACAAATAAGCACCGGGAACACTTGCTGGTTGTCAGCAGCTTCCTTTTTGCCCTGATTTGGGGCTTTGGAGCCCACCTCCATTCCAGGTACATATAGGGGTAGTGGATGGGGGATGAAGAAGGCTGAGATAGACTCATCCATGGCAGTTAAAACTCATATGACATCACTGTGGGTATATGGTATATTGTATGTGTCACAGATGGAACTGACACTTTTGCCTGTGTGTCCATCTGAGCAGACTTTGGCCCCTCTTTGATACCTTCATGAGGAGTTCTATTAGTTGCATCTCCAACTACCCTGAACCACCACAGTCAGCCTCAGTGTTTGATCTGCATGTAAACACCGAAGATGGGACACTAGTCCCCTTCACTGGCCAGTACCTGAGCAGTCGTGTCAAGGGAACTCTGGGCACCTTCTACCCATCCACCCAGGTATAAAGCACAGTGGGTCAGCAGCTAGGGTTGGAACTTGTGGCTACATTAGGAGCAGTCCATGTTGAAGGCCCATCTAAGGCCCTCTTGCTTCTTTTCTTTCTTTTGGTTTTTCTTTCTCCTCCTCCTTCTCCCCCTCCCCTCCCCCTCCTCCCTCCTCCTCCCTCCTCCTCCCCCTCTCCTTGTCCTCTCTCCTCCCTGCCTCCCCACCCCCTGGGTTGAACTCAAGAGTACTAGGGAGTGCTTTATCAAGGATCTATATTCCCAGGCCTTTTTATTTTTATGTTTTTATTTTGAGATAAGATCTTGCTAAGTTTTCTGGTGATGTCACTAATTTGCTGAGGCAGAACTCAAACTTGCAATCCTCTTATCTTAGCCTCCCAAATTACTGAATTACAGGCATGCACAGTTGTGCCCAGCTCCCATTCTTTGATTTTCAGTTCATAAGAGAACACTTGTAATGTTCTCCCAAGTACAGCTTTAAGATAAGCCCCCATAGAACTGTATTTTCAATGATAACTGCCCTATCCCTTGCCTCAGTAAGCCTTGTTTCTGTCCTGCAGACTGAACGGCTCTTATATGTGGTGGACCTGCTTTTGTCAAGAGGACAACCAGTGCTCCTTGCTGGAGAGGCAGCAACAGGAAAGTCAGCCTTTCTGGAGGCGCTTGTGAAGCCAAATCACTCTTACATATCAAGTAACATCCACCCTGCCTTCAGTTCTGCTCACCTTCGCCTCTTGCTGAGCAGAGGGATCCAGGGCCAAGCACAAGCTAGTCCATGGCCCGGGCGCCAACCTGATAATAAAAGCTCTCTCCTCTTCCTGCTGGAGGATCTGCACCTGGCCACTTCTGGTGAGGAGATGGGAGGAGGGAAGGAACTACTGTCATCTCATGAGACTATAAAATTCTTAGCAATATTAATTGGCTCTCAAATATGTGTCTGTAGTTCAAACTTCAGTGTTTCATCTTTTTTCTTTTTTTAATAGATAGACACAATACCTCTATTTATTTATTTATTTTTGTGTAGTGCTGAGGCTCAAACCCAGCACCCTCGTACAGACTAGGCAAGTGCTCTACTGCTGAGCCACAACCTCAGCCCTCAGTTTTTCATTATTAATATCTTATCTCTACATATGTTCCCTGAGCTTCATGAGAATGGAAATTTGTCTAATTCATTTTGCTATATCTGACGTGAAGTAAATGCACAATAAGAGTTTATAGAAGAGATAAAGGAAAGGAGAGAAATTATGATGTAGGTTTGGGATATTCAATTTTAAAAGTTCTAAAGTGTTATAGCTCCAGATGATGACATGTTCTAAATATGATCACAAGGATAAGTATAAGAGGTTTTTGAAGTCAGGGAAGTCAGTGGATCAAGGCATTGGATGGGTTTCCAGTCAAACACTGAAGTCCTTCATGGGATATATTAGTGCTTAAATAGTAGTAAAAGGTACAATTTATTATGTACTAAAACTTACAAGCTTTATATCTCATTTAGGGTTTGTAAAAACCTGGTGATATGGAATTTATTGATTACTTTCAAGATGAAGAATCTTATACCACATGAGCAGAATCAAAAGGAGATCTGCATCTGGTGTCTGGGCATCTGCCTTGTCGCTTGCCACTGCTCAAACAGATATTAGAAGTATCTAGTGTGGACCAGCAATTGCTGGGCTGTGCACTGATTTAAAATCTCTAGAGCAATTGTCATTCAGTGAAGAGATTGTAGCATACCTAAACCTAAACCCTGCCTCTAGTAGGAGTTCAACCTCCAGGATTAACCCCCCAAGGGTGGAGCAAGCGTCATACTCCAGATAACCCTACCTAACCTCAGAGAAAGGAAGCTAGAATCTTTTGAACTCCAACAGAAACAATTGTTCAATTTTTCATTGGAATCCTTTTTTTCTTTTCTTTTTCTTTTTTCTCTTACATTTCTACCATTTTTAAAACCAATTTTTTTTCATGCATCAATTTATTGAGAACTAGGATTAGTATATTTCAGTTTTGTATTCTTTTATTTTTACTTTTTTCTGGTTTTAATTTTTTAAAATATATACTATGTATATATTTTTCTCTCACTTATTCATGCCCCTCAATTCTCTTTCTCTCTTTTATTCTGCTAACAGTCAACCTCTACTATTCTCTCTTCACACTTCCTATAATTTTTTACTTCTATTTTCTCTCCTCCTCCCTTATAAACATCACATCCTACAACATTTCTGTTCTCTATATGTCTAGCATTTGAGATTGTAAAACTTTTTGCAAACTTACTGTTTTATTGTAGTCAATAATTGATCATATTATTTCTGTTTATTACAACAAAATTGTAGATGTCTTAGGAGGAGCTACTTGGTTTAAGGCTGTATATTGTTTGCATTGGTTGCTGTTATTTTTTTTCTCTCCCCCTTAATGGCAAGGTACTGGAAACATTCAGGAACAATATAAGTCTACAGGGTAGAAACTGTACTGCCTCAGACCCATACTTATAGATAAGTAGCCACACAAACAATATGAAAAGGGAACAAATCCCCTCAAATGAAACCAAGATGCTGCAATAATAGAATGCAGTCACACCTCAGTAGAAGAAATGTCAGAGAAGGAGTTTAGAATGTACATAGTTAAATTGATCTGTGAGGTTAAGGATGATGTAAGAAGTGGAATCAGAGAAAATTCGGGAGGTGGAAGATCACTTCAAGCACTAATCTGCAACATAAATAAAGAACTTAAAAAAATAATTACCAAAAAACCAAATAACCCAATCAATAATAAATGGGCTTCTTCTTCATAGTAGAAATCACAGTTGATCAACATACATGAAAAGAATGTTCATCATCTCTAGCAATTAGAGAAATGCAAACAAAAATTAAGATTTCATCTCACTCCAGTAAGAATAGCAATTATCAAGAATATAAGCAACAATAAATGTTGATGAGGATGTGGGGAAAAGGTATACTCATACATTGCAAATTGGTGCAATCATCCTGGAATGTAGTATGGAGATTCCTCAGAAAACTTGGAATGAAACTACCATTTGACCCAGCTATACTACTCCTTGGTATATAACCAAAGGCTTTCGAATCAGCATTCTTCAGTGACACAACCACATTTATGTTGATAGCAGCTTAACTCACAATAGCTAAACTATGGAACCAATTTAGGTGTCCTACAACAGATGAATTAATAAAGAAAATGTGGGGGGATCCAAGATGGTGAGCTAGAGCAAGGCTGCATTCCTCGTTGCTCCATGACATGGGATTCAAACAGTGGGAATACTGTTTCTCTGCAAGTTATTAAAGGATCCCCACAGTTGCTCATGCACAGGACCCCCGGCCATCGTTCCTTATGGACCCCCATCTACCAGCATGGGGCTCCCCTGGTTGCATCCATCTTGGGATACTTCAACTACTGCCATAGTCGCCTGCAACTGGGGACACCGGACAGGGTATGGAGACAGCTGCCAGCCATAACCCTGCATGCCACAGAGCTTCATCTTTGAACATGCTGCCTAACGCCACTGCCTGGCCTCACCTGACACTTCATCTCCGAAAGTAGCCACCTCCATCTTGGGACACCTTTGTCGCAGACTTTGATTATCCTTGCTACCACCAGCACTATCTTTACTTGGGGCAACCCCCAGCTTGGGACACAAGCTGGGGTCTAGAAACAATATCAAGATACCTATAGTCTCTCAACTCTCCCCTCTCCCCCGCAGCTACTAACCTGGCACAGTGTTTGCAGCTACATGGCTGGTCCATACCTTGCAAAGACTGGTTCTGATCTGCCTGATACAAAACAGCTCTCTGTGACAGGTGCACAGGCCCCAGAGCACAGCCCGCAAGACCTCCAAAGAGAAAGGCTCCTGATTGGGAAGTAGAAAGGGAGTGGTGAGTGAGATACAGTTTAGAGGCTAAAGTAAGGACCAGGAATTGTGAGGTCTACAGGCAATATAAGAAGATAAGACCAGGCACTCACATCATATGCTCGGGCTCCAAAGGAGATTCTTGGGGTGCAATCTGTCAATAGAGACAGCAAGTGCTATATCCAATATCAAGGAATTCCGCCACCAAAACCAACTCTTCCACCATAAAAACCTTCACCACCCTGAGGGTGGAGATGACAGACAACTCCACCTATGGGATGAGAAGGGAAGCAGGAAAGATACTGAACTCTGACATTAAAAAAGCCTTTAATTTTTTGAGTTTTTTTTTCTTTTCTCTCTCTCTCTCTTCTCCCACCCTCATATCCCCAACATTTGTGAAACCAAGTACTTTTCATGGATTAGGTTACTGGAATGTCTGAATAGTATATCATAGTTGCATTGTATATTCTTTTATTTCCTATTTTCACTTTTTTTTTTAATTTCTATATTTGTTTGTTTTTTGTGCTCTCTCTATTGTATTTTTACTTACTTCTCTCCCCAATTCACTTTTTCTTATTTCTTCTGCTACTAGATAATTTCTTTTGATTCCTCTTTCATGCTACCTAAGATCTGATAACTCTATATCCTCACCTCCTACCTCCTTAACATTTGATCCTACACCCCACCCCAGGTTCTCTCTTTGTCCACCATCAGAAACTGTAGACCCTTTTGCAAAACTACTGTATATATTATAGATAATAAGTGAACTCATCATTTCTGTATATTGTGACAAAATCATAAACGTCTTATTAGCAACTATTTGGTTTAAGGCTGTATATTGTTTGTATTGTGATCTGTTAATATTGACCTCCCCCTTAAAGGAGAGGTATTGGAACCCTGCAAGGACACTATAAATCTATAGGGTGAAAACTGTAACACCTCAGAAATGCAGAGCTAGAAGGGAAGACATACATAAACAACATGAAAAAACAAAGGAAGAAAGTACCCCAAACAAACCAAGATACTACATTATTAGAATCCATGGCCAGCACAGGAGAACAAATGTCAGAGAAGGAGTTCAGGATGTACATGATTAAAATGTTCTGCAAATTAAAGGATGATATAAGAGGACAAATACAGGTAGCAAAAAATCATTTTGATAGAGAGCTACATAAGCAAATGCAGGAAACAAAGAAATTAAAGGGATACAGATAGGAAACAACATGATTCTATACCTAAAACTAATAAATGAATTCAGCAAAGTTGCAGGCTATAAAATCAATACCCATAAATCAAATGCATTTCTGTATATCAGTAACTAATCTTCTGAAAGAGAAACTAAGAAAACAATCCCATTTACAATGCAAATGAAAACTACTCATTTCACTACAGTCAGAATGGCAGTTATTAAAATACAAGCAACAGTAAGTGTTGGCAAGGATGTGAGGAAAAAGGCACATCACATTCTATATTGATGGTGGAACTGCAAATTAGTACAACCAATCTAAAAAGCAGTATGGAGATGCCCTAAAAAAAACCTGAAATGGAACAACCATTTAACCCAGCTATCCCACCCCTTGCTCTATACCCAAAGGGCTTAAAAACAGCATACTACAGTGATGCAGCCACATCAATGTTTAACAGCACAATTCACAGTACACAAACTATGGAAGCAATCTAGATGTCCCTCAGTAGATGAATTGATAAAGAAACTCTGGTATATATATACACAATGGAATATTACTCAGCATTAAAAGAGAATAAAATCATGGCATTTGCAGATAAATGGATGGAATTGGAGAATATTATGCCAAGTGAAGTAAGCCAATCCCTGAAAACCAAAGGCTGAATGTTTTCTCTGATAAATGGATGCTGATCCATAATGGGGGTGGGAGTGGGGAGCATGGGAGGAATGCAGGAACTTTGATAGGGCAAAGGGGAGGGTGGAGAAGGTTGAGGATATGGGGGTAAGAAAGATGGTGGAATGAGATGGACATCATTACCCTAAGTACATACATAAAGACACAAATGGTGTGACTCTACTTTGTGTACTAAGAGAGAAATGAAAAATAGTACTCCATTTGTGTACTATGAACTGAAATGCATTCTGCTCTCATGTATAACAAATTAGAATAAATAAATAAATTTAAAAAAAGAAATGTGGTATATATACACAATGGAATATTACTCAGCCTTAAAGAAGAATGAAATTATGGTATTTGCAGGTGAATGGATGGAGCTGGAGAATATCATTCTAAGTGAAATAAGCCAATCTCAAAAAACCAAAGGTTGAATGTTTTCTTTGATAAGCAGATGCTGATCCATAATGGGATGGGGGTAAGGAAGAATGAAGAAACTTTGTATTGTGCAGAGAGGAGTGAGGGGAAGGGAGAGGGAATGGGAAGGACAGTGGAATGAGACAGACATTATTACCCTATGTGTATAATTACACTACTGGTGTGACTCTGTACCATGTACAGTCAGAGGAATGGGAAGTTGTGCTTCATTTGTGTAAAATATGTCAAAATGCATTCTACTGTCATGTATAACTAATTAGAATAAATTTTTTTTAAAAAAATCACTTCAATAAGGAGATTTAAGATTCTGAAAAGAAATCAAGTAGAAATCCTTGAAATGAAAGAATCAATAAACCAAATTAAAAATTCAATAGAAAGCCCAAACAACAGACTAGACCACTTGGAAGACAGGAGTTTCAGGCAATGAAGACAAAATATGTAATCTTGAAAATAATTTTGACCATGCAGAGAAGATGTTAAGAGACCATGAATATATCTTTCAAGAAATGTGGGATAATATGAAAAGACCAAAATTTAAGATTTATCAGGATAGATGAAGGCATAGAGATACAAACCAAAGGAATACACAGTCTTTTCAATAAAATACTATCAGACAATTTCCCAAACTTCCCAAAGAATGAGATGTAAAATCAAATACGGGACACTTACAGGACCTCAAATATACAATAGTACCAATGCACATTATTATGAAAATGCCTAACAGAATAAAATAAGGAATGAATTTTAAATCCTACCATAAAAATATGTCTCATTACATTTAGAGGGGAAACAATTTGGATCTCAGCTGATTTCTTAACCCAGATGCTCAAAGCTAAAAGCTCTCAGAAAAATATATACCAAGCTCTGGAGGAAAATATATGCCAACCAGGAAAACTATACCCAGCAAAATTAAGCTTCAGATTTGAAGATGAAATAAAAACCTTCCATGGTAAACAAAAGTTGAAAGAATTCACTACTAGGAAGCCTGAACTACAGAACATTCTCAGCAAAATTTTTTAAAAAGTGAAAACTAGCAAAGGGAGAAACTAAAGGAATAGTCAGTCAAAGGATAAACTAATTGAAATCAAAAGCCAGAAATGAACCAAAATGACTGGGAATACAAATCATACTGCAATAATAACTTTGAACATAAATGAAGTACAATCATCACAAAAGACAAAAACTGGCAGACTGGATTGAAAAACATATAAGGTAAAGTAGACTTTAAGCCATGTTAATCAGAAGGGACAAAGGGGGCATTTCATACCACTTAAAGGAATTATATATCATCAATACATAACAATTGTAAATATGCCTCAAACAATGGAGCATCTATGTACATCAAACAAACAAACAAACACCTTCTCAATTTCAAGACTCAAATAGAACCCAACATAATGATACTGGGTGACTTTAACACACCTCTTTCACCAATGGGTAGATCCTCCAAAAACGAAACAAAAACTATAGAGCTCTAATATAATTATTAATTTACACTTACCAGACATATATAGAATATTTCATACATAAGTGATACAACACACTTTTCAGCAGCACATGTATCCTTCTCTAAAGTAGACCACATTTTGTGCTGGGGTTTTAGCTCAGTGGTGGAACACTGGCCTAGCATGTGTGAGGCACTGAGTTCAATCCACAGCACCACATAAAACTAGATAAACAAAATAAAATTATTATTATGTCCATCTATAACTAAAAATATTTTAAAATAAAATAGACCAAATTTTAAGTCTATTTTATTTTAAATAAACAAAGCAACTCTTAGCAAATAAAAAATAATAGAGATAATACCTTTCATTCTATTTGATCATAATGGAATGAAATTAGAAATCAACAATAAAAAATAGAAACTAAAAAATAGAATCTAACACTGAATATACACTATTGAATGACAGATGGATGGCAGAAGAAATCAGGGATGAAATAAAAAATACTTAGAATAAATGAGAATAGTGACACAACATATCAAAATATCTGGGACACTATAAAGACAGCTTTAAGAGGAAAGTTCATTGCATTGAGCTCATTCATTAAAAGAATAGAAAATAGTCAAATAAATAACCTAATATTATATCACATAGCACTAGAAAAAGAGGAACAAATCAAGACCAAAGCATACAAGACAAGAAATTATTAAGGCCATAGCTATAATCAATGAAGTATAAACAAAAATTATTCAAAACAATTACAAAAAAGTTTTAACTTTGAATAAATAAATAAAATTGATAAACCCTTAGCCACACTAATGAAGAGAAAGAGAAAGAAAACTCAAATTACTAAAATTTGTGATGATTATTGCCATTTGACTGGAATAAGATGAAATCTTAGTGTAGTTTTATTTTTTTTAACTGGGGATTGAAACCAGGGATACATAACACTGAGCCAAATCCCTGCTCTTTTTATAGTTTATTTTTACACTGTCTCACTAAGTTGCTGAGGATTGCTTTGAACTCAAGGTCCTTCAGCATCAGCCTCCTGAGCCATTGGGATTACAAGCATGTACCACTATGCCAGCTCTTTGTATAGTCTTGATATGCACTGATTGCTAGAGATGTTGAGCATTATTTCTTATATTTGTTGGCCATTTTTTGTGTTTCTTCTTTTGAGAAGTTTCTTTTGAATTCTTTTGTCCATTTATTGATTGGGTTATTTGCTTTTGGTATTCAGTTTTTTGAGTTCTTTATGTATTATGAAAATTAATCCCTTATCAAAGGAGTAGGTAGCCAAAATTTCTCTAGTCTGTAGTCTCTCTTCTCATGCTCTTAATCACTTCCTTTGCTGTGCAGAAGCTTTTAGTTTGATGGTATCCAACTTACTGATTCTTGGTTTTATTTCTTGCACTTGAGGGTCTTATCAAGGAAGTAGGTGCCAGCACCTATATGATGGAATATGAACACTATGTTTTATTCTAGCAATCGCAAGGTTTCTGGTCTAATTCCTAAGTCTTTTATCTGTATCAATTTGGATTTTCTACAGGGTGAGAAATAGGAGTCTCATTTTTTAAAATATATCTTTCCAGTATTCCCAGTACCTTTTGTTTAAAAGACTGTCTTTTCTCCAAAATACATTTTTGGAATCTTTGTCAAGCATCAGATGGCTGTAGGTAGGTGGATTTGTCTCTGTGTCTTCTATTCTGTTCCATTGGTCTTCACGTCTACTTTGATGCCAATATCATGCTGGTTTTATTGCTATAGCTCTGTAGTATAATTTCAGATCAGGTAATGTGATGCCTCCTGCTTTGCTATTCTTTCTCAGTATTGCTTTGGTTATTCTGGGTCTTTTATTCTTCCAAATGAATGTAAGAATTGTTTTATCTCATTCTGTGAAGAATTCATTGGTATTTTGATGGGGATTGCAGCGAATATATTTCTTAGGATACTATGGTCATTTTGACAATATTAATTCTGCCTATCTAAGAATGTGGAATATCTTTCAATATTGTACAGTCTTTTCCAATTTCTTTCCTCAACATACTACAATTATTACTGTAGAGTTCTTTTACCTCCTTAGTTAGATTAATTCCCAAGTATTTCATTATTATGTTTTTTAGGTTATTATGAATGGGATGGTTTTCCTGAGTTCTTCCTCAGCTGAATCAATGTTGGAGTGTAGGAAAGCTATTGATTTTATGGGTGTTGATCTTGTATTTTGCTTGTATTTTGCTGAACGTTTAACCTCTAGAAGTCTACTGGTGGAGTTTTGGGGATCTTCTAGATATAGGATCATGTCATTGGCAAAGAAAGATAGTTGGACTTCTTTTCCTATTTGTATCCCTTTGATTTTTTTCTTGCCTCCTGGTTTTGTCTTATGTTTTGAGGACTACATTGAATATAAGTGGTGAGAGTGGACATGCTTGTCTTGTTCCTCATTTAAAAGAAAAGGTTTTTAGTGTGTTTTCTATTCAGTATGATGATGGCTTTGGGTTTTTCATAAATGGCCTGTACAATGTTGAGGAAGGTTCCTTCTCCAGCATATGCAAGGGTACTTTTTAATGATTGGGTACTGGATTTAATCAAAGGCCTTTCCCCCATCTATTGAGATGCTCATGTAATTCTTGTCCTTAATTCTGTTTAAGTGATGAATTACATTTATTGATTTGCATATGTTGAACCAAACTTACATCTCTGGAATTAAACCTATTTGATTATGATGTGTTGACTTTTCTGTGTGTGTTTTTTAATCAGTTTGCTAGTATCTTATTAAAGATATTTATATCTATGTTCATCAGGGATACTGGTCTGTAGTTTTCTTTCCTTGATGCACTTTGTGTGGTTTTAGTATCAGGGTTATACTAGTTTCATACAATATATTTGGCTGTTCCCTTTCAATTTCATGGAATAATTTGAGAAAGACTGGTGTAGTTCTTCTGTAAAGGTCTGGTAGAGCTCAGTTGAGAATCCATCTGGTCCTGGGCTTTTTTGGAAGGTGTTTAATTTCTGTTCCAATTTCATTACTTGATAGTGGTCTGTTTAGGTTTTCTTTATCTTTCTTGTTCCATTTGGGAAGGTCATATGTGTCTATAAATTTGTCAATGTCATCTAGATTTTCCAGTTCATTGAAGAATAAATTTTCAAATAGGTTCTAATTATCCTTGGAATTTCAGTAGAGTCTGTAGTAATATCTTCTTTATCATCTTTAATTGTATTGATTTGGGTTTTCTCTTTCTTTTCACTAGTTTGGTTATCAATCTTTTTTAAAAATCACACAATATTTTTAATTGCCAAATGAAAATAGAATATAATCAATGTGTACAATGTGATTATTTCATAATATATATTGTGTAATGACTGTCACAATCAAATTAATTAACCATCACTATTGATGCTGTATGGCAAATCTTCAGAATTTATTCATCTTATAACTGAAAATTTGTTCCTTTGACTAACATCTTTCCATTTCTCCCACACCTCAGTCCCTGAGAAATATAGTTTCTCTGCTTATATTATTCATCTTTTTTATGCTCTGTATGTAATTGAGGCCTTGCATATAAGACCTCAATAAAAGTTTATATATTAGTATTCTTACTTTTCAGTTGAGGAAACAGAGATTAAACAAATTTTGACTCAAGAGTGGATAAGTTGCCTTAATCAAAAGCAAACCCTGTCAACTATTTATTTTAGTGATTCTCTCACAAGTGAAACTTAAAAACCAAGCATTCATGTGCCCATAATCAACACATAGCCACATCTCTCTTCCAAACTGCTCACCATCCCACTTTCTCTGTTTGCATAATCTAGGGACATGCTACTCCTTCCCAACACTTCTTAGAAAAAAAGGAGTGGTACAGTCAAGAGAAAATCATTTCCAAGAGAAAATGTTCTAGTTCTAGTTTATGGTGCCTGGAATTTCATAATTTGCAGTTCCAAAGATGTTTCTAAAAAGCTAATCTTATGGGGTTACTTATCTATTAAAACTATTATTTTATCTATTATCTTTGTTAATTCTCCAAAGACTTCAGGATAAATATCTTAGTCCCTGACTTTTAGTACCTCCAGAATCATTTCTTGGAATCTTCCCATATATTTGTTGAATCATTCACAGTTCCATACTCTCTCACCTTTGAGCATTTTTGAATATTTCTTTCTCTCAACTCTCCACCTAATCCCTATCCATTTTCTTTGTCTAGTTATTTTATGTTCTCCAGGACTTAGTGTAGAAGTCATCTGCAGAAGTCTTCCAGATGCTCCCAGGTTCAGATAAGTCTCTGTTCTCTTTCATACTTTGGAATTCTTACCCAATTCCATACTAGCCCTACTTATTATTGGATTACCTGTTTACTCTTTTCCTCCTGGGCCCTAACCTCCTTGGACTATAAGGCACCTTAAATATAGTAGTTGTCTTGTCCTGCAGGAAGGGTAGGATGAATCTTTTTTTGTTCTTAAAGTTGGTTCTTTTTGGTTATATATGACAGTAGAACCTATTATCCAAGCATGGAATATATCTTATTCTAATTCAGAACCCAGTACATCTCCTTCTCCCCTCTCTCCACCCTCTTCTCCCTTCCCTCTATTGATCTTTCTGCCATTTATCCATAGTTATTTTTTAAATTAATTTCTTATGGATGTATATGATGGTGATGAAATTTATGTCAGATTCATTTTACTGTCTTTCCTTTTCCTATTTCCCCTCCCCTCCCTTCATTTCCCCTTGTCTACTCTAGTGAACTTCTATTCTCTTGCCCCTCTCTTATTGAGGGTTAGCTTCCTCATGTTAGAAAAACATTTTACCTTTGGCTTCTGGGGATTGGCTCATTTCACTTATCATGACAGTCTCCAGATCTATTTACTAGAAAATGTCATAAAGTCTTTCTTCTTAATGATTGGATAATACTCCATGTGTATTATATATGCCACATTTTCTTGATCCTTTCATCTGTTGAAGGGCAGCTAGGTTGGCTTAGCTATTGTGAATTGTGATTTTATAAACATTGATATGGCTGTGTCACTGTAGTATGCTGATTTTAAATTCTTTGAATATATATCAAAGAGGGGCTGGGGATGTGGCTCAAGCAGTAGCACGCTCGCCTGGCATGCATGCGGCCCGGGTTCGATCCTCAGCACCACATACCAACAAAGATGTTGTGTCCGCCGAGAACTAAAAAAAATAAATAAATAAATATTAAAAATTCTCTCTCTCTCTCCTTAAAAAAAAAAAGAATATATATCAAGGAGTGGGATAACTGGGTATAATGGTGGTTCAATTCCTAGGGTTTTTTTTTTTTTTTGAGGAAACTCCATACTGCTTTGCAGAGTGGTTGTACCAGTTTGCAGCCCCACCAATAATGTATGAGTGTAACCTTTTCCCATATCTTCACCAACATTTATTGTTACTTGTATTCTTGATAATTGCCATTCTAACTGGAGTGAGATGGCATCTCAGTGTGGTTTTAATTTGAATTTACTACTTTCTAGAGATGTTGAACATTTTTTTCATATATATGTTGACATTTCTTAGAAATAAAAGAAGAAATCTTTGAGAAGTGTCTGTTTAGTTCCTTTGTCCACTTATTGATTGGTCTATTTGTTGTTAGTGTTTTTTTCTTTGTGTGTGTGTGTGTGTGTGTGTGTGTGTGTGTGTGTGTTTTGGTGTTAAGTTTTAAAATTTCTTTGTATATCCTGGATATTAATGCCCTATCTGAGGTGCAGGTGGCAAAGATTTTCTCCCATTTTGTAGGCTCTCTCTTCTCTTCATGTTCTTGATTGTTTAATTTGCTGTGGAAAATGTTTCAATTTGATGCCATACTATTTATTGATTTTTGATTACACTTTTTGTATATTGGGAGTCTTATTGGATTTATCAATTTTATCTTGTTGAAAACCATCTTTTCATTATATCTGTGCTGTGCATTTTTTATATTCTCAATTTTGATAATTTTGGTTCTGATCCTAGTCATTTTCTGTCTTCTACTAGCTTGGAAATTAGTTTTTTCCTTCTTATTCTAAGAACTTGGGGTGGAGCATAAACTTATTTGGGATCTCTCTATTTTTTTAAATATAGGCCCTCAGTGGTATAAATTTTCCATCTTAGAAATGCTCTCATATTGTCCCAGAGATTTTCATATGTTGTATCTCTAGTCTCATTAGTTTCTAATAATTTCTTGATTTCTACTAACTTCTTTGATCTATTCTTCATTTAGAAACCATGTGTTTATATTTTTCTATTATTTTTCTTGCTATTGATTTCTACCTTAATTCCACTATGATCTGATGGGATTTTAATAATTTTTAAATATATGGTAAGATTTGCTTTGTGACCTAACTTGGAAAAAGTTCCGTGTGCTGCTAATAAGAAGGGAGATTCAGCTGTTTTGAGTGGAGATATTCTGTAGATATCTGCTAGGTCCACTTGATTTCCAGTATTATTAGGTTGGAGACATCTTTATTGATTTTATGTTTTGATGACCTGTCTATTGGTGATAAGAGTATGTTGAAATCACTCTGTATTATTGTGTTGAGGTCTATCTTTAGATTTAGTGTCATGGGTGTTTTGCCTATGAGTCTCCTTTTAAGAGAATATAGCTCAATATTGCTTTTTGATCCAATCTGCTAATTTATGTCTTTTAATTGGGAATTTGGGACCCTTAACATTTCATGTTAGTATGGATGTGGGATTGTGTTTTCCTTTTTTGCTGTTTTTAATCCTGTCTTGATTCTCCTTCAGTAGATAGATTACTCTCCTATTAAACTTCCTCTGTTTGGGAGCTCTGGGATTTGTTTTTCAGTTCCTCTGAGTGCAGTTTATCTCTGAGTATCCTTTGTAGTGTTAGCCTGGTGCTCATAATTTCTTTTAGTATTATCATGGAAAATTTTTATGTCCCCCTTGAATTTGAAGCTGAGCCTTTCTGAGTATACTAACCTTGGCTAGAAGTTGTTTTAAGTTCTTTTATAGTTTGGAACATCTCAATTCAGGCCCTCCTTGAGGTTAGGATCTGATTGGAGATGTCAGATGTGAGCCAAATCAGTTTGCCTCTAACTATGACTTGACATTTCTCTCTTGCAGCTTTTAATACTCTTTCCTTATTTTCTATAATAGGCATTTTGATTATGGTATGCCTTGGAGAGTTTCTAATTTGAATAGGTCTATTTGGGATACTGTAAGCCTCTTATATGTGGATATATCTCTCTCATTTCTGATATGGGAGAATTTTTCTGTAACTATTTCCTTTATGCCTTTAGCTTGTATCTCCATGTTCTATTCTATCCCAATGATTCTCAGGTATTGTGTCTTGATGTTGTTCCAGATTTCTTATATCTTTTGATTATGTTCTATTATTTTTCCCTTTATTATTTTATGTATTCAACTTCATGTGTCCTGTCTGTAGGGCCTGAGGTTCTGTCTTCAAGGGCTAAAGTTCTATTTTCTATCTTTTTAAAAATTTAATTGATTTTATTTTTTTAAATACATGACTGCGGAATGTATTACAATTCTTATTACACAATTTTTCATATCTTTGTATATAAAGTATAATCACACCAATTCATGTCTTTATACATGTACTTTTTTGGCATTACAATTCTTATTACACATATATATACCACAATTTTTCATATCTCTGTTTGTATATAAAGTATGTTGACACCCAATTTGTGTCTTCATACATGTACTTTGGATAATCATGTCCATCATATTTCACCATCCTTGTTAATCTTTTGCCCCCTCCCTTTTCTTCCCACCCCTCTTCCCTATCTAGAATTCATCTATTCCTCCCATGCTCCACCCCCCACCCCACTATGAGTCAGCCTCCTTATATCAGGGAAAACACTCAACATTTGTTTTCTTTTGGGGGGATTGGCTAACTTCACTTAGCATTATCTTCTCCAATGCCATCCATTTTTATCTGCAAATGCCATGATTTTATTCTCATTTATTGCTGAGTAATATTCCATTGTGTATATATGCCACATTTTTGTAATCCATTCATCCACTGAAGGGCATCTAGATTGGCTCCACAGTTTAGCTATTGTGAATTGTGCTGCTATAAACATTGATGTGACTGTGTCCCTGTAGTATGCTGTTTTTAAGACCTTTGGGTATAGTCTGAGGAGAGGGATAGCTGGGTCATATGGTGGTTCCATTCCCAGATTTCCAAGGAATCTCCATAATGCTTTCCATATTGGCTGCACCAATTTGCAGTCCCACCAGCAATGTATGAGTGTATCTTTTTCCCCACATCCTTGCCAACATTTATTGTTGTTTGTCTTTCATAATAGCTGCCATTCTGACTAAAGTGAGATGATAGAGTAGTTTTGATTTGCATTTCTCTTATTGCTAGAGATGATGAGCATTTTTTCATATATTTGTTGATTGAGTATATATTCTCTTCTGAGATGTGTCTGTTCAGGTCCTTGGCTCATTTGTTGATTGGATTATTTATTTTTTTTTTTTTTGGTGCTTGGATTTTTGAGTTCTTTATACACCCTAGAGATTAATGCTCTATCTTATGTGTGAGGAGTAAAAATTTGCTCCCAGGATGTAGGCTTTCTGTTCATCTCACAGATTGTTTCTTTTGCTGAAAAGAAACTTTTTAGTTTGATTCCATCCCATTTATTGATTCTTGGTTTTAATTCTTGTGCTATAGGAGTCGTGTGTGTGTGTGTGTGTGTGTGTGTGTGTGTGTGTGTGAGAGAGAGAGAGAGAGAGAGAGAGAGAGAGAGAGAGAATTTTTTAATATTTATTTTTTAGTTTTCAGTGGACACAACATCTTTATTTTATTTTATTTTTTGTGGTGCTGAGGATTGAACCCAGCGCCTTGCACATGCCAGGAGAGCGTGCTACTGCTTGAGCCACATCCCTAGCCTAATCCCACATGATGAATATTAGGGCCTACTTTTTCTTCTAATAGACACAGAGTCTCTGGTTTAACTCCAAGGTCCTTGATCCATTTTGAGTTAAGTTTTGTGCATGGTGAGAAATAGGGGTTTAATTTTATTTTGTTGCATATGGATTTCCAGTTTCCCAGCATCATTTGTTGAAGATGCTATCTTATCTCTAGAGCATGTTTTTGGCACCTTTGGTCTAATATAAGATAATTGTAATTTTGTGAGTTATTCTCTGTGTCCTCTATTCTGTACCATTGGTCTACCAGTATGTTTTGGTGCCAATACCATGCTATTTTTGTTACTATTGCTCTGTAGTATAGTTTAAGGTCTGGTATAGTGATGCCACCTTCTTCACTCTTCCTGCTAAGGATTGCTTTAGCTATTCTGGGTTTATTATTTTTCCATATGAATTTCATGATTGCTTTTTCTACTTCTATGAGGAATGCCGTTGGGATTTTGATCAGAATTGTATTAAATCTGTATAGTGCTTTTGGTATTATTTTGATAATATTAATTCTGCCTATCCGAGAGCAAGGTAGATCTTTCCATATTCTAAGGTCTTCTTTGATTTCTCTCTTTAGGGTTCTGTAATTTTCATTGTATAGATCTTTCACCTCTTTCATTAAGTTGATTACCAAGTATCTATTTTTTTTAAGGTCATTGTGAATGGGGTAGTTTTCGTCTTTTCCTTCTCAGAGGATTTGTCACTGATATACAGAAATGCCTTTGATTTATGGGTGTTGATTTTATATCCTGCTACTTTGCTGAATTCATTTACTAGTTCTAAAAGTTTTCTGGTGGAGTTTTTTGGTTCTTCTAGGTATAGAATCATATCGTCAGCAAATAGTGCTAATTTAAATTCTTCTTTCTGTATACATATCTCTTTAATTTCTTTCATTTGTCTAATTGCTCTGGCCAGTGTTTCAGGATTATGTTGAATAGAAGTGGTGAAAGGGGGCATCCCTGTCTGTTCCAGTTTTTAGAGGGAATGCCTTCAATTTTTCTCCATTTAGAATGATGTTGGCTTGAGGCTTAGCATAGGTAGCCTTTAGGATGTTATGATATGTTCCTGTTATCCCTAGTTTTTCTAGTGTTTTGAACACAAAGGGTGCTGTATTTTGTCAAATGCTTTTTCTGCATATTTTGAGATGATTATATGATTCTTACCTTTGAGTCTATTGATGTGATAAATTTCATTTATTGATTTCTGTATGTTGAACCAAACTTGCATCCCTGGAATGAATCCCACCTATCATGGTGCACAATCTTTTTGATATGTTTTACTATTCGATTTGCCAGAATTTTATTTTATGTCAATTTTTGCATCTATGTTCATTAGAGATATTGGCCTGAAGTTTTCTTTCTTTGATGTGTCTTTGCTTGGTTTTGCAATCAGGGTGATATTGGCCTCATAGAATGAGTTTGGAATTACTGCCTCTTTTTCTATTTCCTGAAATAAGTTAAAGAGTATTGGTATTAGTTCTTCTTTAAAGATCTTGTAGAACTCGGCTGTGTATCCATCTGGTCCTGAGCTTTTCTTGGTTGGTAATCTTCTGATGGCTTCTTGTGTTGTGGTCAATTTGACTCTTGAACTTGAGAAGAGTTTTGTTTTTTTTTTTATGAACATAGATACACCATTGTTTGGGGCATATATATTTATGATTGTTATGTCTTGTTGGTGTGTGGTTCCCTTGAGCAGTATGTAATGTCCATCTTTATCCCTTTTGATTAACTTTGGCTTGAAGTCTACTCTATTTGATATGAGGGTGGAAACTCCTGCTTGCTTCCACAGTCCATGTGAGTGGTATGATTTTTCCCAACCTTTCACCTTCACTCTGTGTATGTCTTTTACTATCAGATGAGTCTCCTGGAGGCAGTATATTGTTGGGTCTTTTTTTAAAAAATCCAATCTGCTAGCCTATGTCTTTTGATTGGCGAGTTTAAGCCTTTAACATTTAGGGTTATTATTGAGACATGGTTTGTATTTCCAGCCATATTTGTTTATTTTTGTTATTTAACTTGACTTGGTTTTCCTCTTTGATTAGTTTTTCATTTAGTATACTACCTCCCTCTGCTGATTTTCATTGTTGTTTTTCATTTCCTCTTCATGGAATATTTTGCCAAGGATGTTTTGTAGTACCAGTTTTCTATTTATAAATTCTTTTGTTTATCATGGAAGGTTTTTATTTCACTTCAAGTCTAAAGCTTACTTTTGCTGAATACAAGATTCTTGGTTGGCACCATTATCTTGATTCTTTAAACTACTAAAATTATAAAAAAAAAAAAGAAAGAAAAGAAAACTCATCAACATAGAATTCTTTACCTAGCAAAGATACCCTTCAAAAATGAGGTGAGGTAAAATATTTTAGACACATAGGTTGAGAAAGTTCATGGTTGCTAAAACTTCACTATAATATTAAAACAATGTTTCCCAGGCAAAAGGAAAATAACAGATATATAGAAAATAATGAAGAGTATCAAAAATTGTAAATATGTGGATACATATAAATGACTTTTTCTTCCTGTAGTTTCCTTAAAAAGACAGATGATCACCTAAATCAAAAATAATAGCATTGTTAGATGGTTTGTTAATGTAGATAGAAGTAAAAGAAAGAATAGATGCAACAGTAAAAGGATGGGGTAGGGAGAAACAAATTGAATTATATTGTTGTTAGTTTCATATTTGTGAAGTAACATGTCATATGGTAAAATGTGAAGTAGGAAGGATGAAATAGGAAGTAATATGAAGGTCAGATATGAAGTGTGAAATGATATAATATTAACTCTAACTTTGGTAAGTTAAAGGAGGCATATTGTTAGCCCTAGAAAAATTACTGAATAATAATAAAAATAAGGAGTATAGCTAAAGAGCCAATAAATATGAGATAATAAACATTTAAGTTATGCAAAATAAAGCAATAAAGCTACAGAGGAATTAAAAATAGAACAAATAGAAAACAAATAATATGATGAACTTTAAACCAGACATATCAACAATTACATGAAATATAAATGGACTAAATAAATATAAAAGGCCAATGCTGTCAGACTAGATAACATAGGAAGACCTGACATGTGCTGTCTAAGAAATGCACTTTAAAGATAAAAACACAGGGCTGGGGATGTAGTTCGGAGGTAGAGTGCTTGTCTAGCAGGTGTGCAGCCCTGGTTTGATCCCCAGCATAATAAACAGATTGAAAGTTAAAAAAAGGCAGTGCTTAGAGATAAGGTTATGGCTTTAAATGCCTATTACGATACAAATAGAATGCATTATATAGAGTACATAATAACAAAGCATTTTAAGACAACAGAGTACTATTAGAGATATCAGGACATCTCATAGTTAAAAGACTTATCAGAAAGACATAAAGGTTATATATATATATATATAAATGAAGTGGGAAAGTTAATAATACTCTAAATAGAACAATACATTAAACCCACCAATTACAAAATGCACTTTTTTCCAAGTACATAAGGAATATTCACAAAGATAGATCACATGCTGGGTTATAAAATGAATCTCAAAAAATTTCAAAGGGTTAAAATTTTATGGAGTATTTTCTCTGATCACAATAATAAAAATCAAGTAACAATTAGATACCTAGAAAATTCCCAAATTCTTTGAAATTAAACAGCAGACTTCTAAATAATTCATGCATCAAAAAAGAAATGATGAGAGAAATTATAAAATATTTTGAATTCAATAGTAATTAAAATAATGCACATCAAAATGTATGGGATGCATCTAAAGCAGTGCTTAGAGATAAGGTTATGGCTTTAAATGCCTATATAAGTGGGAAAGAAATTGGAATCAGTTATCCAAGTTTTCAACTCCAGAATCTGGAAAAAGAAAAAAAAAGTTAAACTCAAAACAATTAGGAGGAAGTAAATAACAAACATTAGAACAGAAAGCAATTAAATAGAAAAACAAACTAAATGGCATAAAACACATTTTTATTTTTATTTTTTTCTTCCATATTTTTGGTGTATTATAATTACACATGGTAGTGGGATCTGTTGTTACATATTCATACATGGTATGATAAAACAATATAATCTGGTTAATATCATTCCCTAGTATTTCCCCTCCTCCTTCCCCCTGTTCCATTTCCTCTACTTTACAGGTCTCCCTTCAGTTTTTATGAGATTCCCCTTCACGCTTTTCCCTCCTTTTTCCCTCTCTAGCTTCCACATATGTTTATTCATTCATCCACTTATGGACACCTAGGCTAGTTCCACAATTTAGCTATTGTGAATGGTGCTACTATGACTATAGGTATGCATGTACTGTTATAGTACACTGACTTTAATTCTTTAGGATCAATACCGAGGAGTGGTGTAGCTGGGTCATATGGTGGTTCTATACCTAGTCTTTGAGGAGTCTCCGTACTGATTTCCATTTATAATCCTACCAACAGTGTAAAATAAGTATACATGTGATATAACTACACTCTGACTGAAATCATTGCACTGCCCCCCTAATTGTGATCTGATCCATTTCTCAACCATCTCTGCTTCCAAATATTATTATAGTATTCATTTTCCTTCAGTTAATGAATAATTGGTCATAGAGGTAGGATCTGGGGAAAAAAAGAGAGGAAACTGCTCAATTTTAGGAAATTATGGGGCAGAGAGAAAATGATTTGCTGAAATATTGCCATGGCCCAACACATCAGATACACAAAATTCCTTTAGAACTGGGTATCCTAGAAGCAAAGTCAGGAAGTAAGAATAAGAGGAACAGGAGGACATTTTCATGTGGACTTCCAGATGTGCTCACTATTGTTCTTCATATTCCACAGACCCAGAAAAGAGCTGCCAGCCAGTACTGGAGACTCTGCGTCAGGCCATGGATGGCACTGTGTATGCCCACAGCACCTTGGAATTGCAGACACTGCAGCCTATAGTCAACTTCCTTGCCACTGCCACAGTGCCAGGATGCTGTGAGCGCCCACTCTGCCCACGCCTCTCTCGTCTCTTCACAGTGCTGGCCCTAGAGAGCATGACCCAGGCTACCATGCTGAGCAGACATGTGCCTAGCCTCCAAGCCTGGCTTGAGCGCTTCCCCTTTGTGGAGAGAGAGAGTGTTTTGGCAAGAGCCCTGGTCCGGGCCTCAGTAGAGGCCTGGGAGGCTATGTGTAACTCCTTCATGCCTTCACCCCTCCACCCACACTACCACTTCTCTCTGCACTCTGTGAGCCATCTTTTGGGAAGCCTGCAGCTATTGCCTACCAGAATAGGCTCACGGGGTTTCGTAGATTTTCCCAACCACCAGGAGCACTTGCGCCTTGTATCAGGCTTGCGTGGCACTCGCCTAACTACTATGATGGCTATGCGGAGCATGGTGCGTCTTTGGTTACATGAGGCACAGAGAACTTTTTGTGACCGGTTGAACAGCCCTAAGGAACGCTCTTTCTGTGCCAAGCTGCTCCTAGAAGTAGCTCAGAATGTTTTCTGTGGTGGGCCAGGGCCCCAGTACTTGGACAAGGACCTTGAGGAGGAGGAGGAGGAGGAGGAGGAGAGGGTACCTGAAGTGGAATCTGAAGGGGAGTTGGCCCAGTGGGAGGACTTAAGCAATAGTAATAGTGAAACAGATGAGGAAGAGGATCCCTATGGCCTTCAAGCCACAGCAGGCTTACATTCCAGGGAACCAAGTCTAGCACCATCCATAAGGCCAGTACAAAGGGAGATTATAGAAAGCACAAGTCACAAGATACAGCAGGAGGAAAGCAAAAGGGCTTCTCACAATGAGTTCCAGTCAAAGAAATCCAAGAGTTCGTTGCAGAAATCACCCCAGATAGACCTGATTTCACCCCTGTTGTTACCAGTATTACTACTCTGTCCCCAGGAAAAGCCCTCAGATCTGGTCTTCAGTCAAGAGTTGATACTGGGATCCAACTCTGAGAGCCCCAACTTATACCTGGAACGGCAGTGGGAGAGCCTGGAAAAACAGTTGTCCACCTCAGCTGCTCAGCTGGGGCTGAGCCCCCACCTTGCCTGGTGCCACTCCATGGCCCAGCATGTGGCCCGCCTGGTCCGAGTTCTGGCCAAGCCCAGGCAGCATGGCCTATTGCTTTCAGGAACTCTGGGTACTGGGCGCTGTACTGCCATCACTCTGGCCTCTAACATTTGTCAGGCCCGCCTCTTCCATCTGCCATCTAGATCAGAGGAGGAAATTCTCCAGTGTTTGAGAGATGCCAGCTGGCATGCTGGCATATTAAACCAGCCAGTGGTATTACTGGTACCCAAGAGTGTGGATCTCACTACCCTCCATCACCTAGTAGCCCTGGCAACCTCAGGCAGTTTCCCTGACCAGTACACAGATGCAGATCTGGACAATATTGAAGAACATGTACCGATGGAGAACCTTGATATCGAAAACAACACTAAGAAGGGAGTGGCATTGCAGTGGTAAGTCCTAAAGCCCCATACCTGGGTCTGCTCTGCTCTTACTCTGTCCTGCCCAAAAGGCTATAAGGAAATCTATGTGCTATTGTGAAGGCTCTTAAGATGAGGGCTAAGTGGTCAGGATTGGAACTGGGACCCGGTAGAGCAAACGGGATAAGAAGAAGACAGCCGCTGACTGACTCCTGGCCCACAGGTTCTACCAGCAAGTGTGTAGCCACCTGCACATGTTTTTCCTGATGGGAGATTACCAGGCCCACAAGCAGCTGCCCTCTACCCTTTACCTGAGGCTCGTTCAACTAGCCACTGCCAGCATTGACTACTATGAACCCTGGGACCAAACTTCCTTAGTCAGGGTAGCCCAGCACCACCTGGAGGGTGCTCAGAGTCTACCCCTTGATGATGGTGAGCCTTTTTCTTGACCCTACCAGTCATTTCAACTAGGTTCTAATTAGGATTATTACCTAGGCCAGTGTCTGTCTATCTCTGATTCTCATGTGTGTGTGTGTGTGTGTGTGTGTGTGTGTGTGTTTGTGTGTGTGTTTGTGTGTTTACTGAGCTCCCTTCACATTTTCTAACCTCCTTTCCTGAGCTAGAATAGAAACTCTTACCTTTCCCACTTTCCTATGGGCTTACAAGTCCAGGCTAAAGCCATACCCATTGCAGACTGCTTGAAGTACCCAGATCTCCAGGCCTCTATTTCCAGTGTGGCCAAAGCCATGGCCCTCATCCACCTTTCGGCTGCCTACTACCATGAGCATCTGTGCCCTGCATTGCCACTTGTCACCCCCAAGACTTTCCTAGACCTTCTGGACACCTTCATGCTGCTGCAGCGACAGATGACCCTTAAGTTAAAGAATAGGGCCCAGCGGTAAGTGGCCCCATTCCCTGAAGTTTACCTCCTTATGCCCCTGAAGTCCACTCACTGTGTGGTGCATTGTACCTTCAGAATCTATAATGCCCTAGAGAATCTGAAAAGGCTGATTGAGCAGCACAGTACCCACAACAACCTGGTCTCCATTTTGGAACAGCAGCTAAAAGGCTCTCAGCAGGTAAGAGGGAGAAGACTGTCAGATTCATAAGGTTGTGTTAATGCAGAGTACAAAAGAAAAGTTGGAAGGAACCAATGAGAGTGAAGCTTAGTTCTGATTTCCCTAAAGTCCCTCTTAATTTCTCCAGGTGATCTCTCTAATCCTGACTATCTAATCCTTAAGAACTCTGGCTCAAAAGTTTTATGACACAGCTGAGACTAGATTGATTCTTCATAATACATGAAACTCAAGTGTCTGCTTCTGGTAGCTCCGCGTGTCTTGACTATGTGAAGTTCAGTGTGATCCCAAGATCTCCATATACACTCATGAGGGATTCAGCAGGGATATCAATATCATGGCCACCTCCCACTCTTATCATTTTCCCTTGAATTCACTAGCATTGCTAGTCAGATCATCTCTTGTATTCATCTTTTTTCCTTATACCACTTTGTCCTATACCTCTTTCTTCCAAAAAGCACCAAATATATAAGGCTGTGTATACTAGGGAGATGTGAATGGATGAGGGTAGGTAGTAGGGGAAAATTTACAACATATCAAAGAAACAAGCATATTTAAATATTACACTGTACATCAATATCCTAAATATCCTTACTCACCCTCTACTGGGCGTTTCTCGGTGACCAACTTTTCTATATCACGCCCATCTCCCAACACCTGTACCACATATTATTCACTTAATTTTTCTTTCAAAGTTCCCTGAATACATTTTTTCATGGAATAGAGATTTTTTTCTAGTCCAAACCCCAAATCTTTTCATTTGTTATATAGAACAATCATCTTCTTCCAGCAAATCTGAATAAAACTGGTGGGTCACCAAACCTTATATGGGCAAACTTTGCAGTTAAAGGTATTTTCCCAAACAAAAGAAGTCTTGTTTTGTTTTTAATAAGAGGTATTTTGAAATAACACTTTTCTTCCTACTACGGCATAAGACCTTGAAAAGGTTCAGGGACCACTACAGAGAAGTGAAATAGTGCCCGACTCACAACTGAGTAATCTAATTGGCTTTCAGGCCTTAAAAATCCTAATGCATGGCTCCATATGGCTCTTCCATATGGGTGCCCTCCAAATATCACTTGGGGTTGCACAGCTCGAGAGGCCTGGCTTATATTGTGTCTACCTACATAGTTTCCATAATGCTCTATGAAACTGTGCCACCTGGTATTCTCAAGGTACTGGAATCCTCTTACTATCCACTAGCTAGGATGCCTAGCTTAGATTACACATAAAGATTTATCCAAGTTGTAAAAGAAAGAAAAGAAAGGAAGGGACAAGAGACTACTTCCCCATATTTCCCAAATTCCAGTTTCTTTCTTGTCCTGGGTCCTACTTTTTCCCAAGATGATTCATACTAGGAATTATTATTTTGGTTTAAGAGTACAGGCATTCCTTGATCATCTACATCAGACCACAACACAAGAAGCCCCATATCTAGATAAAAGATATTCATAGTCTCAGGGATCATTCAGAATCAGATGCCTTGGTGTTTTAGTCAGGATTTTTTTTTTGTTCTGTAACTAAAAGATCTGACTATAACAATTGTAGAGGAAGAAAAGTTTAAAATGGTGGTTCACGGTTTCAGAGGTCTTAGTCCACAGAAGACCAGCTCCATTCCTCAGGGCTCTAGGTAAGGCAGAACATCATGGTGGAAGAGTATGGCAGAGAGAAGCAGCTCACATGTTGATCAGGAAGCAAAGAGAGAGGTCTCTGCTTGCCAGATACAAATATATACCCCAAAGCCATGCCCCCACTTTTTCCAGCCACACCCCACCTGCTTCCAGTACCACTCAGTTAATCCCATCAGGGATCAATTCAGAAATCAGGTTAAGGCTCTCATAATCCCATCATTTCTCCTCCAAACCTTGCATTGTTCCATACATGAGCCTTTTGGGGACACCTCACATCCACACCATAACACTTGGTGATTCACTCAACAGCCACAATAGTGTGTAATTTTTCTAATATTCCACATCCTAGGAAATACCCCCACTAGGCACCTAATCATTTAAGCCAAATCCCAGGAGTCATTCTGTGATCTTCCATTTCTTTCTCATCTCATATTCAATTGGCTCATTTGTTCATTACTATATTCAACAAAATTAATCAAAACCTATAATCATTTTGTCTAGGCACTTACTAATATTTACGTATATTTATGTCTACATTTAGATTGATACACAGGTAGACAGACAGATGATAGGTTCCTTGCCACAAGGAATCCAAGATGGCTATTGTTTTTCCATTTTCTGATGAGAAAACAGAGATCCAAAGAGGCTAGAGAAGCTTCCTTAAACTTATAATATCATGATGAGGATTAAATGAGATTTTGCATGTAAAGCCTTTAGAAAGGCTGTCATATAGTCATGACTTAATATGTTTGTTATTATTAATATTAGGTCAGATTGCCTCCTAATAAGAGGAGATAAGACACTGCCCTTGACTTCATGGTGTCTACAGTTTTCCAGAAATATAGATTCATCAAGGAAATATCCAAACAGTATGGTATGACAAAGTCCAGAGGGGGCTGATGTAGTAAGAATTCTAGAGAAAACAGTGTGGTGATATACCTGTAATCCCAGCAACTCAAGAGACTGAGGTAGGAGGATCACAAGTTTAAGACTAGCCTCAGGAACTTAACAAGGCCCTAAACAACTTAGCAAGACCCTATTTAAAAAAACAAACAAACAACAACAACAAAAAACTCTTTTAAAAAAGGGCTAGGGGTGTGGCTTAGGTTCAATCTCTAGTACAAAAAAAAAAAAGAAAGAAAGAAAGAAAGAAAGTACAGTGCCCCCAGAATGGTACTAATGTTGAAGCTTAAAGGCTAGATAAGATTTGGCCATATGTAGAGAGAGGTGGGAAGGAAAAATGTTCCAGGCTAAAGTAACAGCTTGTGTAAAACCCTAGAGGCAAGAGAACATATGCCATTTTGGAGGACCTGAAAATTGGAGTGGCTGGAGAGTAGTATGTTGGGAGAGTTAAAAAGATGAGATTGGAAAAATGAGTAGGTCAAGGTGGTCAAGGTGGCATTGTCAATCAAACAAAGGGAGAGGACACCCCTCATAGGAAGGGACATTTCAGAGGGAGGGGGACGTGTGTTAAAGAACATTATGATGATGAGATTCAGTTTTTAGAAAACCAGTCAGGCTGCAGTGTGGGGAATGAAATAGGGGAGAGAAATAAAAGACCATTCAGGAATTTTGTGCAGGTCAGGAGAGAGATCCTGAATGTGAGTGATGGATGTTTGGGATGGAAATGGACATGAGAGAAATGTTGGAGGTGTAATTGTAAAAGACCTCAAAGAGCCTGGGTTTAGGAGAATAGAGGTAACATCAGAATTCTTCCTTGAGAAATCTGAGCATATTTTGCCACAGTTCTCTGAGAACAAGAATGCAAGGAGAGGTAAGATTGCAGAAGAGCTGAGGCATAACCAATACATTCATTTTGGGCGCATGAGGAATCTGAGGGGCCTGTAAAACATCCAAGGAGAGGTTTCCACTATGAAGATGGGTACACAGTGTAGGGCTTGGCAGTAATATAGCTAAAGAGGAATTTGACAGTATTTAGAATATAATAGAAGCCATGAAATTAGGGATTTAGGAAGAATTTGTCTAAAAGAAAGATCTATCTTCTGTGACAACTGCTGCTAAGGGGTCAAATAAGATAAATAGCATAGCATAATAGTTACATGCTCAGACTTTAGAATCAGATTTTCTTAGCCTGTATGGTAAACAAGTTGCAAGGAAAGCAACTACCTACAGGGGGCTGCATTATCAGATGCCAAGCAGTAAGTGACAGACCAAGAGCTCAGACTCATTCTGTGCCTACTCAGAGTTCAGTTTTGTTATCCTACCATGCCCATGGGGTCTCCCCCTGGCATGTTCCCACACAGCCCAGAATCTGGAGCTACAGGGCCTGATCTCTGTTCACAGAGCCTCATCAAATTTCGGCAGCAGCTAGAGCAAAGCAAGCTCCTGTACAAGCGGCAGATAGCAGAGTGTCGTCATCAGGAGCACCTAATTGAGAACCTAGCCAAGCAGCGAGATTCCCTGCAGTCTCAGTATCAGGCTTTCCTGGAGAAGGTATGTTTTTCCTGCCATGTGCCCTCTACTTGTCTTTGCTTGGGAGAGGATAGCCCCTAACAGGATGCTCAGTGGAAGGGTTGGGGAGACTCATGATGGAGTCTCCAGGGGGAAGGGGGCAAAGGTTATCTTGGGGAGTGCCCTTCATGAGAACTCCTAGGAGAAAATTAAAAAACATCTTGAAAGGGAAGCTCATCTCTCAGAAGCTCGCTTCAGCAGGCACCTCTCCTCATGTAGATGGGCAAGGCATTTCTGGGTCCTCTGAGTCAGCTGCAGGTGGCTGACTTTGAGGAGATAAGGAGCTATCGAGCACCACCAGAATCTGTAGTCCGGGTGACTGATGCATTGTGTGAACTGTTCCACCATGAAACAGGCTGGACCAATGCCAAGCAACTTTTATGCACTGAAGATTTCTATCAGGTAGGGATAATGAAGGAACAGACGGGAGATAGACTTGGCAGGGATAGACTTTTGGGTCAAGGTCCAGAGCATCCATGTCTTCCCCTCTACCCTGAACACACTTCCTCCTAGGAGCTGGTATTCTTCCCCAAGGAGAAGATGAAAGACTCAGAGCTGATAAAATTAGAACAAACTCTGAAGGATCCAGGCATGAGTGATGCAGCTCTGAGGGCAGTAAGCATACCCACAGCAAACCTGGCGATCTGGCTCCGGGCTGTTCTACGTTATGGACTGGCACAGCGCCGGGGTGTGCCCACGGGCCTGCTGCTGAGGCAGGTGGAGGCAACACTGGCTCGGGAGCAGGCCCGCTTAGGCCAATTCCAGTTTCAAGCCCAGGACATGCTGGAGAATATTTTGGCCCTGACTAAGAAGATAGAGGATGCCCAGATTTCCCACAGCCATGTGGTACAGACTCTCAATCAGGCACAATGTGGCCAGTATCACAAATGGCCCATAAAGTCTACACTGCTCACACCCATGAACAACTGGTGTGCACAGCTCCAGGTAACCAACCCTCTCCCATATGTCTTCTTCCTTGTTCATTTCACACCCTGCCACCCTATGCCCTAACTGCTTCCTGCCCCACCTTCCTTGCTTTCCTCCATACCTCTCCTCGCTTGGCCTAAACACCCTCTGGTCTTCCCTTCACGCCAGAAGTTGAGGGGACATTGCAAGACTATGTTTGGAGATGCCCTCCTGTGTTCTGCTGCCATCACCTATTTAGGTCCCTTCCCACCTCTCCGTCGCCAAGAGCTACTGGACAAGTGGCTGGCTCTGTGTAGGGGCTATCAGGAGACCCTGGGTCCAGATGATGTGGCACAGGCACTGAAGCAGAAGCAGAAATCTGTCATCATGCCTCAAAAAAAACCCCTATTGCCCACATGCTCTCCCTTCAGTATTCTGTCACTGCTAAGCTGTGAATCTGAACAGTATCAGTGGGACCGAGACCTGAAGCCCCAGGCAAAGTCAGCCCGCTTGGCAGGCCTGCTTCTGGGGAGTTCCACTCACTACTATAGTTGCCGTTGGCCTCTGCTGCTTGACCCCAGCAATGAGGCACTCATCTGGTTGAACCCACTACCTCTGGAAGATAAAAGATGCTTGGCACAAGCCCCCACTGAGCACAGAGGTAAGGCAGAGACAATAATACATGCTTCTGGGATATCTGAACTGCCCAACCCTCTGAGCCTTATGTTATCTTCCCTTGCTAGAATATCCCAGATTTTATCAGCCTATGCTATATATATTTTTTTGGTTCATATTGCAATGAAGACCAATTCATGGTCTTCCACTTCTCAGGTTTCTTTGGCACTATTAGAAACCTTGCCCTCACCCCAGAGTTTTAGTACTCAGATTTGTTCAAAAATTCTAGAAGAACATTTTTATTGATTCTGTTTAGATTAGGAATCACATCTGGGTGGGGTGTTGGAAGGAAAATTTGCTAGAAGGAAGAGGGGATGTTTTATCTCCCAGAAAATGGAGTTGGTGTGCTGCATTAGTGAGGAAAAAATATGTGAACTCTTGGAAAAAGGTTCTTTAAAGATGTCATGAGGGCTGGGGCTGGGGCTCAGTGGTAGAGCACTTGCCTAGCATGTGTGAGGCCCTGGGTTCAATCCTCAGCACCACATAAAAATAAATACAATAAAGGTACTGTGTTCAACTACAACTAAAAAATAAAATGAAAAAAAAGATGTCATCAACTTCTGAACCTTGAAATAATATCACCCTGCTCTTTATATGAGTGGGCTCTAAATCCCATGACAAGCATCTTATAAAATACAGAAAAAAAGATATACACAAAAGAGAAGTCCATGTGAAAAGGGAGACCAAGATTGGAGCTTTTTGGCCACTAGCTAAGGAGAGTCTGGAACCACCAGAGGATGGAAAAAGGCAAAGAAGGCTCCTCTTTAGAACCTTGGCAGAAGTATATCCTGCTGAAACCTTGATTGCAGACTTCTGGTTTTCACAACCATGAGAAAACTAGTTTCTGTTGTTTAAGCTACCAAGTTTGTGGTAATTTGTTACTGTAGTCCTGGAAACTAATACACAATATATCATGCAAGGTATCATCTGTCCTTCCAAGTATCATGTCAGAGTTGCTGCTGATTTTCAGAAATATGAAGAGCCAAATGTGATAGGCAGAATTTTGATCTCTGTGACCTTTGTCTTTTGATGTTATTTCCAGGATTATGTTATGTTACATAAAAAAGAGTTTGAAGAGTTGATTAAAATTACTAATCATTTGGCATTAAGATAGAGATATTATCCCAGATTATCTAGATGAGCCCAGTATAATCAAATGAGGCCTTCAGAGCAGAAAGGAAGAAAGAAAACAGTCAGATTTGAAACACAAGAAGGATTCAATGAACTGTTGCTAGCTCAAAGATAGTGGGGGCTACAGGGCAAGTGTGAGAAATTAGAATAGTGTGTGAAAGAATAGGTAGGCATGGGGCATGTATCTGAAGTTTCAGCTACTTGAGAGATTGAGGCAGGAGGATCACTTGAACCTAAGAGTTCAAAACCATCCTGGGCAACACAGCAAGATCCCATCTCAAAACAAACAAATAAACAAACAAACAAACAAATAAAAAACAGCCTAGAAAAGGACCTCAAGCTCCAGATGAGATGGGAAGCCCCATCTGACACTTTGATTTTAGCCCAGTGTAGCCCTGTGCAGAAAATCCAGCCATGCTGTGGGTTAATGGGTTGAATAGGTGAGACTGCTCACCTATAGAAGGGTAGAGAATAAACTGGTGTTATTTCAAGCTGCTAATTTTGTGGTAATCTGTTAGCAATAAAAAAAAATGAATGCACTGAACTATAGATCTGGCAAAGAGAATCAGTTTGGCCCAGGAATTATCTGGGCAGCATAGCAAGGGGTCAAGGGAGTTGGGAATGGTTGTTGATTAGCCAACTATCTGTGTTTACCACACCACCCATGATTTAGCTAATTCCACAGTTTACAGACTTTCACTTACAAGTTACTACTTCCAGGTACTGATTTCCAAATTAGTGAGGATTCTTTAAGTTGTTAGTACCAGAATTATCTCAAGTTAAAAAAAGCAGGGAGCAGGGGAGGCACTGACTCTTCTAACCAACCTATAGAAAGGGCAGAAATGGAGCCAATTTCAGAGATGACTAATTCCCTCCCTTAATTTTAAAGTAATAATAATAATAAGCAACATTTATCGAGCACTTACTAGGCACCTGCCTAGGTGTTTTCTATGTGTCATTGTATTTAATCTTCATGGTAATCCTATGAGGTCATCACTAATATCAATTCCATTTTGTTGATGAGGAAACTGAGTCACAGAGCTTAAACAGCTTTCCTAAAGTGTCTTACTTCCCTCATGGAATGGAGTCCTTGGATGAATAGTGCTCCACCAGAGTCCAAATCCTCCTCTCAGAAATGTTTCTGTGCATCTTTCTGTCACAGGGAAGAGTCTAATGACAAGTCAAGAGAGACAGAATAAAAATGAGGATGTAGAAGAAGATAATGATTGTGACGAGAGGAATAAGGCTAAAGAACAAACCGAAGAGCAGAAGGCAGAAGAAAGTAAAAATGAGGAACAGGAGAAAGAGCAAGAGCAAGGGGAGAAAGAAGAAGAAGAGAAAAAGAACAAGGCAGAGAAACACGAGTCCAGCCTAGCCTCAGAAACTCAGTCTTCACCTCGTCTCTGCTTTAATGTGCTCTCAGGTGCTAACCCAGAGTTGGGTCCTCAGCTTTTGGAGGCAGCTGCCAGTGGTAAGAACTGATGCCCACCCACCATTACCCCCTCTTGTCCTCCCCTGATTCTGTGACCCCATATACCTCTCACATCTCAGTCTGACTTCAGTTCCCATCCTTCATCCCATTATGTTGAAAAATCTCAAAGGAACCCTATTTGTTGGAGGATAGCTGCTCAGGGTCAGCTCTTGTGGGTACCATGGGTGCTGGCATTGTGGGTGGGTTGTCCTTGCTTCCCCTCACAGGCCTGCCTGTGCTTCTGACCAACATGGAGCTGGGCCTATGGTGCCAAGAACTACAATGGCTGCTTCAGCGGGAGAAGCTGAGTCTACCCAAGGTGCAGCCTGGCTTCTGTCTCTATCTGAGCACTACCCTCCCACTCTGTGCTTTGGAAAAAGGTGAGACCCAGAGGGCACATTGCTAGCACAGTTTTGTGGGCACACTAGGATCCCAGGACCAGTATTTAGAGGGCTTGACTCAACCTGAGCAGGCTCAGAATGTAGTAAGGAGCCACACCCCTTGTCTGCCCCCTCCTTGGCTCTGCCAAGGGTGAGGGTTTAAGCACATTCCATGTGACTCCAAGTGCTAGGTTATGAACTGCTAAAGGGGCTGAATGTCCTGGATTTGTCCCTGAACATGGAAATACTAGAAGAACAGATGCTGCATGAAATCTTGTGCAGGGAGCATCCTGAGCTTGAGACCCGCTGGCAGGACATAAAAATCAGAGCCCTGGATGCCTGTGAAGATGTGGAGGCTGCTGAGGTGCCTGGGGATCCAGTCTGTGGGATAGGATAAGCACTGGAAGGGCCTGGGTGTAGAGGTGGAGATGAATGTAGATATTTGGGGACTGTGGGAAAGGGCCAGATCCACCTAACAAATTACTATATACAGGAGCGGTTGCTGACGATGATGCTGATGCAGAAACAAACCCCTCAGAAACCAGCTAAGTTTCTGCGGGATATGGTGAGGTCCCAGGCAGAGATATGTCAACTGCGTGCTCATTGTGAGGAGCTAGAAGGACAAAAACTGAAGGAGATGGAATTGTGGGTATCCTACCAGCATGTAGTTAGACATGGAATGGCCTTAGTGAATGCCCTAAGCCCACTGCAGAACTTGTTCCCATTTTTCCGGATGAAACCAAAGGACTGGCTGGTGGTCACAAAGAAAGCTCTAGACAGCATGAAGCCACATGATATAAAGCAAGGGGAGGACCTGGCCAGCCATCTACTGCAGATAAAAATACACCTGACCCACCAGCTGCTGGGCAGCACTGTGGCTTCACTAGGCCTGACCCAAGTACCCTTGGTGGGTACCTTGGGTGCTTTGGCTCTGCTGCATGTGACAAGGAAGGCATCAAAGCTAGAAAGCTTGGCACTCTGGCCTGGACTGGCAACCTCTGCCAGCACTGAATACAGTAAGCCAGACCCAGGTGTGGTTCGGCCAGCCTGGCTAGGGCCAAGAGCCTGGCAAGAATGTGGGATGTTGGAGCTGCTGCCTCCATTTGTTGGGCTGCGTGCATCCCTAGCAGGCCACTCTGATATTTGGCAGGAATACCTGTCGCTATCATCCACAGTGCTGGGTCCTGCACCTGGGCTAGGTCCTGAGCCACTCAGCCTCATCCAGAAGCTGATCCTGTGGCGTGTGCTGCGACCTGACTGTCTGGCAGGTGCTTTGGCAGACTTCACCACCAGTCTCCTGGGGAGGCCCCTGGATGAAAATCTGGCTGCTCACACCATGCCCCTTGAACAGAGTCAGGCTACTCAGCCCATACTGATCTTATTGCCTTCGACTGGCCACCCCACAGCCATCCTGCATCCTCTGACTGTCATCCAGAAATTGGCTGCTGAGCATGAACAGGTTTGGACCTAGTCTTTTGGTCACAGAGTGACTGGGCCTCTGGGGGCTGGGAGAAGGTGTGGATGCCCTCTCTCAGCATTCTCATGGATCTTTCTATATTACTGAGGTACTTTTTGGATCATTGTGGTATTACTTTGAGTCTCTTGGGTTGCCTTGGGATTGCTTTGAGTCATTCTTCTGTCTCTATTTATCTCCAGGGGCAGAAACACCTGCAAGTGATAGCCCTGGGCTCTGAAGTTTGGGACCCAGTCTCAATTGTGGTCAACACTCTATGCCAAGCCATGTTGGAGGGGTACTGGCTGGTGCTGGATAACTGTCATCTGGTGCCCCACTGGCCAAGAGAGCTGATCCAACTCTTGCTGCAGCTGATAGGCAGAGCCAAAGGTGAGTTTGTTGCCTAGAAATGGCTTTCAGGACCACACCCTAACTTGGGCTACAACTTGAACTCTCAAGTTCACTGTCAAATTTCCTAGGTCCAGGCCTGTGCTCTTAGCCATGTGTCTGACTCCTGATTCCTCAGTCTCTAATCTGATCCCTAGACTTGTGTCTGACCCAATACCTAATGACTGATCTCAATCCCTTGTCTAACTCTAGTAGTTTCAGAGATGGAATTGAAACTGCTTTCAACCCAACCTGAAAGAAGGAATGTGGTTACTGTCCACCAAGATTTCCGTCTTTGGCTTATTGTTTCTGCAGAGGCAACTGCTTCCTTGCCAGGTAAGGAGTATCCCCCAACGGTCTCAAATTAGAAAGGGGAGGGCAATTCTGCTGTGCTGACTCAGCACTCTTCTTCCTCTCCAGCTGTGCTGACTCAACACTGCATGCCTGTTTTCTGGGACCAATCCCTGGAATTGGGCCGCATCTTGATTGACAGTATGGAGTTAGCACAGCAAGGACTCTACATGCAACCTTTTGACCAGGCACTATCTCTGCTCCTCCTACATGGCCTCCTGCTACACCGACAGCTCTATGGAATGAAGTTGCAGGCACACAGGGGGCTCTGGTGAGGAACTCACTTATGCTGTTGAGTCAGTCACTCAGAAAACACTGAGTATCTTCTTCACACTAGGTTGAGTAAAACTAATTCATCTTCCAAAGAATGAAGGAAAGAGGAATTCTAGGAAGGCTTCTCTGAGGACTTTTAGGATCTCACTTTAAATTGAATCTTAAAAGTTGAGGCAAATCAGAGCCTTTCTGAACAGAGGGAACTAAGTTCAACAGAAAGTGATTTCAGTATAGTTGAGGTTAACCTGCTGGGTATTGAGTAGGGAGAGGCCAGGCTCATCACAAAGGACCTTTAAGACCATAGCAAAGGGATCTGATGTTATCCTAAGAATAGTGAGAAGCCACTGAAGGTATTAAAGTAGAAGAAAGAATGTGATCATGTTTGTCTGTTGGAAAGACCACTGGTTGCAGTGTGGAAAGTGGAACAGAGGAGGTGGTATTAGAAGCAAACAGAATAGTTTGGGGAGGTTCTACTAGTCTCCAGGGAAAAAATCATAGTAAGGTTTGTAGGGACTAGGGTGGTAGTCACAGTAGAAATAGAGAATAAATTGAGGATGAGGAAGAAGGAGTCAGGAATGAATTCCAGATTTCTGACTTAGACAGTTGGGCAGCTGGTGATACCTCACACTGGGATATATGATAGAAATGAGAAACACGTTTCATGAGGGAATATGATGACTTTGGTTGAAAGCAAGTTGTATTCAACATGCCAAGTGATAATGACTAGTAAACCCTCATGAGCCTGGAGCTCAGAAGATAAGTTTAGGCAGGAAAAAAGACTTGAGGCTCTGAAGCATATTGGTGATATTTGAAATCTGACTTCCTGTTCCCCTCCTTCAGGAGTCAAGTGACTCTGATAAAGGCCCTTAAGACCCAAGAGCAGTTGTGGACCAGTCTCAGCAATCCCAGTACTGCCATGCAGGAGCTCACTGGTGAGACCCTTCCTGTCCTCCATGCAGCCATCTGCCACCAGGAGAGCCTGGAAAAGGGTGGGGGTGGGAGTTTTGAGACTGGGACCTAATTTACAACTTTGGTTTGGGGAAGGGTTGTGGGAACTGGAAGGGCTGGAACTAAGGGTTCCATTTTCAGCTTCAGTTTTCTATGGGGGACCTGTGAGGGACACTAAGGACAGAGAGGTCTTAATTAGCCTCACAGAAGCCTGCCTGAGCTTCAGCAGCAAGAGTTGGGTCCAACCACACACACCTCAGTATCTGCTGGCCACTGTGATGCCCAGCTCAGGTAAGCTCCAGTCAATAAATATCTGTTTGGGGGCCAGAAATAGTGCAGTGAAATGCCATCCCCACAGGAATGTGGATGGTGGTGCCAGGAGATACACAAAGGGGCAAAATTCACATAGTTATAGGGATGATAGCATAAGGGATCAAAGGAAGGCCTACTTCCTTGGGAGTGGGGTGTGGAGTCCGTCTTATTCCTTACCCCTCACTTCTATCTCCAAGAACTAGAGAAGCTAGATGCTATTGCAGAGTGCAAGGCCCAGATGCATCTACTGCTCATACCGTCGGACCCTCGGATCTCTGGACTAAGTGAGGGCCCCCAGGCATGGTTGGTACGCCGCAAGAGTCATGCTATCCTGAGGGCCCTGCAGCATAGTTTACCCTGGTGGGTTCCTAACACTCAAGGATGCCCTTGGCGTGCAGAAAGGCGGTTGCTTCAACGCCTAGTACAAGCCAAACGCAGGCTGGAGTCATTGCAAGCCTTACTGACCGACCACACTGGTCTAGGGAAGTCTCCCCTAAGGGCAGTGCTGGGGCCAAAGGCTCGGCCTCCAGTGGAAGGCTTCCTAGAGAATGAAGTGATGGAACTGAGTCAACTGGTGGGCATTTTACAAAATGACCTTGACTGCCTATTGGGGCAGCTAAAGGGCAAACCCCCTTGCACCTCCTACCGCTGTGCTGCGGTGGCCCAAGCTCTCTGGACTGGCCACCTACCCCAACCTTGGCGACCCCATGCACCCGCTGGTCAGCAGCCACCCTGGCAATGGCTGCGACAGCAGTCACGTCGTGGACAGCAATTAATTCGCTACCTGGATGCAGGCAGAGTTGCAGACGCAGACACTAGAGTACCAGGGCGCATCTTTCATCTGTCAGCCTTTAGCCACCCACGCCGCCTGCTGCTGGCACTGCGTTGGGAGGCTGTCCTGCAGCAGCAGGTGCCCAGCTCGAATCTTTCTGGCAGCCAAGGCCCCAGTCATCTCTCACGTAAACGTCAGAAGCTGAACAACAATCCTCTGTGCCTCCGGGTACCTTAGCATCCCTTCAGTTCCCCATTCCGTCCCCTTAAAGTCCCTGATTATACCCCATCCTGTTGGTAATCTTTCCCCTCAGTAACCCTAATCATCTCTCCAATCTCACTTTACTATGACACAGCCCCCCACCCTGTTATCTTTCTAGTCTGCCTAACCAGCTCTTGGCACCCCCAGGTGGAGAATGGCCCAAATCCCAAGGTTCCACAGACAGGCCTACTACTGATTGGGCTACAGCTCCTGCATGCCGAGTGGGACCCAATAGATGGGGCTCTGCAGGACAGTTCTTCCAGCCAGCCCAGCCTTCTGCCTCCTGTCAGCGTCACTGCACAGGCTGGGTACATTGATGACCTGCCAGTCCCAGCTGGCCTGGCTGTGTACTCCTGCCCTGTGTACATGGCCGGGCCCCTTGGTTCCACTAAGCTACACAGCAGGAACATCCTGATGCACCTGCCCTTACCCACGAAACTCAGCCTTGCTACCTGTATCCAACGGAGAGTCCATGTGTGCAGCCCACCCTTGACTTGAGCCCTCCACCAAAATAAAGCTACAGTGATTACATGAATGATTTCTAGGACTTGGAAAGATAGTGATGTATACACAGAAGGTAAAATGTTACACACTGAGAGAAAAATACAGTGTGTACAATTGAAGCTATGGAGGAGGCATTGTGTGGCAATAGGGGAGAGGAGAGTGGTGGGCACACTCTGAAGAGAGGGGCCAGGTGATAGCCATGTATCTGAGGAGTTAGACAAATCTGGCAACTGCTAACACACAGAACCCTTGTCTGGGTAGCTCTCTGCTGTGGTCTCAGCTAAATTCCCAAGGGATATTTTTGAAGGGAGAATATTAAAACTCAAAATCCTTTTTAAAGGCATTTAGTGGTATTATTGGAAATGTCCCAGTCCTACCCTACCATCCACACCACATCACCCACAAAGGATTCTCTGAGTGAATCATACACATGAAAAACAAAAGCCAAATAAAATACAAGACCCTATGTTCATTTAACAATTATTTATTGAGCACTCTTTCATATCAAGTATTGTTCTGGGTGCAGATGAGGTGGTTCTATTGTAAGGGCAACAGGCAATAAAAGGTAAACATATAAACAAGAACAAAAAAATTTTTTTGCAGTACTGGGGGTTGAACCCAGGGGCACTCTACCACTGAGCCACATCCCCAGGCTTGTTTATTTTTATTTTTTTGGTACTAGGAATGGAATCCTGGGGTACTTAACTGTGGAGCCCATATCTCCAGCTCTTTTTAATATTTTATTTAGAGATAGGGTCTCACTAAGTTGCTTAAGGCCTTGCTAAGTTGCTGAGGCTAGCTTTGAACTTGCAATCCTCCTGCCTCAGCCTCCCAAACCACTGGGATTAATGGTGTGTACCACCACACCTGGCTCCCAGCCTTTTTTGAGTCAAGGTTTCTCTAAATAGCCCCAACTTGCCTTGAACTTGTTAGCCTCCTGAGTTACTGGAATTACAGTTATGTGTCCCCATGCCCAGCATATAAAGAAAACCAAATAGGTTGATGTGCTATAGAATGACTAGAAGGGAGTAGTTAATATAGTTTGAGTGGACAGAACAGGTTCCTGAATATTTGAGCATGAGCTACTTGGAAGATTTAGAAGGAATATTCAGATAAAACCCTCAATAGAACTGAACATAAAGCGAGAGCATGGTGAGTAAGGAGTAAAGTGATCTGAAGTTATAAAAAGGCATAGAAAGGGGTAGATCACATGGTCATGGAAATGAGCTTGTATTTTTTCAAAAGCACAATGAAAATCTATTGGAAAGCAGTATGTAGGAGACGACACCTAATTTGCATTTTTCAAGTCAGTCTGGCTGTTCTACGGTGGATTGATGGTAGAAAAGCCAGAGTATCAAGAGGAAGATGTATTTGGGTCCAATTGAGATAATTCAGGGAAGGGATGATGAAGCGTGGACTAGGATGAAGCGGAGATGGGAGAATTAACAGATTTAAGACATATTCTGGCCAAGTGTGGGTGGTGGCATATACTTGTAATTCTAGTGACTCTGGAGGCTGAGGTAGGATAATTCTAGTGACTCTGGAGGCTGAGGTAGGATAATTCTAGTGACTCTGGAGGTTGAGGTAGGAGGATTGCAAGTTGGAAGCCAACCTCAGCAATTTACACCCTGTCTCAAAAAATAAGGGCTGGGGATGTAGGCCAGCAGTAAAGCATCCCTGGGTTCAATTTCCACTACCAAAACCCAACAAAACTCTGAAGGAAATCCGTAGGACTGATGGATCAGATGCAGATAGTAAAGGGAGAAGAAGAATCTGGGATGACTCCCAGATTTGAGGTAAACAAGCAACTGGGTTGATCATGGTATTATTAGCCAAGATAGAAAATTTGACTGAGCAAGAAGTTGGAGATAAGGAATCAAGAGTCCAAGATCTTTGATCAGTATTAGTTGTGTAATTGCATGCTATCCCAGGGCAAGCCTGTCTGGTAAGCCTTACCGTAGAGTATGGCAGAGCTAAAGGCTTACATGACTTTCTCTCCTTGAACCCAGACACCAAAATTTAATATGTGCAACTTAGCTTCCTCAATTCATTGCTAGGTTTCAACTCCAGGGTGGGAGGAAATGCAAGCATAAGTACAAACAAAGTATCTCACAGTTGACTGAGGTGCAAGTAATGTCCTTTAATAAACCATAGGCAGAGAGGCAAATGCTCCCACTTTTTTTCAGAAACCCATTTCCTTTTATATATATATATACACACACACACATAGGTTATTCAAAACATTACAAAGATTGCAGAATCACATCGGTTACACATCCACATTTTTACATAATGCCATAATAGTAACTGTTGTATTCTGCTACCTTTCCTATCCTCTACTATTCCCCCTCCCCTCCCCTCCCATCTTCTCTCTCTAACCCCATCTACTGTAATTCATTTCTCTCCTTATTTTTTCCCATTCCCCTCACAACCTCTTATATGTAATTTTGTATAACAATGAGGGTCTCCTACCATGTCCATTCGATTTCCCTTTTCTCTCCCTTTCCCTCCCACCTCATGACTCTGTTTAATGTTAATCTTTTCCTCCTGCTCTTCCTCCCTGCTCTGTTCTTAGTTGTTCTCATTATATCAAGGAAGACATTTGGCATTTGTTTTTTAGGGATTGGCTAGCTTCACTTAGCATAATCTGCTCTAATGCCATCCATTTCCCTGCAAATTCCATGATTTTGTCATTTCTTAGTGCTGCGTAGTACTCCATTGTTTATAAATGCCACATTTTTTTATCCATTCATCTATTGAGGGGCATCGGGGTTGGTTCCACAATCTAGCTATTATGAATTGTGCTGCTATGAACATCGATGTGGCAGTATCCCTGTAGTACGCTTTTTTAAGGTCTTCAGGGAATAGTCCGAGAAGGGCAATAGCTGGGTCAAATGGTGGTTCCATTCCCAACTTTCCCAGGAATCTCCATACTGCTTTCCATATTGGCCGCACCAATTTGCAGTCCCACCAGCAATGTACAAGAGTACCCTTTTCCC